>NC_134141.1:74037500-74404166 GCF_033958435.1 Carettochelys insculpta
TCTTGACTTTTAGTGCCTTTTCTGTTGTGCTGTATTTTATGTATGTAGGAAAAGTTAAGTGGTCATAAATTCCTAAACAAGGAGTTTTTTCACTGTAGTACAATGCTTCCCATATGTAAGTTTCAGAAAGCATTTTTCATCAGTATTTAAAATCAAACTTATTAGCAGAAGAAATTTACTATATTTTATATATGCTAACGGGTCACAGATGGTATAAAGATTTGTTAGCATGAGGTAGCGTAGCATTTTGTGATTATAAAATTAATTCATTTCTAAATCTGTTTAAAGAGTTTTTGCCATCTAATGAGCGATATAAATTATTAATATTTTCATGTTCTTTGGGAGTTTCACAGCCATAATTTTACCAACACAGCTGTTTGACCCAGTGACATCATGTTTTGCATAATTTTGCATTTTAATGAGTTAGTCATTTAAAAGGTTACAAAGAAACCATAACTCATAAGTAATTAAATTATTTAGCAGAAAAAGTATACGAAGGTCTTCTGACGTAGGTCACTGTGGGAAGGAAAGTGCATAGATGTACTGAATTGCACCTGTTTGTGGGTGGTAGGATATGAGCCAAACACTTTACTCTTAGATTCCAAGTAATATTTTTTCTTATGGAAATGGCCACAGATATATGCTTATTGAAATACTTGATGTTTGCTTAATTGAGATTCAAGAGCTTTAGACTATACTCACAAACAAAGCTCACCAATAAACATGAGTTACCTTTCAAGGTCTAGGTATCTCCAAGATTTTGCCAAAAGCACTGTGCATGAAATGCATTCCATTTAAGCTACCAGACAAAAAGCCTAACTATATACCTGCTAAAACGTTGTGCTGAATCTTATTTCGTATGGATTTAGTGCCTATATATGCAGATAAAAAGTGAATCAAGGCGGCTTGCTCAGATGCCCTTCTAGAAGCAAAACGTTATAAACTCAGAATCGCCTCTAAGCCCGCCGAAAAAGTTGTCAAACAGTTCACAAAGCTGCCTTTAGAAAATGTTTTGCACTACTGCAGTAGGTGAGAAAATGACGTATATCTTAGTAGGAGAAATCCAAGTATATCATCTTGTGCTCCACCACTGTTTTTCAAAAATTAGAATATCAAACCTGTAATATCTATCTATCTATGCATACTTCTTGTGTAACACTATGTATGCGGTAAGAAGTCAGAAACACATGCTCTGATATACTTTTGAAAGCTGCAGAATCTTCAGCTAACTGAATTTGGAGATGAGAACTCAGATGGACATCTCAGAAATACCTTAAGTAGCTAAGAATGATCTACAAACTCTTGGATTTGTATCCCAGCTCTGCTGCTGCTACTCTATTCAACTTTCCTAAAGTCAATTAACATCGCTGTTTTATCTGTTCATCTGCTGGTCCTACTAGTGATGGGTAGCCTCTTTTTTCCCTTCCTTCCTCATTCTCCCTTCCCGCCCCCCCCACCACTATAAAAACCTTGGATTCTAATTATCTGCTCCCATAATCTGAAGGAGTCTTACCCACAAAAGCGTGTGGGCTGTTTTTGTGGGCAGTCTTTAAGGTACTATATGAATGCTTGTTATTTTTGAAGTTACAGACTAACATAGCTGCCCCTTACAGACTATCTCCCTGTTTTAGATTTCCTGTCTGTGAAACAGCACTAATGGTACCCAGTACTCACCTGGCTTTTGTGCGGATTATTTAGTTACTGTTCTGTTTGTTATACAGTATTGAACATGCTAAGTCCCATGTAATTTTTCCTTTAAAATCTTGATGGAGGTAGTTCTCTTACGGTGAAATCAGAGCTTCACAGAGGTCATATTGAAGATCTTGCATTCCACCTAAGCTCTGTGGAGAGGAGAAAGGAAAGTAGTTGCATGGAGGTGGGGAAAAGACCTGTGAAATACGAGGAATGAAGAAATATGCAACACATCGCAATAAGATGGCATGGACAGGGCTGTGGGAGTGTAACTACATGAATTCAGAAGAACTCAGACGTGCATATAGAGACTAGGGAGGGTATAGCAGGTATTATTCCAACTTGGAATAATGAGTGTGAAAAGTTTGTGTTCAGCCTGTCTCAGCATTGTTGGGCTAAATTCTGTCCTGTTCAACTCCAGAGCCCAGATTTCGTCTTTAAGGACCATTCATGTGGCTGTTCTAGTAAAACAGTGGTCAATCAAGGAAATAATTGCTTTATATGTATTTACTTTTGAGCCGAGCAAATGTTGTAGAAATTTGGAAGTTTCTTGGACATTTTGCTTGCCATTGGATATTAATTGTAGATGCTGAAGTATGATGAAATGCGGCAGTGATTGAAAAGGTACTGAAACTCCATATTAGGAGTTGTGCTCTCACAGTACATTTCCATAAAGCTTGTGGGAGTTCAGAAAAATAAAATGCACAAAATATATAGAAAAGCCATTGGTTTGGCCAATTTTGGGTTCTGGAGTGCATATCATGTAGTAGTTAAGGTTACAGTGCTTACAAATAGAGGTATTTTGGTCACTGGTTATGCATAGATGCAAACTACAAAATATTGGTTGCAAAGTTACCTATCATGTGAGTCCAGTGTTCTGAGAATGAGGAGTGTAAAACTTTTCAAAATTAGACTCAAAACGTAATAAATATTGGACTTTTAATCTTGAGCATTGTGATCATTTTGATTTGTTTAATATGGTTGCATTAAACCAGGTTAGCAAATAGCAAAGCAAAACATGAATTACGTATACTTAATTACCATAAAGATAGTGTGCGATAAAATAAGACAAGTACAGTAGATAAAATGCAAGTCGATATTGGCCAAATGCAGTGACAAATTTAAAAGCAGTAGTGAGGAAAAGAAATTCAACATTTATTGTTTTGTAGCTCTAATATCTACTAAAAGTAAGCAGGTGACTATGGGTAAGTGTAAAGTGAATGTTTTGAAATAAACAGCAGATAGGTGACCTGGGATGACAGAGCTCTAGACAAGGGTATGTGTTTGTCAATATAGTCTACATGTTTCACAGACTCCTCAGGGAACAGGGGAAGATACAATTTCACCTTTTCTGTGCCAAAACATTTTAATTATATCTTCTTCCAAGTACAGCGGTTCAGTAACCAAGGAGCTGACATTGATGCATGTGTTGATAAAGCTGCAAACATTCAAAATGAGATTAACAAAGATTTTGAGGAAAGGGTGACAGCTAATTTTGCACAGTGTTCTGCATCTAATTCAGGTCAGTGTAATGATAGAATATTTTATAACTGTTGTGTCATCCAAAGGGACTTTTATGATGTTTTGTTTTTGTATTTGTGTGTATGAAAAGTGTAGTTCTAACATATCTTTCCATCGGGTTATACCTTTTTATTGAACATCAATGGGTTGTATGCATAAGCATTTTGAAAGAAAATTAGCATTTAAAAATAGTTCTATGCATGACTCAACCTTTATCAGATAATTGAGTACTTTTGTCTAATTCACCTTGAAAATGCTAACTTTAAGATGTGAAACCGAACCAAACCAGAACTTATAGAACCAAGTATAAGCAAGAATGTAGATGGGAGAAAGTAATGTTAAGTGTATTTAAATAATCAAACTGTAGTTTCTTTATGTTGTGTGAGACCTTTTGAGAGCATCAGTGTATTTCTGTTCTATTCTGCTCTTTATTTGAAGGCAGCTGACATTCTTCTTTCACTTTTCTTTTTGTTTGTGAAATTTTCTTTTTTTTATCCACTCACTTCTCCATCTGCTTTCACTTTTGTTTGCTTGGGCCGTCTCTCATCCCAACTTGATAATGAGGAATGCGGTGTGACCCTGACCTCTATCAGCCCATGCATGACCTTCTGACTCCCCCACATAACCTTTGACCTTCTCTTTGACAGCTTGATTAATTACCCTGTGTTATGATTTATGAGTAAGTGCTATGTAAAAATAATAGACAACAGGTGGTCCTCTAAAAACTTTTTGTGGCATGTTTTCTTTTCCTGACTAACTTGATGAGGTATTTTAAGTTGGGAACTTGCTGGGACAATGTATGTTTGGCAGTAGCATGGCATTTTTAGACACTTGGACACAGCACTGGAATTCAGAAACCTAAGAGTTGAGGTGTAGCTAGGATGAAAATATTGCAAAATGTTAGCAGGGTGCAGTTGCCAAAATGCACGTTGGTTGGAAACACAAAACGAAGTCAACTGACATTTCAGGCGTTTCAGTCTCAGGTCACGTCTTGAGAAAATTACTCAAATAATGGAGGGGGCATTTTTCAAGCTGAGCTGCATCTCCAACAGCTATGTTTACTTTAACGCTTCACTAGTGACTTCTGATTGGTTGTCATGACCTCATCCCACTGTTGCACCTAGGATGGTTCAACTGTGACATATATGTACCCTTCTCATGAAAGAGTTGAGAAATAAACAGAACGTACATTTTTCAGAAAGATGAATGGGCCTTGCTATGTCCATTTTAACCATGGGCAGGTATATTTTACAGACCAAAACACTTTGAGTTCCTTTTTCCTTGAGAATTAGCGCTAATCTTGTTGCAAAGAGTCTAAATAGAATTCTGAACTTGAAAAATCAGATTGATAAAGCTTAGGAAAATGATCGCTTGTAGATCCTTACTTACAGGCCAAGAAGATAGTTCCATAGGTCAAGGGATTCCACTCTAGCCCCTGACCTCTCTGGTCACATATGGCATCCCATTTTGGTGGATTAATATGCAGGGCTGAATGCTTTCAGCTCATTATTCATTTAGCCAGCCACAAGAGACTTGAAAAGATTCAGAATTTACCTCAAATATGTTAGATTGTCTTTGACCTTCCGATAGCTGACTAACAGGTTAAATTAACTTGGATATAATTTCAGTTTCAAACATTTGGTGTAAAGTTTCAATAGAGGACAAAAGTACTGTCCTATTTCATACTGCTTTATTTTGGTGATTAGTGCAGGTCTCCATTTATATGATGTCTGTTGTCAAGCTTGCTTATTTATGATTTTTGTGCTTTCCAGCACCTGTCTGCTTTCTCATTAGCAATCATCTGTTGAATAAATAAGTGAACTATTATATATTTGTAAGTCTGTTTTATAAACTTGAAACTACGGTTTGTATGCAGTGCTCTTTACAATTCTGAAACCTCAGGGAGCAGTTGTATGAACTGTGTGTTCTTAATTTACCTTTCTGAAGCAATAGTATTTGAGGAAATACATATCAATATGCTGGCAATTTAAGACTACCTGCATCTCTCTGATGGAAAATCTACAATTACATCCATTGAACTAATCATTTCAGTGTGATAAATTATAAGATGAAGCTTACTTTTATCAGTATTTTTCTTGATTATAACATATAGTCATAGATGTAATATGCAAACAAACTTGGAGTTAATTAACTATAACACATATACTACTTCTCTCTGAGATACGATAGTATATTAGGATTGGTTTGTATCAGTTGGTTGAAGAACTGAAGAGTATATTCTGATGTGAGACAGAAAAATAATTAGACCAACCAAATTACAAATGCTCAAAAAATAGCAGTTTATCAAATATAAAGTTGCAGTATATAATAACTTTTCAACAGCAGACCAGTTTCATTTGAACACAATGAAGAAACTTCTCTGCTCTTGAAAAGCTTTTACACTGCAAAATTATACTAGATAAAGTGCTATTTTGAGCATTTGTAATTTGATTTGTCTAATTTTTTTCAGTCTCAAATCCAAATAATCTCCTCTTCAGGACAAAAGCTACTTTCACGCTATATACAAGAATAATATATCTAACTTTTTCAAATGAACACAGCCTTAAGAAATTCTCCTGGCAACTTGTATTTATTTATGAAAGATTTCATCATATCTAGTATTTTAATAACACTACATGTGCTTCTAGATTAAAGGTGAGATTAGCGTTTTCCTTTCTTTTGATATTACAATAAATGAGGGTTACATGTCTGAACAGGCTTTTGATAGACTATAATTTTAAATAGTATTTGTCCATCTTTGTTGAGCAGACATAGTAATGATCTGTGATAAACTCTACTATGTAGTTGATAAAGCAAATGCCTCAAGTAAGTGGAGCATTTATCTTTTTTTCTGTACTCGTCATTTTCTAATTGTACTTTTTGCTTTAAACTTTATAAGTGACTGTGTTTGACATTTGATACTGCGAATGTGTGTTACTTATTGTATAATTTTTCCAGACATTGCTGGAACTTAGGAAACACACAATTTTCATAGGTCAGCAGGATGAGGATGGCCCTTTAATTAATTATGATGATTCTTGATGGAATATATTTGTATGATTTAGTATATCCTGTTAGAAGTTAAATTCTTGCAGTTATAGATGTTACTTTGTGTATCTATATGGTTTCATAAGGGTGAGTACTATGTTAGATCAAATTCTCTTGTTGGTGCCATTATTTGTGTCCTACAACTTGGATTGAAGTGATTATGGAAGAAAAATTAAATGCAGAATGAAAATATTTATCTTCCAATAAACTAAACAATATTGAAATAGGCTCTCTTTAACAATAGGTTTTGAGACTCATTTGGCAGATTTTTCTCAGGCATTACTTAACTGTGTTTTTGCAATAAGGGAGCCTCTTTGAAAAAGTAGAAAAAAATTAAAAATGTAAAGGGAGATGTTGTACAGTTTTTAAAATCTGACTGATAAAAATTCTTTTATTTATGTAGTAGTGAATTTAAAAATGGAATCATTTTTCATCTGTTGATGTCTCTGTGAAAAATTGACATTGTGTCCTCATAAAATTGGACAAATGACTCATGTAATTTTCAGTTACATAATCAATAACTTAGACAAATTCAACTTCTTTGAAGATTTATGTGCCTCCTTTGTGGCCAGATTTTAGTGGACATAGTTTCAAATTTCAGTACATAAAAGCACAATGAATACAGGAATTTTGCATTTGGCTTTCTACAGAAAGGAAAAAGAATCAGTACACAAAATTTCTGCAGTGAAAATGAACAGATAAGATGACAGACAACAAACTAAAGCTTTCTACATTGCAATCTAAAAGTCAAAGAAATTCATGTAGTTTGTTTTGAAAATGTTAGCATTTCTTCCTACCACTTAGCATAGCACAAAAAGTGTACTTTCATGTAACTTTCCTAATTGACTACTATTTTTCCATAGGTTTACTAATCTGTTTTGTGATGCGTTTGTTTTAGATTCATAAACTTAAATTCATTTCTAAAAGCTGAAAAATATACTTAATAGTACGGTCCTATCTTCCTACTCCATAATAATAATGTTGTAATTTATTTTTAATATCCAGTTATGGGATAAGTGGATTTCAAAGTTTCATGGTGGTGGTTTGGTTTTTGTAGATTTTTATGCAGGGTTTTTTTTTTTTCTCCTCCTAAGTTCAATTCACTCAGAAGAGAGGGCAGGGAAGGAACATGACAGGAGACCACTTACTCATGGTACAGAATCTAGTGAGGAGGCAATTTTCTCTTTGGCCTATGGTGACCTTTTTTGAGTATGTTCCTTACACCAGAGACAGTGTACTGAATGCCTCTATTTCACCCTGTTTAGCAGAGTGCAGCAGTGTCCTTTAACTTACTTTTGGTGGGAGGAGAAGTTATAGCAGAAATTTGAGAAGGGCGTGAAAAGTTGTACAGGCACAAGGAAGAGGGGTAGGAACTTTCCTCAAATGTGATTTTAATAACCAGTCGAGTGTGTCCAACTGTAGAAAATCACCAAGTGACAATCTGTCTACCTGACAGTGATCACAAAGCGTTACAAGATTTTTGAATAGCTATACAGATTAGAATAAAGCAAGACCAAATAAAGTATCTTTTGTTGGCATAGATTTGGTTTACTCTGGTCAGTTAGGTATGTAGGCTTGTTTGATCTTCTCACTTGGCCTGAATATAAAATTAAAGTTGAGATTAAAAGGCAGAAATCATGTTTTGATAGCCAGTTAAAACAGAATATGTTAAAAATTAAATCTTTATTTCTAAAAATTACTTATAAAGGAGTGTTTCATTTTTATTGGAGCCCATTCTGTTACTATTCATCCTTCTCTTCAGTTCCTCCATTTTAAAATGCTGTTATTCCCATAAATCTAACTATATTTTGTCAGTTGTTAGTATTTTAAACCTGTTTTTAAATTCAGTAAAATCAAATAGCTATTTCCTTCAGAATTTATTTCTCTTATGTAGATTTGTATATTCACTAACAGTTCAATTTCTTGAGGCATGCAAAAAAACCACGGTTGTTTAAAATCATAATCTACAGAATATAGATTTTTCTCTGGTTTTGCAGAATACAATGTATAACTTTCTCTTAAAGTTTTAGCTGAGCTTTAAATTGGTACTTAGAAGTCATTCTACGGTAACAGAGTTGAGTCGTAAGCAATATCGCTGAATCAGTGTTGCTATTGATTCATGGTTACTGTAACTATCAGTTTGTGCATCATATGCTGGTGGTCAGCTAGACAAAAGGTTGTTACTATTTTAAGCTCTGGTGAATAGTTTCCAGGGATTTATTTGGAAGATAGCCATTCTCTTGTACAAGTTATATTAGCTGGACACAAACTTAATTATAATGTTTTTAGTTCTAGTAGCTTTCTGATAAAATCTTATAAAATAACATGTAGTTATGAATATAAGCTAACACCAACGCATTTTCAAAACAGTTTTTAAAAGGTGAAACAGACAGATCATATGAATATAGATGAAGAAGAAATATATGTATACATACACATCCATGTATTTATCCTTAGTTACAAAAATCAAACTCTTCTAGTTCTTTACAGTGTTGTTATAAAATTGTTTTTTTTTCCTGATACAGGAAGGCTATGGAGTAATAGTACTGAATCCCAATGAGAACTATATTGAAGTGGAAAAGACAAAAGCCCAAGTACAGCTGTCTTCTGATAGCTCAGATGAACCTGCAGAAAAGAGAGAGAGAAAAGATAAAGTCCAAAAGGAAACAAAAAAGCGCCGTGATTTCTACGAGAAGTATCGCAACCCACAAAAAGAAAAAGAAACTGTGCAGTTGTATATTAGAGTAAGTGTATTTTTAATTTCATTTTCCCTTACTAAATTATTTGCCAATCTATTTCACAGTTAGTATATATTTACATTAATAAACTCTATGCTAGAGAGCTCGTTTAAAGTGAATGATGCTATCTTGTATTGATATTTTTTGTCACACAAAGTTTTGGTAGCATTGCATACTTTGTATTCTGTTTTCAAAGAAACTTCAAATAAACTCCAGAAGAACATACAGTAACCTCTTTTATGTCCAGCAGGACCAGCAGGTTGCCAGAGAGTCAAATATTCTGGATAATAGAGAAGTTTACCTAGCAATACATAACACTAAAGAAAAACAAGATTAGATATTAGGAAACAAACAAAATGTATTCAGAGTACTTTATTTATCAACAGTAGTATTGTACATTGTAAACTTATGCTGTATTTGATGTATTTTTATTTACTGTCACTATACAGTACTATGGAAAATGTAACCAAAATTTACTTATGGTTAAAATGCCAGTTATTCAAGAGTTCCAGATAATAGAATGCCAGATGTGAAAGAGTTTACTGTGCTAAGTGTTAAAAACATCGAAGACTTTGTAAAACATTTTATAAGTAGATGTGTACATAAAAAACACCTAATGCAGGCATTGGTAAGGTATTAACTATACAACATACTGTGCATATATTTACAACATTGTTATCTTACACTTGGAAGGCAATAGTTATAGCTTAATAATTTTTAATATATTACCTGCTGAATTAATAATGTATTGTGCAAAATACTAGTGTTCATCTTGTGTGGTAGCAGTTCTACCCTATAATGTATTGTTTTCATATGAGCAGCCATCCATTGTATTTCCACTAAGCTTCTGAAGGCAGCTAAAGAGAGAGAGTTATTAATATCTTAATAAATATTTAAGCTAGAATAGTTCAAGAATGGTGTAATGAGGAACTCTGTCCCTTGCTCTTTTCTTACTCAGTGAACCTTTGCACTTTGTAATGCTAGCAGCATGGGATCGTTATAACAGTGCTACCCAAGGATTTCTAATTCTGCGGGGGGCACAAACAATATTATTTGCACTTTGACACATTCTCCTTCATATACATACTATGCATTATATATTCTAGACAGTCATGCAATTTTCAAAGCCCTTGTTATGAAAGTTAGCATTTTTATTCAACATTAAAACATGTCAGAAATGCCACAGTGTGCTTAAAACATTAAGAATTTCCTTCCTGGTGTGAAATAGAGAAATATCCAAGAAAATAGGTGTTAGAATCATTTTAATTTTCAGCCTGTTCATATTGATTGTGCTTTAGTTGAACAGTGATTTACAGCTTTACTGCCTATTTAAACATTTCACACAGCTGGCTTGTGAGAAGCATTAACAAACATAAAAAAAAATACCTTTCAGGAAATAAACTCTTCTCCTGACTGTGGAAATGTAAGAACCTTTACAAATGTCTGTAGAAAGTGACCAGAGGGCAATGCTTTTTGTGAACTATATCAATCTGCCGATCCCAGCCTTTGAGAGGAGCAGCCTCACCCACAAGGAGGATGCATATGCTAGTTGGGCCAGTTCTCAAGTCTAGTCCCAACAATCCAGTGCTGGTATTAGGACTAGCTTTTGTTTGTAATGACAGTGATCCTTTCACATTTCTTTGTCTAGGATGTCTTTCGTTTTGTGTCTGTTTTGCTTGATAGAACACACACAGTGGTTTCTTGAAGCCTTAAGAACATGTAAAATGCAAGTTTTTGGCACTGTTCTCTTCGTCCAGTGAATACTTATATCAAAGCTGAGTACTGAAATTCCATTTTTACAAAAAAGCATGGAACGTAACAGCAGAAGTCTTCACGTGCGGTGTACATGTGGGCCTAGTTCTGTGCCTCTTGTGGATTCACTGGGATCAGGATGAACCAAAAGTGTGCAAATGTCACCTGATGCTGTCGGCTTCCAAATCTGAAAGGTTACTTTACACCAGGGCAAGCAAACTCTTTACATCAGGCCCCACTTTTCATCTCTGCAATTATCAGGCCCCCCCATCTGTCTAATGTAATCCAAATCGATGGAAGTTTAGTTATGTTCATATGCGGGAGGGAACCTTTCAGCACATTTAAGAAAGAAAGTCTGTAGAATGTAAAAACTTTACCAATGGGTATAGAAATGTGAATCACAGAGTTTAAAAACAGTAACAGATTTCAACATTTGTAATCGGATGGATGAGCGTGAGACACTGCAGCTGATCAAGTTCCCCCTTATGAAATGTCGTGGGCCTGCCCCTCCACTTTGCGCACCCCCTTGTTACACTTTCATCAGTAGGAAACAATATAGAGTCTTTTAAAATGAGGTAAAATCAGTGCCTTTTTGGTATTAAGAAAAAAAAAGAAAGAGGAGCCAGTACTCAGCCAGCTCCCTATTCCCCACAATCCAATCCCATGGCTGCAGAGGTGCTAGTACTCCGTACTGGCAAGTACTGGCACAAAAAAGCACTAGGTAAAAGTGTATGTGGATTGTTCTATGCCTACACAAATAATATCAGTTCACTTGCCTACCTGCTTCAAAAGAAAATTGAACTACCTTAGCAATAAAGATAGCCATTTATTCTGTGGGATTTGGAGACCCCTAAAATACTATAAAGTTGTGATGTACTTCTACAGCACATATCATCAAAGCATTTTTACAAACCTTAATTAAGCCTTATATCGCCCTTTAAGGCAGGTAAGCATTGTTGTATCTATTTTGCCATAGGGTAAACTGTCATAGACAGGCTAATTGTCACAGAGAGCAGAGATCCAAGGTTAGTAAAGAAATAGGATTTTCTCACACTAGCCATGGTAAATATTGAAGTAGAAACAGGTATCTGGGGGTGGGGAGAGAGAATTAAAATACATTGGCAGAACTGGTGAGGGAATTGTTAATTAGTAGTACTAGATAACTTCAGTTATGAAATCTGAATTGTTTAGACTAGTAGTTTCTAACTCCCCCCCCGCCCCCATTTGTGAACTCTTTAGGTATTTCTAATTGAGATGCAACCTTTTTAAAATCTGAGACAGACCACAGACCCCCAGTTGAAAACTGTTGTTTTGTGGAATCCATAATCTTTTGTGAACCCCTTAGACATAGTTTGGGGACCCCCAGGCATCTGCCAATCCAGGTTGAAAACCATGGGTTTATACCTACAGCAGTCTGATGAGTAAGTGAATCTTTGTTATTTGAGCTAGTTTCATTCCTCGCTCCTTTTTAAAATGAATATTTCCTTCAAGTGTTTTTATAATCTTTACTTCAAATAATGTTAATATCCAAGCTACACAGGCTTAAGTAACAACAGAGGCTTACACTTTTAAGATTATCACAGAGTATAACATATTTTACTTACCAGGTGAATACAAACTGGATGACTAACCGGCAGATTGTGCACTACATTAAGAGTGGAGCATGAGAGATCAAAGTACCTATTGTTTCATGCTGTAAGTTTCTTTAACTATGAAATAATGTACTTGCAGGCATACATTATAGCTTGTTAAGCGGATTGATTTGGTCTGGGCAATAAACATCGTGTCAGACATAATGGCAGGAAAACCTACTTAATATGTTTTATAATAAGACAGAATTTTTTGTTCTTAAAAACATCTGCCAACTGAATTCAAGAGTGAAGACAGAAAATGTCATCAATTTAATATTAATCCTATAAATTTAGGGTTTTTTTCAGCCACATAAACCAAGGCAAAAACTCCCTGATGATCAGCACTGACTATAGTACTTGGTAAAATGATGAAACAAAGACATTTTACTTTTATATAATGTGTTAATTAATGCACAGTGAATTTTAATATTCTTAGTGATCAGCTTTTAACAAGCATATTGCCAACAGATAATTTTAAAAAGCATCTGTTTTTTTTAATGTGTTGGTTTGAGAATTGAGTCAAATAGCTAAATATGTACATACATACTTTTCAAAAACATATTTCCACTCCCTGTGTATAGACTTGAGATTTTCTTAGATCACCAGAAGCTGCTTCTGTACATATTGGCTAATACTTCTCCCGGAAATTTAGTCCCCCAACTTTTGTTAATTGCTTAGCTAAACACACAATGTGCTGGCCTCTAGCGCAGGCTTTACCTATGCAAATAAAATATATGCCTCAATGTGATGTGATCATTGCCTCCATCTCTCACTCCCTGCATATTTCCACACTGAAAGTGTCTGTCCTGCAGTGAAAAACTCTCCTAAATGTAAATCCATACTCAGCCCATCCTAAGTATGAGTGAGTGTGCTGCCATAGCTCATAAAATGTTATAATATGATATGCGGTGCACATAGATATCTTTCACAACATTATTACAATTGGTAATAGTGTTCTGAATTGAGCATCCATCAATTAAAGATGTTTTAGTATAGCTTATTCTTTATTCATAATCTAGTATTTTTCTGTGTTCCTTAAAGGCTCTGTCGACAGTGGCACAAATCTTTGAAAGAGCCATACTAATGTCCATTTCGAAGGTTACTAATGAGGCGCTGAAATGAATATTCAGTGCCTCCATTAGCATTAGCACGCTTCCAGCCACAGCACTTCGAAAGCACTGCTTTCGAATGCCTGCAGCATGGTTACATGAGGGTCCTTTTCGAAAGGATCCCGCACATTTCAAAATCCCCATATTCCCTTCAGCTGAAGGGAATAAGGGGATTTTGAAATGTGCGGGGTCCTTTCAAAAAGGACCCCCATGTAGCCGCACCGTGCCGCGGCTGGAAGTGTGCTAATGCTAATTTGGCGTGAATGTTCAATTCAGCGCCTCATTAGTAATCTTCGAAATGGCCACTAGCATGGCTATTTCAAAGATTTGTGCCAGTGTAGACACAGCCAAACAATTTAAACTGACAAATATTCTATAATTATATTACCAAAGGCAGGCAAGTATGTTTTTGGTAAATTTAAGCAGTCTGATTTTTTTCCCTGGGCCTGGAAAAATAACATAGTGTCTACTAGTATTTAGAATAAAAGTGGCAAAAGAGAGCAATTTTATTATTATAAAATAAACACTTCAATCACTACAAATAAACTCCAGCAGACAGGAAACCATTGCAGGTAATTGGGAAAGGGCTGCTCCTTGTTATATGAGAATGGCACAACACCCCAATAGCCATAAAACATAAGTGGCTTGTGCATGCTGATATTTAAATGGCCCAAATTCTTTCTGAGGAATTGGGCTGTTTTGTGGACAAACTCTTATCAGTCCCTACTAGTTATAGTCATTTCTGCTCTGTAGAAGGAAAGAAGGTCCTGATCTGGTGAAGCACACAAGTATGTGCTTAGCTTTAGGCACATGAATAGATGTATGAAAGTCAATAATGTATCTGTCCTCAGCAGGGCCAACAGCCAGTGTAGACCTGGGGGCAAGATGGAATGGGGGCCCAGTTCCCTCACCTCTAGAAGGGATGGAGCCAAGGGCACAAGGGGCAGGGTGAAGGGCAATCAGCCCTTGCCCCCTCATGCTCGTGCTCATTCAGAGCCATGAACAGAGTGTCAGCACAGCACTGCTGCTTCATTTTAAAGGGGCCCGGAGCTCTGGCAGCCACGATTGCTACTTCAGCAGCAGTGGTGGCTAGAGTTCTGCGCTCCGAGGGAATTGTCCCTGTGCCCCACCCCCACTCCTCCACCCTACCATCAGCAGGCCTGTTCCTCATAGACTCATGAGCCTAAAGTTCTGTGCATACTTAACTACTTTTCTCGTATGAGGTCTGAATCCCCCTGCCTCCCAGTCTTTTCCAGGCATAGTAAGCAAGAAACACCACTCCTTTATGTGGCCTCAAGTGCTGTCTGCCAGGATGAGTAAGGCAAAAACTAACTAGTGTCTTTAAAAATATAGTAAAGTAATTATATTAGAACTATCCCAGCAGCAGAAACACTGATATCCAAGTGCAGGCAAGCAGATCTTGAGAGATCAAGTGACTTTCCCAAGCGCACAAAAATCTGTGGCAGAGCTAGGACGCAGATCTCCTAAGTTCCACTGCAGTGTCTTAAGGACAAATCTATCATTACTTTTATAAATTCTTGTTTTTAGTGAATTTTGCTTCATGTAAAAAGCTGGTATAAAATGTGTGATTTCGAGGGAGAGAACATATTTTTAAAACAAATTAGATGAGTGATAATGTATTTAAAGTTTTGAGTCCAATTACTCCCCTCTGTTTCAGTGAAACTTCTGCTACTTCTGTGAGAGCAAAGCCCCTCAGTGAAAGAACTGGGAAGTAATGGAATATAAACTGTTTGAAATGTCCTTGTTTTTAGGTCCACCCTTTGGAAACATTGGGCCTTAAGAGCTTTCGAAAGAAGAAAAAGTATGTGAGAGTATAGATGTGGATAGCTTTCTGACTCCTACAATATCTTAAGTACAACTAAAGAAGTTAAAAATTCATAGTGGCTCAGTCTGTAGAGAACACAGTTTATAAATACATTAAATATAATCAAATTCTGTATATTTTAAACATTTAATAGTATTGAATCATTTGTAAATTGGCTGGTTTTGCACACTATTGAAATTATCCTTTGGAATAAGTATGAATATAGTATGGGCTTTTTCCTATAGTTTGTCTTGTATCTACACATCTAGGATAGCTGCATTGGTCTTCCTTTTTCCTAAGCAAAAGGGAGATCAGAAAGGTAGATTATCACAGGAGGAAGATTTTGCATCTCTGGGAGAGTGATACTGACTCCTCATTCTGCAGTACCCTTTCTTTTGTTCTGTACTTTCACAAGTGCAGCTAATCAAAGAAGAGGAATAAATCAGGGCCATCCAGCTTTCCTAGCTATCAAACACTTCATTTCATGATACTGGCAAACCATGTATTGTTAGATCAGGCTCCTAAAATATGTGGCAAGCTGCATGAGCTTCCAAAGGAAAAATCAGCTTGCATCTGTACTCCCACCATGAGTTTGTTAGTACTCCTGTTGTTCCAAAAATCATCTACTCTTATAGGTCATCCAAGTCATCCTTCCTTTGCCTCAAGATTCAGGCTAAGTAAAACTGGGCACTCAGTGAGCCAGTCATAAAGAAAACTGGCTCAGCAGAAAGCAGACCCACTCATTCAAGACAAGGGTGAATAAAATTATTCAAACTTCTTACGTTCAGACAGTGCCAGTCTTTGATTATTGAGCCGTAGAAGTTACAGACTAAAAAAGCCTCTGAGGTCATTAGTACATCCCTCTGCCAGGGCAGATTGTTCCCTCCTAGTATTCTTTATCAATTATCCAATAATTGCAAATGGGTAATATCCTGTCAATGGATCTCCAAAACAAGAATAATAATTTCTCATTAGGTGTATACAATCCCCACATCACAAACACATACATACCTGTATATATCTTAGCCTATGTCTACACTAGCCCCAGAACTTTGAAAGGGGCATGATAATGAACCTAATTAAAAGATGCTAATGAGGCACTGCTGTGAATATGCAGCACCTCCTTAGCATAAAGGCGGCCGTGGCACTTTGAAAGTGCCGCTTTCGATCATGTGTAGCTCATCTACACAGGGTCCTTTTCGAAAGGACCCTGCATACTTTGAAATCCCCTTGTTCCTATAACTAAATAGTTTCAACTCAACATCATTCTGGGGTGGGGACATTTAAGAGACGCAGATCTGACAAAATGGAGAATGTCTGTTTTGGCCACTAGTGTTGACGGATCCAAGAGAGGTCATTTGGAAACCATAGCAGTTTGAAATTATTTCTGCAACTTTGCCCATCACCTAATAGAGAAACTGTGAGAAGTCTAGAGACTATGGTGATGGGTACATTGAAATGCCTGGCTACAGGTGAAGCCAGGAGTATGACTCTGATTTGTCTATAACAACAAGTGGGAGGAAGCAGACCAAGAAGCAGGAGTAGCCTAGGTCTCCTGTACCTTCCTCTGGGCTTAGAGAAATACTTCACTTTCCAGCCATTCAGATTGTAGGATTGTTGAACTCTGGGAAAGATTATCTGAATCACAGCCAGATACAGGATTCTTTGGTGAAGAAGAATTATCACAAACTAGTGTTCTCTGTTTTCTGATGGATATCATACATTCTCTATCAGAGACCTAATGACCATCCACATGAAAAGCTGGTCTTAATATTCCCATTGCCCAGGTAACTCAGTAGAGGCTCCGGCCACTGGCTTTTTGCCCTTATTCTATTCTGGACAGTGTACTTGTGAAAATAATGATGTCTGAGACAAAGGCTAGATCACTCATTTTTGGACTGGAAAAGGCAGTGGGCATTAGACAAGGAGCATGGGAACATTATGTCTGGCACAATAAATAAGGTGGAGTGCTCTACTTGGGAGCACCCACAAGAAGTTTTGTTTGTTTGGATTTTTCTAAAGGCACCAGCCATTGTGCAAACCCTTATTTCTCTCCCCAAGTTCACCTCCTGATGACTAGAGCATAAACTAAAGAGTTTAACAGGTATCAGGTTTAAAACAAACAAAAGGAAACTTTTCTTCACACAGCACACAGTTAACCTATGGAACTCCTTGTCGGAGAATGCTGTGAAAGCCAGGACTTCACTGGCATTCAAAAAAGAACTAGATAAATTCATGGAGGTTAGATCTAATGGAATTTATTAGCTAGGATGGGTAGGAATGGTGTACCTATCTTCTTTTTTTACAGGCTGGAAATGGATGACAGAAGAGGGATCACTGAATGATTACCTGTTCTGTCCCACCCCCCCTCCCCCGGACGTCTGGTATTGGTAGTGTCAGAAGATAGGATTCTGAGCTAGGTGGACATTTGGTCTGACCCAGCAAGGCCATTCTTATATTCACATCTGAACTGATCTGTAGGGAAAATGCGTGTCCCATTGCCAATATTTTTGAAATATCCACTTGTAAATCTCTTTGCACTTCCACCAAGATTTTTCTAATCTAACCAGTGGATAGTCATCATTAACAAAAATTATTTATTTTTGGCCCATAGGACTGTGTTGTGAACTTCTGATGTTTGGTGATTGCCACTTACAACTCATCAGTTCTGGATCAGAAGAAATAGTCTAATTGTATGAGGAATACAGTTTTGATCTGAATTTACTCTGCTGTGAAAAGCTTTGATTGGGGGTTGTGATTTACTAAGGGTCAGTCTTCAGTGGTAAGCACTATTAATCTGTCATCGCAGAAGAACTGTTTTAAATTGAGGGATTGAGAGATAGAAATGAGTTTTCAGGGAATAAATATACCAATATTTCTCAGAGGTGCTTTAAAATAATTCTTTCTATTCAAATCATAATTTATTAAAAATGTAGAGATACTGGATAGTACCTATCAGGGCACTACCCTTGACATCTGGAGGATGACAGCATTTTTTCAGTGGTAAGAAAAGAATGCATGGAAGCACCTTGAGAACAAGTGCATGAGAACTGGATGTCCCCAAGCTCCCCCCTTAGCCTTCACCCAACCCCATTTTCAACTAAATTGACCACACTGAACAAAGTGTAAAATTTAATAAGTCAGGTTACATTTGAAGACAAACTCCAGCTTTTGACGCATAGGAATTGTTATACCAGGTCAGACCTATGGTCCATCCAGTCCAGTAATCAGGATGCACCAGTGGCTATTATTCAAGGGGTGGGAAGGGATAAACCCAGGGTTGTGAGTTCAATCCATGTGGGGGACTTTCGAGTGTCTGGGGCAGGTTAAATTTTAAAAAACATCTGTCAGGGATTATAAGAGGACCTGCTATGAGTGGAGGGGACTGGACTCCATGACCTCTCAAGGCCCCTTCCAGTTCTATGACATAGATACATACGATGGAAATAGGCAATGATAGACTCATCTGCCAAGCAGGAAAGATTCTTCCTAATTGTTTCAGTTAGAGGCTGCCTTGTAATTTGAATCACAGGGATTTATATCCTTTGTTTGTTTGTGTGTTTCTTACTAATTATCTCTGGATGTTTAACTCTGGATATTCTCATCATTCAACATTTTTTTGTAGTTAAGTTGCTGGTCTCCTTCAGAAGGATATTCAGGCTGTCATTCTGTTTATTGCTGCATCTGTTGAGGGAGAAACGTCTTTGCCTGTGTATTACGTTGAGCTCTAACGAAAAAAAAGACGTATTCAGTTCTGACCCTGCCTTACTGAGTTCCATAGCTGGTCACCCTTCACCAAAAATACCTTGTCTTCAGTGCCAGAGCTTTGGCCTGTGTCCTGTCATCATCTTTGTCTTGTGAATCTTACCATTCATGGTATTGTGTGGAGAAAGAAGCAGTTTTTAAGGTAATCTGGCCCTTGTCCATTGAGGCCTTGCAGATGAAGAATTTAAATTGGATCTGATAATGAATGGGGAGACGGGGCAGTCTGCAGAGCACAAGACTGATATGCTCTCATCTACCTATTTCTCTCAAGAGACATATCACTGTGTTTTAGACCAGCTGCAAATATTCATATTTGCTCTGAGGTCTTTGCCTCCACTTTTAACTTGCATTCCTTGTTACGCATACAAGGAGCAATGCTAACCAGAGGCCTGGCGTCTATCAAGGGAAAACTTAAGGCTTCTTTGTTCCTGTTTCAATTTAAAATGTCTTATCTACTCGATTGTTGCTAGTGATTGCATCACTTTCATGTGACCCCATCATGCAGTTTTTTGAAGCTGCTCTGACAAAAACACTAATCAAGTTGGTTTACATTCAATATTACCCCAGTGAAACTCTTGTCAGCTCACTCCCATTGTGTCCTCTTAAGGGCCGACAAGTATAGACAGTTCTCTGATGTGCTCCTGAATTATCTTGACTAAAATTATATCACCGGAATTGTGATTTGTAGGTTTTATATATTTGTAAGTCATCAGCACTGAATGACCAGGACAGAACAGGACAACCAAAAATTGCATGTACAATTTAATATACATTGCTATGGCAATTGCTTAATCAGGTTTCTTGAATGATTAATAATTCTACATTTTTTCTGTGCTGAAATATCAGTACCCAACAAAATGAAATAATTCAGTGTTTAAACAAATTCTATGTCTTTCTGGTCATCTTCCAGTGCAGAATCCTCAAGATCACTGGTGTTTTTGTTTTTGTTTTGTTTTGTTTTGTTTTTGTTGTTTTTCCAATTCACTAATGTGGGAGGGATCAGTAGCAGCTTCTCATTCTGAACTGGGTGAGTGACAAGCAACCATACTTCCCTAGAACTTTAATTTTAACATTTAACACTCTGTTTTTCTGTGTTTTATATTTTTGATCATTTCTTGAAAAGTTGACTTTTTATCAATCCAAACTGAATTTTATTTTATTTATAATCCAAACAAATGTTTGAATTTTCTGACATTAAATTATTTTAGTGAGTTTCCCAATAGATGGCACTGCTGGGAACAAAACTAATGAATGAGCTAATGCAGGTCTAGTTCCTCACAGAATATCTGGGACTTTTGAAAGTTTATAGTTCTTACAGGAAAACAGTGTTCATTGCAGGTTTGAGAATGCTTGGTACCTGTGGCAAAAGTGCAAATATGCTGAATAAGTTGCTCAAGAAATATGGAAGGACTCTATTAAAGCTTTTGTCAGATATATGTGGTGATGCTGATGTACATGATAACCTATCTGAACAACTGTCACTTAAGGATGGGGATGATGCATCAAATTAGAATGGAGCACTGTTGCTTCTTTAGTTGAGACAGAATATAACAGCAGTGGCTCTCTTGGTGTCAAAGGCTAGGTCTGCACAGCAAACTTATTTCAAACTTACAGTAGTTATTTTGAAATAGCTTTGTGAGCATCTACTCTATGCACACACTCTTTTGAAATAAATTCTGAAATAGCTGTTTCAAAATATGCGCCATTATGACACGGAATAATATTGTTTTGAAATAAGCCATAATAGGACCCAATGGCACTATTTCAAAATAGGTACTGTGGCCACTTCTGTGTGGCCTTGGAGGTCAGCCCTGCTGCTGGCAGAGCTTTGCTAAGCAGGTTTCTGGAAATTGCAGAAGGCTTTCCATTTGCACACTCACATGGCTAATTAGAATATCCACGTGAGATTTCACTCTTGGCAGAGGGTGGTGCTGGCAATAAACATTTTGTGTGGACGTGCCGGCATCAGGGGTGAGGGACTGGCAAAAGAGGGGGGTTTATCTGGAAGAGTGCAGAAGAGTGCTATAGTCCTGTCTGCTAGTTATTTGCAAATGGCTATACTATCCCCATATCAACCAAAATCACCACTTTGAGGAGACTAAGCCTCCTTTGAAACACTGGCTAACAGTTTCCTCCTTTCCCATAGATTTTGGAATCTTTCTGTGACTCTAGTAGATGACTAGGTGGACAGATGGGGGAATCATGCAGAAGATACGCAAGAGCGTTGCTAGGGTTCAAAGGCAACCCTGTCTTAGTATGCTTCACCAGCTTCAGATGCTCCTCTGCCATTTCCACATTTTCTGCTATGATTTTTCCATCTTTATTGAGTAATGGTCCTATCCTGTCGTTGATCTTCCTCCACTTTTAGCACGTTGTCTTAGCAGCATCCAATATTGTGAAGCTCCTGATGTGTTTTAAAGTTCTCCCCCCTCAGTCCTACCCAAAGTGCAAGAATTTTCACAGTACATGTTTTAAGAATGATATTTTAAAAGTGCTGTTTGATATTTCAGTTTCAAAGCTCATCTAAAACCACAAGGCTATGTACCACTTGAGTGTCATTTAAATCTTGAAAGTAATACATATGTGGTGTGTAGATGATGTTGTGTGGGGTCTCTGCGCAGGGGTGAATTTTCCCCTCTCTGAATACCTGACCTTATGGCAACATCATGTCTGGTTTCTGCAGTTATACTGAGTAGGCTCAGTCAATCAGGCATAAAGGGCTTGTCTACACTATGAAGTAGTGTGCACCTAGCCAGAGTGCATATCTACAGCATACCAGATTGCCATATGCTGTGACCACAGGAAACTCTGCAGTGCAGTCAAAGTCCAGGAATATGGTTTAGTATACTGTGCCTTAAGTTTTCCTTCAGGGCCCAGATAGTGTCCATATGCCCGATTCCCCACATCACATTACTTCTCCCATGAAAAACTCAAGTGTACATTGTTAAAGTCGGTAAACTTTTCTTTTAAACTTCAAAGAAGTTTTTCAGTTCTTGGAATGCAAAAACAAAAAGCACTCTGTTATATCCAAAATGGCCATTTGGCTCCTGAATGAAGATAGACATGTTGGAAAAAGTAACAGAGAGGTAGCCATGTTAGTCTGTATTCTAACAAAACAGAGCAGCAGTCATGTAGCACTTAGTCTTTAAAGTACTACATGACTGTTTTGTTTTGTTACAATACAGACTAACAGGGCTACCTCTCTGTTACTATTCAACATGCAAGGCTACATTTAGCCATTTGGAATGTTGGGAAAAAAATGTCTACAACGTTATTAGCACATAAGTAGGGCCCTACCAAATTCATGGTCCATGTTTCATTGGTTTCACAGTCCTCGGATTTTAAAAATCATCAGTTTCATATTTCCACTGTTTAAATCTGAAATTTCTTGGTGTTTCAGTTGTCGTCTTCATTCAGAAAAGGGGTTTGTTGCTTCATAAACTTACTGTAGCAGTAACGGAGAGGGAGTCGTGTTAGTCTATTTACTATTAAAACAAAAAGCAGTCAAGTAGCACTTTAAAGACTCACAAAATAATTTATTAGGTGAGCTTTCATGGGACAGACCTGGTCTGAAGAAGTGGGTCTGTCCCACAAAAGCTCACCTAATACATTATTTTGCTAGTCTTTAAAGTGCTACTTGACTGCTTTTTACTGTAGCAGGGGATTGTGGTACAGCTACCCTTACATCTGTCCTGCAGCTGGTAAAGGTGCTGCCTTCGGTTCTGGAGAGGTGGAGAGCAGTGGCTGCTGGCCAGGAACCCAGCTTTACCATACCATGCTACCCTTACTTCTGTGTTGCTGCATGCAGAGCTGGACCCTCAGTCAACACCCGCTACCCTCCAGCTGCGAAGGCAGCAGCACAAACATAAGGACTGCCTGAATAAGTACTGCTACCCTTGCTTCTGCAATGCTGCCACCAAAGCTAGGGGCCTGGCTAAGAGCTTAACTCCTACTTAAAATAATGTTCTGACTTCCTCTGCCCACCCCCACCCACAGTTGCCTGCTGGGTCAAACTCACAATTTGAGAAATGTTGGTCTCTTCTGGAAGTCTGTAAAGTATATATTAAAAGCACATAAAAGATTTCTGGAGAGAGGGAGTCCAGATTTAACAGCCCATGATGCATTTTTAATGGACATGAATTTGGTAGGAACCTCTACTAGTGTCTCACAAACTTTTTTTATAAAGTAGCATTCAA
This sequence comes from Carettochelys insculpta, assembly GCF_033958435.1. NCBI lineage: Eukaryota > Metazoa > Chordata > Testudines > Carettochelyidae > Carettochelys > Carettochelys insculpta. Next base: position 74,060,778 of record NC_134141.1, read on the forward strand.
AAAAATAAAATAAAATGAAGTACCCCAGTACTCACAATTTTCATACACACAATTTTTTCTACCATTGCAACACGTTTGTTTAAACAACGTAATTGTAACTGGTTGGTTGGAAGAAATTGTGCAATAAACTTTCCATCATACTTATGATTGTGCAAAGAAGATACTTTGTTTATCTAATATTATTTAAGTCCAATTTTTATTCGTACATATGTAATCTTTTAATGCAAACATCAATAAATGGGGATCAATGATATTACAAGAAAAAACTGTAATTAATTTAATGTAAAATTTGAGCTTGTTTGGATGAAATCGGATGTTCAGATTTATGTTTCAAACTGCTGAGGGCCGCAACTAAATCAGTGTTTCTGATAGGGTTTCCTGTGTACTGCCCTCTTCCAAATATGCAGTTTTATTCTTTGTTTTCACAAGGAATCAGTCCATTTTAAACACCTTCAGTTCTAATTATAAATACTAAACTAAAATTGTACAAATAACAATTTTATCACTTACTTCAGAAAACAAGCATAATATTCCAGAGCCGGGCACCCCAGCTCCCCACTTTAACCCTGTCTGCCTCCCATCCTCCAGAGCCTGGCAGCTCCAGCCCTCCCCACCTCTCACTTTAACACAATCCTCCCTCCTCTAGAGCGAGGCACAGCCCCCACTCCCACTGTAATCCAATGCCAGTAACTCACTGGATCTGCTGCTGCAGCTGCCACTATCGCCGCTGCCATATGCTTTTCCCTCCAAGCACTAGGTGGTGCACAGCACTCTTGCGGCTCTGAGCATTTTCCTGTTTATTGCTCAAAGACCCACATATGGCTCCTGCATGTGTACCTCCCCCCACCACCCTCTGGACTTGTCTCACATACCCCTAGCGGAAACTGAGGCACGGATCCATCAGGACCAGATGGAGATCCCTTTGCCCTACATGAGCAATCAGGATTCAAGTACTTTTTAACATTAGCATTGGGGTAGCAGAGCAAAAAGAAAAATCTAGTTCTTAGCCCCAGTCCAGTGACTTAACATCACATCTATCCAAACCCCTCTGAAGGGTCATCATTGTTCATGCAATACTGCCAAACAATAGGCTACCAAGTCTGTTGCTCTGAAATACATCGTTCTTCACAAATATCCACTAGTCTTTGTATGAAAACATGGCCTCCCAATAGGCACAAGTCTTTATCATTTTGTTTGGTCCTGGCTACAACTCTCAGGAGTTAAGTGTTTTCTCTACCTCATCTTCAAAGTCCACCTACAAATTTAGAAGGCCTTGAATCATCACCTCATTCCTGAACTCCCAAGAGATACCACTACTAATCCCTAATAGAAAGGATTAAAGATAGCCATTGCAGTTGTGGATTTGTACTTGGGATAAGAAGTTATTAACTATGCGTAATAATTAAATGCACAGTAAGGGTCGGGGAGGCGGGTCTGTAATGCAATATACATTATACCTTTGCTAGTCCCCAAAACAGCTGCTTTTTCCTGATTACTGAAGGTTTAACAAGGATAAACCCATTGGCCATGTCGACACAGCATTCCACTTTTGGAGAAGGAATGCAAATAAGGAGATCGAAAATGTAAATGAAGCACTGATTTACAAATTTTGTTCTTCGTTTGCATAATCTCAAGTGATTGCATTTCCAGAAAGACTTTACCAAAAGCAAAAACAGATGTGTAGATGAGGTTCCTTCTGGGGGAAAAAATCTGTTTTCGAAAGGACTCTTCTTCCTTATTCATTTCAGTGGAAGTGGAAGAAGTTTTCCAGTTCTAGCCCAAGCCTTTTTTTTAAAATAGTGTCCTACCCCAGGGTTCATATCACCATTCAGTGGCTTGAGTGAACTGGAACTTCTCTTGAGGGGACCTGGTAAAGTGCTGGAATAGGAAAGCCCTTTCAGAGGGTTGGAATGTGCTTTCACATTTATTAAATAAACAAAATCACAATTAATATATTTATTAAATTTCAGCGTGGTGAAAATTCTTACAGCCAAGTTACAGATATAAACATAGATTTTAGTATAACAAAAATACTGGCTGAATATTAGCTAACTTGCACCCACCAATTGTGATAAAGAGAGGTGCAACAAAATTAACTTGGAAGGTGGAATAGTTTATTAAAGTAGACACCAAACCTCACAAAAGTAGACAGTGTCACCTTAGATACATGTTGTTTCCAGATGCTATATCTGTTAAAATTCTATGTTAAGATGCATAATGAACAAAGTTGGTAAATGAAGACTACAGATTAAAGACATCATTTTGTTTTGTTTTCACTATTGCTAGCTGTGTTATGAAGTCCTAAAATTTGAAGGGTTTGGAGTTGTTGTTTTTGCCTCACTAATATGCACTTCCTGTGTTGAATGTACTTAAAAAATATTAACCACTGGTTTTCTAGGCATCTGGAATTTCCTTTCAATTATTCTTCAATATGTAATCCCAAAAAGACCCCCAAGGTTGGCTTGTGCTACTTGAGTTAGAAGATTTGCTCCCAATCTTCCAGTTAGGTCAACCAAAAAAAATTAAGATATGATAGAGGGTCAGTGGAAGAAATTCATATCAGAACAACTACTCACCATGTAATTATGACAACCTGCTGTAACAAATGTGCTTCTGTTTTTACTTATGACAATTAATTGCTAAAAGTAATTTAATCTGACAGTGGAAAGATGTTGAAAGACTTGTGAAGATGTCATAAAAGCGACCTTTCTGCCCAGGTGCAACCAAAAGTCATTTTCAGCAAGGAGCTTCAGAAACAGTGCAAGTTCTTTTGTACTTTGTTAATGAATTATTGATTTGAAACAGTGCATCAACAAATATGGTCAGATTAGCTATACGCTAGCACAGTTACAGTGTGATAGTCTAGTCTTTAGTGTGTGTGTGTGTGTGTGTGTGAGAGAGAGAGAGAATCCTTTTTGCTGAACATTTTTTACTGATGTGCTGTGAACTAAATTTTCTGACTTGGCCATGTGTGTGTTAGTGCTGACTTAAAATACAACCATGTTAATTATTAGTCTGGTAGGTAGTTGTATGTTTCGAGTTTTTAAAATATTGTGCTACATTTAGAAGAAATGTCTTATCAATTAATCTGTATCCTCTTTTGTACTCTGACTCTTCAACGATAGCCATTCTGTTCCTAGAATGCAATTCTGACTTATCTCAACCAAAAGGAATGTAGCCTTACAAAACAGTGAAATGGTGGAGTCAGAGTTCAATTCTTAACTAAAATACTTGTTTATGCTTCTTACAATTGTTTTGATGTTCTTTCAGTTTAAAAACTAATTGATATCATTTGTCACCTGGATCTGTTGTTTGCTACGAAAAAATGAATATGAAATAGAGATGGGCCTGAGCAGCAAAGTTCAGATCCAGAACTGAATCTGAACTAACAACAAAAAATGTTTGGATTCGGAACCTCAATTTAGCCCTGTATTGAAATAGAAAGTGACAGATACACGTTTCTTGGAATTTAGTTTGCGTCTGTTTTTAAATTGGATAATTATATTAGGAACTGTTGTCATTTTCTTAAAATGCAACTGATTCAAAGAGGCCAAGAGCCTGTATTTCAGGGGGAAAAAAACCTACAATACTGAGTTAAATAAGTACATGATCAGTTTATTTAAAATGCGTAATCTGAGAATGTATCTGGTTTTATTATAAAAATCTAATAGCTTTGAACATCTTAAGTCTCTTTTATATAAATAATTCAGACTGCACATAATATATAGAGACAAATGTAAAGAAGAAAAATATATGGGGAAGCTATTTTATTTCGTTTAATTCACATAACAGATATAAACTGTGTAACAGAGACTTTGCAGCTTTTGTTCTGAAATGAAAACTGTTAATGAAAATACTAAGTTGTTGTTTTACCTAAATGTGTTGAAGTTTGTTAGATTCATTGTTTCCTGTGGTGGGAAATCTGCATTTTTCTTGGCCAAAAGTCTATTTTTCTTGCAATAGCACAGTTCAAAAAATGTCTGTTTCTCATTACAATGTATAAATAGATAGAAAGAATTGGAAAGTAATACACACTTCAAGTACTTTAGGAAATAGAAAAATAACATTTTTGCATGATTTTCGTTATGAGTTATTAGTGGTGTAGATGTATTAATATCAAGAGAAGTTGCTGTTTTTAAATATTTAGAAAATCTCCTATAATCAGTGAAACAATCTTAGAATTATTTGTTTCACATGAGTAGGCTCGATTTGTAAAAATTTTGCACGTCAGAATTAGTTTTGATTTATGAATTACTGTTAATCTATTAACTGCCAGAAATAGGACTGGTAAGGAAGACAGCTCTACATGTAGAAAACAGTGGACTGGTTTGGAAATATTCTTTTATTCTAATTACTTTATCTCTTAAGGGAACGGTTACAAATTTTGCAGTATGTTTGACAAAAATATGTTGGCATCATTTAGTTTAAAGCGCAGATGAGAAAAAGGTTATATGAAAATGTTGTATAAAATAAATATTGTACTAAAATGTAATTGCTTTTAGCCATTTAGAATATTTACCAATTACGTAATTCCCTGTACTCTGGTTTTGGTTATCTGATTTGTATAAGTTGTTTCTCAGTAATTTTTCTGTTTGCTAAAGTACTTAACTTATGAGTACTCACTAAAATGAGGGACATGTATACATACCTATGTTCACTAGACAAGTGAACTTCATTGCTAATATGGGCTTTAATTACCCTCAGCCAGCTGCTGGGTCCCTGCCTGGGGCACAGGGGGAGATCCACAGTCCCAAGGCTAGAGCCTTCTCGCTCCCTTCCCTCAGACATGCAGCTGTCTGGCAGCCCTGCAGCTGGGGGAAGAGAAGGAGAAGGCTCTTAGCCATGAGGTGATCAGTTTTCTGGCCCTGCAAGCCATGGGGAGACTGGAACGAGCCTGCCCCTGCTTCCCAGCTCCTGCCACTCTGGGAGCCAGAAAACTGACCAGGCTGGGTGGTTCCTGGCTCCCCTCCCTTTGCAGGAAAATTCAAGTTGTGCAGGGGTTGCAGGAACAACCCCTGGGTAACTCAAGTGTTTACTGCATTAGTCCCTGTCCAGCCCCCCGCCCTCCCTTCAGACCTCACCCTCAGCCAGGTTTTAACACCCCCTATGGTCCCAAACCACCCCCAACATAAACCCCTCCAGCAGTCCCAAACTGTCCCTAGCCTTAAACGCCCCCAACCTTAGACTTTCCACAGCAGCCCCAAACCACCCCAGCCTTACACCTCCCCAGCAGCCCCAAACTGCTCCCAGTTTTAGATCTTCCTCCAGCATCCCTAAACTGCCCCCAGCCTTAGACATTCCCCCTCCTCCTGCAGCCTCTTCACTGAGGCTGCTAGGTGGGACGGCTCTCGCAGCCCTCCTTTTCCAAGCAAGTAACAGTCGTTAAAACCAATTAACTCAAGCGTTGAGCTTTCAGCACTTAGGCATAAGGTAATTGCTCTCCCTAGTGATACAGAGAGCTGCTGGAGAGGGCAGTTATCTCTATTGATAGATATCTGCCTGAGGCGGCAGTGTTCAGAAACTGCAAATGGCTGCTTTATCAGGCACATGCAGCTCGGAACTGCCCAGCTGACGACCCTTAACGAATTTAATGGCAATCCATGTTTACGTCCTGACCCATAGGTTGGGAATCCCTGCTCTACATACATACACTACATCCTATTTCTGGTGCCAAACTACTCAAATACATCAGAAAAGTACCTAAACTCAACTGATTTATGTCAAGTTATGAGCAGTTGGAATGAATCGGAGACTTTTACATGTGTTTTAATGGGAATTTAGTGTCGCTCTTATGAGTTTTCGCCTACTAACAGAAATTTGGGAACCAATTGTGCTCGTCTATCGAGGGAGGAGTATATATTGACCCCCTGTGCTCAGTTTGGCTGATAACCCTTATTAGAGAATCAGAATGCAGGAATTTGCATACTAATTGTAACAATATCAACAAGCACATTCTGAGAATATAAATCTTGCTCTGACTTAACCATTATGTCTGCTCTGGCTGACTTAGGTACTCAGAGTTGATTTTGGCTTCACTATAGCTTCCCATTCCCTTCAAGTGAGACAGGAAACACCTACAAATTAGGTGAGAGAGGGAAAGTTACCAAAAAAACAAGGATTGTGCAGTTATTGAACAGCTGAAAGGGGCAGGGGGCAGGAAATTGCATATATAATAAAAAAATTAAAGCTTCCTTTGATTCATTTCCCTCCTTCCTCCTATTTTGCTCTCCCACACCCTCTTTTCCTCTCTGAGTCAGCGATGTTCTTGTACCCAGAATAAATAACTTCCATATTTGTGTGTAGCTGGTTGGCTAACTGATAGGTAACTTGCTTTGGAGAATCCTAGCCCTCCTGATGTAGTTTAGAAACATGATATAAACAAAAATACATTGCTGTTGTGCTGGTGCAAAAGCCTGGCTGTTCTGTTGGGAGGGAAAGATCTTAATTGTCAGCTAGCCTCTTTTGGTTGGGAGCAACTGATTCCTACAGACATATGTTCAAGATGTGTGCAGACTGGCCACAGTCCCAAATGGCAAGATAAATGGTTTTTTAATCTTCATATTACTCTATTGGCAAGAATCATTCAGAATCAGCCTGTGGTTCAGCTTTTCTCTCTCCCTGAAATAGTTACATCATCCATTCAGACTTAGGGAGGGTTAGGCTTGGGTAGCAAAGGTGGAACATTCCACCAAAGTCTGCCTGTGTTTGCTGTATAAGCAGCAACAATACCATCCCTGTATTGTCATTTCAAGCCAGCATACCAGGAGCCACATCTTCATCATGACTGAAAAACACAACCTTTGACCATGCAGATTTTTTGCTCTACAAAAAGTTTATTTAACATAGGATACAGTAGTTACCTTAGAAACAGGAAGCACCTTTAAGTTATCATTATAGTTAGAAAGGTATCTTGGAGAAATTTTCAATTTACTCCATTTTATAATGTAAAAATTAGGGGATAGTAATGAAGACAACTGAAACCAGCGTAGTTAGATGAGAAGTATTCTTTTTACATGGTGAATAAGAAGTTCATTGTTGCATGAAATCATTGAGGATTTCAGAACATGAAAAACCTTTGCTGCTGCACTAACTAGATCAGGAATGTACAAGACATACCATCCCTCCGGCTTCCAGATATTAAATGATCACCCATGGAATTAGGAAAGAAATCCCTCCCATGCCCTTCAGCTACCACCAATACCACCATATCCTATTACAGTCTGTGGAGTGTGTTGCAAGGGTTACTCAGACTTGAGGTGTCAGTCATTGATGGAGACCAGATATAAAACTGGAAGGACCACTGACATGTTCTCTTATGAATCCTTATGGCATCTCTTGTGTTCCTGTGTCACAGACAAAATGTCATCATTCCTCCACAGAATGCTTTTGAGTATTTTTGTCCTGTTAGGAACCAGATGAGGAAGGGCTGTTGTAAGAGCTTCCCATATTTTCTTTCTATTTTACCCAAAGTTTGAGCCTGACTTGTAAAATATTCCATATTTTCATAAAAATGCAAAACCAGGAATTTTCACCTGTGGTGAAGAAATTTTGTGAACATAGGTATAATATTGTAATCTTATGATGGTTCCTGATCCTGTAGAAATGTTAAAAAAAAAAACAAAAAAAAAAACAAACTTCTTATAAAGTTGACAAAATTGAAATACACTGTGAAGCTAAAAATACATTAGAAAGCAGCTAAGACCATTGGTATCTCTTCCATGAATGAGTTTTGAAAAGTATATGTAAGCATAGACAATTTCACTCCATTAAATTAGGGCTCACTCTGTGGCCTAGAATTTGGAGATACTGGTTTGAATTCTAGGTTTAGTCTCACTTGCTCATCAAGTACTGGAGGTTAGCAGCACTATGCATGAGGCAAACTCAGTTCTCAAGAAGAGCAGAAGAGCAACTTTCATGTTAATAGTGACCCTTTCTAGTTGATCAGGAGCAATAGCTATCAAGCTCTTAAGAGAGCTCTCCTTAGCCTGTCTGACTTGGAGTTAGTTTTATTATTTTGCAACCTGTATTCAGAAAGGTGGAAAAAGTGAGTCATTCTGATAGCCACATGTTCTTTTCTTGCACACACATGTCTATCCCTGGATTTTATTTCCTGACCATGAGCCTTCGCTATTGGAGAAAAACTAGTTTTTGTATGTGGTGGGAAAAGTGGAATGCAATGTGCAGCAGTATATGATTGCACTTGTCGTGGGAAATGGGGAGAACTCACTTCCCAGGGAGGTGGGTGGAGAGGGACAAAATATGGAATACAGAATATGTTAGCTACTTATGTTGGCAGAGGTAGAAATGAAAATCCTTTTTTTCTGCAAAGCTAATGAGCTGTGTTTGACCTGTAGCAACAGAGTGTGATGTTGTGACATTTGGAAAGAGCTCATGGATGGACACATTTTTATTGAATAGGTAATTTTTATTTACTATAAAATGAGCTGAAGTTGTTTTCATGACTCACTTTCATATCTCCGCATCCATCCCTCCTCCCCCACCCCTTGCAGCCCTGTATGCTGAACTGTCAAATATAATCAGTATTTTTTTTCAAGATAGAATGAACATTTCAAGAAAGTGCAAATATGTTTGCCACATCTTGGAGTGGGTGGATATTTATTGAGATGACTACAACTATTTGGATTGGAAATAAAGTTACCTTATAGTGGACAACAATTTTTGGGTTACCTATTTTTGTCAGTATCTTTTTAAACTACTGGAGACTCAAGTATCTGCCCATTTTTTTTCTCTAGTGCTGCATTTAGTTGTTTTGAAAAATGATTTGTAATGAACTTCTCAATACAAATACAAAATGACACAATGTAAAATGTATGGGCAGTAAAAAAAAAATGGGTTTGATAATTTTATTGGGAAGGTTTTCACAGGTCCAGAATGGTCACAGAGAGGGGAAGAGAGTCACCTCAGATAGCAAATAGCCTGGTGATTTGGCCTTCAGTGTGTTCTGCATTTTCTGTTTTTACCAACTTTCACTGACAAATTCCCATTTTTTTTATGGAAGGAATTCAGTTTTCATAGCTTTTACACCCATTTATCAATCCACTCTGTATTTTGGGTGCTTATTTTTGTTAAAAACTAGCAAAAATATAACAACACGTGATTGTTGTGTCCTGCATCTCTCAGACAGAAGCAGTTCCACAATGTAAACACATAACACACTGGGGAAGCCGAAAAAATGAAACTAAGTTAATATCGCATTATTGTTAGTACACAAGGGCATGCAGCCTGCCTGTTTCTCTGTGTCTGTTTGATGTGGTGCTGAATTTAAACAATCATCCCCAATAAATAAAGATATCCAATATCCCTTATCCACCCAGTTACCATTTTAGTGCCAATCTCTTATGGCTTTGGAGAGACAAGCCTGGCTTCTTTTGGATCCCCACTCAACCAGCCCTGCCCTTTCTGCGGCTGATTCCAGACTGCCCCCAAAATGGCTTCTCCCATCTTCAGGGTTCCCAGGAAAGGCATCTCACTCCCTAGCACTCTGTCTGGCTCTGCTTCCCACGCTTTCCCTTGTCAGCCATTTCACTCTGCGCCTTCCTCTGAGCAGATAGATAAGGTTAAAAGGTAAACATGCGGCAAAAATGCAAATCTGTGTCTGAATACCAACAAGCAAATCAGTGCTTAGAAATTTTCAAGAAAAGTAAGACACAAGTGAAGAGGATACATTGCGTTGCAAGTACGGCAGCCTTGAGGTCAGCGCTCGTGCTGACAGAATAAAGGAGCATGTCAAAAGCAAGTGACACTTGAAGAGAGTGAGCTTTGGGATAAACAGTCAGTATCAGGAGCTTTCACTGCGCTTTAATGAAAGAGAGAACACAGCCCAATTGTGTCAATGAATTTGTGCATGCTCTTAGTTTCGCCAGACAACCACTGTTAACAGCAGAGAGGCCTGCTGGTGGCTGTGTGTGACAACACAGTCCAGCAGCAAAAACCCTTCCAAATGCATACAACTTCACTTGCAAGTATCTGAAAGAAAATGATGATGCTTTAGCATGTAAACTGATGGAATGAATTACTGGAAGTATGGTAAATAGTATGATTTTTGACAAGTATCCTGATGCTTTGGACTGTCCAGATTTTGCCCTTTTGTTTTCTTTTTTTTCCCAAAGTGAATAAATCCGTATTGTTTTATGCTGTTGTAACACTGAACCTCTCTGCTGACAGCCATTTTGTCAATGTAACAAATGTTTGTGATGTACTCACTAACTTAGCAAAACGCAGCTACAACAAACACAGAATCTGCTTCCTACATGGCTGAATTTCCATTGGAGATTAAACACAATCAGAAGTCAGAGCTGCTGCATATTACCTGTGCTACTCATTCGATTAACGTTGCACTGTCAACAGCTTCTGCTACAGAACAAATGAAAGATGTGAAATCTTGTATTGTTGGATTCAGGGATGTTTTGAAGCATGCAAACAAGTTGAAGGCTTTGTTTTACACCGTGCAAGGTGAGTGCCAAGCCAACTACCGATTTACCTACTCTTGTTACGTCACGTGGGTAGATAAGCATGTATTTCACTGCCTGTCATATAAATAATGTGTGTATGTGCTAATGTGTATCCCCGATCATGTTCAGTTTGTTGGTTCTATGGCAGAAGCTCTTGAAAGATTGACAAATAATCAAAATGACCACTAGATTCTGTGCAACAAGGATAATGTTCATTGTTGAAAACTTGGAATCGTTGTTTGATACACAGGAAACACTGGAGTTTTCTCTGCTGCCAACAGCTTTGCCAGTATTGGTTTACTGGATTCTGACAACCAAAATCTCAGTGGAACTGAGCACCAAAGTTTCAGGGGAAATACTCAACTGTTTCTGGAAATCCTTTCTACCCTGGAATACAATAACTACAACAGAAAAACATTCCAACCTTCCAACACGGTACTCAGCAAGAAAGGGATGAATTCAAATGTGATGGCCCTTAATTTGAACTCTGAAGTGTTTGATGCTGAAGATTCTTTTTGGAATGTTACCAGGTGTTACACCTTTCCAAAGGTGAACTTCGCAGCAGAGTATGAGCGTTGTGCCATAGTGTTTGTCAGTTGCCACTAATGATGACATTTGAACTCTGAAAGGGGAATTTACTACTGACATGAATTTGCCTAAGTCTGACAAAGTGAAACTGGCTGCACTTGTTTTTTAGGAGTAGTCATCAACATATACTTTAACTTCAGCAAAGTGGAGTGAGAAGTTGTGAGTGTACCCACTAGATCTATTGAAGCAGAACATTTATTATCAAAGTTGGACAGCCTTTAAGACAGAAAAAGCTTCAACATCAGTGAGGATACTTTGGAGAAAATTTATGTGTATGCAAAGCAGGATTCTGGAAAAACTACTAGCTGTGATAGAAACAACATATTCCTTAAAAATTTCAATTATGCTGCAGTAAAATGTGCATATTAATAGAAGTTTATTTTCTTCTGATTTTTTAAAAATTATTTAACCCAATTTCATCCCAGTTTTATATTTGGAAAATAAACACTGGAAAAATTCCCAGATTTTTTTTGTACACGAACTGAGAGCACAGAACTCTTAAGGATTCACCTGGGTTGTGAAAGGCCCATGTTCAAGTCCCCGTTCTAACTGATCCAGGCCATGAATTTTAACATGGGACTCCCACATAGTAGGTAAGTTCCCTAACCATTGGGCTGTTAGTTATTTGAGAATGGGAGTTTCTATCTTAATTTTTTCCAAAAGTTTTTGAAAGATTAGTGTCTGTTCCCTTGTGGAATGAAACCACATGTCAAAAATCTCCACATTTATTGTGAAATAGAATTCTTGTTTTCCTTGTTTGCTTCTGATGTCATGATTCTCTACAGCCATCTTTCTGAGCCAGAAAGTATTGACAAGCTTTTCTTAAGGATCAGTCCTTAGGCTGTTTCTTCAAAGCTCACAAACCATTTTAATTTCAAAGTTCATGCAATGACAAAGTCTGAGTTCACACTTTACTCTCAAACCATCTCATCCTCTGTTCTATATTATTGTTGAGGATGCCAACATTTATCTCAGTCTTTCAGTTCATAACTTAGGAGTAATTTCAGATTCCATCTTCTCATCTGTCTGGTATCATACATCTCACATAAAATCCGTGCATTTATCATATCTTTTGTGCCTGTTTTTTGTGGTAAAATGTTATGTATTTCAAGAAAAGTCTAAGGAACTGCAGTTGGAACATCAAGTAACAAGATAACTGAAGTCACCACTCCTTCAGTTGGTTTCTATTAATTTTGCTGTCATTTGAGAGCAGTTATTGTCAATTAAGGCCTCTTATTACATTATGGGAAAAGTCTCTTTGATTCACTCTTTTACAAGTAAAACAGATGTAAATAAAATAGATGTAAGTAAAACAATCACTTCAAGGCCTGGCTCTCATCTTGTAGTTTCCATTTCCTTCAGAATGCAACTACTAAAGGCGTCGTCCTACCCTATCATTCAATATTCGTTTTCTTTTGTTTGAGGCCCTCTAGGAGCACCTTCACCTGCTGCACCAAACTTTTATTGCTTGTTTTCAGCTTTAAAGATCATCTTAAACATGCCCCCAAGAGCATTTCTGCGCTTTTTGTTACATCCAGCCAGAGCCACTTTGCTCCACTAGTCTCACCCCTCTCTCTGTTTTCTTATTCCTCTTCCATCTTGTATTTTCTTCCATGATATTCCCATTTCCTGGGATAGCCCAATGTATAAAGCTCTATCACCCCAGAAAATTCACTTCTTTGAGAGTGCCACAGGTACTAACTCATCCCATCATTATGCCATTACGATCTCAACACTCCTCCTCCTTTCTTCCTATAGATAGATAGATAGATATTATGGAGTAGTAATAGCCACTCCCATTATTAGGGCTGAAGCTTCCTTTCCACTATTAATGTCATTTTGTACTCTATCCTCAGCTTCTTGAGGGGAAGAATGGTCTTTCTAAAATTCCAAGATTTTTCTGGAAAGTTTGGTTAAAAATTAAATTTTGAAAATTATGGTGCTTTGAAGCTTCTGGAAGGTCATTTTTGAAAATGTTGTCTAATAGCATGTTCTAGAAATTCCAGGTTTTTTTTCTTAGAGAGGGATGTAACCATCCTATACTACTACTTTTCAATCTCCCTTTTATCTCTCAGGTCACAGGCTCCACACCTCCCTTTGCTCTCCTTTTCTGATTTGGTCTTCCTGCTACTTTTAGAATGACAAGCTTTCTCCTGTGTTCGGTCTCTTGCACTTCTTCTCAAATGGGGGTGGAGCTCTGCCCTGGGCATCATCTCTTGGCCTGCTCTGCCTTTGGGAGGACTGACGCCTGTAAGCATTCTGTGATGTGATATTGTTCTATATTTTCATAATTTCAGTGGAACAATAGTTTTCTTAGGAGATTCTCAGTCCCTCTACCCTCAGACTTATCTCTCTGGTGCTGCTATAAAGGAAGCTCCAGATATTATCATATTTTCCTTCCCCTAATTTGATTAACAGACTGCAATGAAGGACCTATAGTCTGCCAATCTCTTTTCTCACCACCTCCTGCTGTTCTTTCCATTGCCATGTTGGAGAGAGAGGAGAGGGGAAGGTATCTGCCACAAATATTTTAGTTTGAGTAAAAGTAAAAGGACAGAAGATTTCATCAGTTGGGATTGGTCCCATTAGATCTTCATTAGAAGTCACTGCTGAAGGTGACCTGGCTCCAGTCATAATGAAACTAACAGGAACTAGTAACCATTTTTATATAAGGGCAAAAATTTGCAAAAGAAGTCCATGGAAAAAAAATTAAAATACTTTAATATTACGTGAGCTGGAAGCTCTATGACTCTAATAAAATGTGACACCCAAGAGTGCTGGTAAGAGACTCCAGTGACTACAATTACAGACTTCCTGTGCACTAAGGTGCACTGCAGACACTGTGATACTCCATTTGGGACTGACTGTGTGTGGCAGGGCACATCATTTTTCTTTTTTTCCTTGCTTTCTCTCCTTGTTTTGCTTCTTGTTGCAGCTTTCTTGCTCTAAGAAGCAATTCAGCTATCGAGGCCCCAAGTTAATTTCAGATCCATGCAAACCAGGGCTTCAGATTAATTTTTAAAAGTTTTATAAATTGAGCAGCTGCTGACAGACATGTATTAGTCGTAATCCAAGATGAAGGGGGAAGAGCAGCCAGGTTCCTGGGAAAGGGCACAAGGAACTGGTGGGGGGCAGTGGAGGCAGAGGACTGGGAGGAGAACTTGTGTCATGCAGATGTGCAGTCTAGTCTTGGAACTGAGGGCTATGAGAGACAGGAAACTGGTTCAGTGTGAAAGTGGTATGAAGCGTAGGCAGAAGGGACTAGGGAGTTAAGAAAGGCAGTGCAGCATTGCAAACCACTAGAGCACGTGAAGGAGGATGCAGTGAATTGAGCAAAGAACATGGACGGGGCAGGGAAAAAAAGAGATCCCATACAGGTAAACCGTATATGCTTAACATTTTCTAGATATAAAACTTCAAGCTGTGGGTTTTTCAGAAGAGCTCAGAATTGGCTGTAACTCTAATAGTCGTAAAGTCAATGGCAAACCTCCCACTGACTTCAGTGAGAGCAGAGGTAGGAGAACACTGAGTCCTTATGAAAATTCCCGCCCCAGCAATGTTCTAAGTTTAACATTTTTAGCTGGAATTTTTCCCCCTTCTGTTCCCTTCACTGTTTTCCAGCCCCAAATTTTGAAATGCATATCAAAATAAAATACAAACTGTTTTGAAAAAAACAGTTCTTGTTCAAAGGACCAGCTAATATCATCCACGTGGTTAATGTCAAATTAATATTTCCTTAATAGCTTTTCATACTTTTATGTAATGATTTTCTGTAAATTAGGTGACCTGCTCTTTATAAATGTTTAGCCCAATAAAATCTCACTTTTTTTGAATTCAGGCTAACAGAGAAAAAATATAAGAATAACAATCATAATAAAATAATTTCCTACTTTAAGGGAAAGAGTACTCTGCTACTGACTTGAAATGTAATTTACTTCTTATATGATTAACTTGTATAATCTGCCTGAGTACATTAGTCCACAGAGGTAGAATAAGGCTTAGAATCCAAGGAGAAAAGATAACTGGATAATGCAGTATTATTAAACTTTTTATGAGGTTATTTTAAAATAATTCAGCTAGGTGGTATTATTGTGTACATTTCTCTCCTGTAGGAAACACGAGGATACCTGATTTACAGGCCTATATATATTTTTTTTTTCTATGGAAAAGAGCATTCTAGTGCATAAACTTAAAATTCATTTGATCTTCTGTGAATACTGCTGAGATTGAGGAAAAAATTAAAGTAGTGTATGTGATAGTTCAATATTAGCTATCTAGGCTTGGTTCTGAACTGGCTCAACAGCCTCTGAAAATCATAACTGCAAAGGGTACTGAGCATTTTTCACGCTTTGTAACTTTCCAGCAACAGGTTAGCGGTAAAAAAAAAATCTGTAAAATTTGGCACTGGAACAAGAAATATGTGAACCTGTCACCATGAGCAGTCTCAAAGGGCAAGCTGCTTTGCATGAGCTAATTAACCTTAGAAAATAATTACACAAATATGCAAATGTTGTTTAGATAATTCCATGTGTTATCAGCTTAGGTAGTCCATCATAACAGCAGACCTTGCAACGTCTAGGTGTTGGAATCTGGCATAGTTGATAAGGCTTTCGTTCCTGTCTCACTTCGGCGTGGTATTTCACAATTAATGAGTGCAACATAACGTTAGTAAATTCAAGCTGTATTTTGAATGGAGCAGAACATATCACTGTATTTACTGTATGCACACTGCTTATCTGTCTACTCTAATGGCTTGAGATTCATTAAAATGTTATATATCTTACAACTCTTACACTGTCAAACTATAGAATATTACAAAAATGACAAACAAAAATGAGGCCACTCATTTTTGCTGTTTACAAAATAGACTTGCCTGAGAGTTTCCCCGCAATAATTTGTTTATTCCTGATAGATTTACAAGGTAAAGTATTTTACTTACTATTCACAACAGTACAGCTAAATTTTCTCATAGTGTAAGCATTATATTACATCTGCTTGGAACAGAAGATTTTTGACAGCATTTTATTAAACAATGCTTCATGTTAATATTCTACATAATCTGAGGTGTTAATATGCATATGTAATACATAATTAAGATTGAAACTGGACAAAACAATACCAAGAGGACCAAAAACAAGACTATGATATATTTTTATATGTCAGCTGATAAAATTTATGATTCTGAGAAAAAGGAGTGAGAGCAGAGCAGAATAAGGATACCAGCCTTAAAACAAGCAAACAAACAAATGAAAACAGACCTTTAACAGACTCAGAACTGGCAGGTGAGGTCCCATGGGAATCAAAACTAAGGAAAAAGGGAGTTGAGGAGAGCTGGCAACATCTCAGGAGACAATATTAAAGACAAAGCTGCCATCTATCCTGATGCAAAGGAAAGACTGAAAGGATAGTAAGAAGCCATTATGGCTCCATGAGGAGTTCTTTGATGACCTGCAAATCAGAAAGGAATCCTACAAAAAGTGGAATCATGGATGAATTACTAAGGAGGAGTAAAAAAGGAGAGTACACTCTTGTAGGGACAAGCATCAGAAAGGCTACGGCACAAAATGAATTACAGTTAGCAAGGGATATAAAAGACACTAGGGAGAGGTTTTTAAAATACGTTAGGAAAAGCAGTAGGAAAGTGTAGGTCCTCTGCTTAGTATTGAAGAAAAGCTAGTAACCAATGATGTCCAGATGACGGAGGGGAGAGGTAGCTGTGTTAGTCTGTTTTTAATAAAATAAACCATCAGTCAGGTAGCACTTTAAAGACTAACAAAATTTATTAGGTGATGAGTTTTTGTAGGGCAAACCCACTTCCTCAGACCAAGAGATATAACATTTCCAGTACACAACTGATGGTTTTATAATACAGAGATCCAAAAAAAAATTTAAATAAAAACTGACAAATCAGATACATAGAACTGAAGAAAGGGGCAAGGGTGTAAAATATTAATTGTCCTGCCTGAGTTCATTACAAATATCAAAGGTAGGGAGACTGTCTTCGTAATTTGTGAGATAATTGCTATCTCTATTAAGGCCAAGAGTCAATGTTTCGCATTTGAGCATGAACTCCAGTTCACACAGCTCCTTTTGTAATCTGCTGTTAAAGTCTCTTTGTTGTAGGATTCATAGTCTCAGGTCTTTAACAGAATGGCCCACTCCAGTGAAATGCTCACTGACAGGTTTATGTGTATTCAGATTCCTAAAGTCTGCTTGGTGCCCATTCATTCTTTGGCGAGGTGTTTTTCCAGTTTGCCCAATGTACATATTAGAGGGGCATTGTTGGCACACGTTGGCATATATAACATTGGTAGAGGTACAGGAGAATGAGCTCCTGATCCTGTAATTAACATGGTTAGGTCCAGTGATGGTATCTCCAGAAGGTTAATGATGACCAGACATTCAACACAATTAATGTTAGCAGAAAGAGGAAAAGGACACAAGCTGAACTAAGGAAAGAACAGTGAAAGAATACTTTGGTAGGTAAGACACAATAGGTAACAAGTATCAGTGGGGTAGCTGTGTTAGTCTGTATGCTCAAAAACAAGAAGTCCTGTGCGACCATATAGACTGATTTTTTTAAAGTATATGCTTTTGTGGGTAAAGATAAAGTGGGTCTTTGCCCACAAAAGCTTATGCTCCAAAAAAATCTGTTAGTCTGTAGATACAATAGGTAACTAGGGCTGATCAGATTCACCTCATAGTATTTAGGTAACTAGCCGAACTAATATGGGAATTGTTAACATTTATCTTTGAGAACTCATGGACGATGGGTGAGGTCCCAGACGACTGGAGTATCTGTCTTTAAGAAAAGGTAATGAAGAGGACTCAGGGCATTATAAACCACTCAGCCTAACTTCAATACATGGAAAGGCAATGGATCAAATTATTAAACAATCACTTTGTGAGCACCTAGAGACATAATAGGGTTCTAAGGAATAACCAACATGGGTTTCTCAGAAACAAGTCATGTGAAATCAAACTAATTTCCTCCTTCGACAGAGTTACTGCCCTACTAGAGAACAGAGATGCATAGGTGTGATGTATCTTAGTTTTAAACAGACTTGATACAGTCTTGAAGCGGACAGGGAGCTGCAGACAGGGGAGTTTAAGAGGGAGAGCAAGTGATCGTGCCGCTGCAGAAGCTACCAAGTGAGAGCGCTGGCTTTTGGGGTGAGTGAGTGTGCTTAACTGTTTGAATTTGAACTGCCATTTTGATTTCAGGTGGATCACTTTCAGTTTCTGTGGCAGTTGGGGCTGCCTGCCTGACCTTTGTTCCCTTGATTAGCCTTCCCCTGTGTGATGCTCACCCAGGCCGGTAGGCTGATAGCTTTCTTTGATAGGATAACGAGCCTTGTGGATAGGGGAGAAGTGGTAGATGTGGTATACCTAGACTTTAGTAAAGCATTTGATACTGTCTCGCATGATATTCTTCTCAAAAAACTAGGCAAATACAATTTAGATGAGGCTACTATAAGGTGGGTGCATAACCGGCTGGATAACCGTACTCAGAGAGTAGTTCTTAATGGTTCTCAATCCTGCTGGAAAAGTATAACAAGTGGGGTTCCGCAGGGGTCTGTGTTAGGACTGGTTCTGTTCAATGTCTTCATCAATGATTTAGATATTGGCATAGAAAGTACGCTTATTGTGTTTGCAGATGATACCAAGCTGGGAGGGGTTGCAACTGCTTTGGAGGATAGGGTCATAATTCAAAATGATCTGGATAAATTGGAGAAATGGTCTGAGGTAAACAGGCTGAAGTTTAATAAGGACAAATGAAAAGTGCTCCACTTGGGAAGGAACAATCATTTTCACACATACAGAATGAGGAGAGATGGTCTAGAAATGACTACAGCAGAAAGGGATCTAGGGGTTATAGTGGACCACAAGCTACATATGAGTCAACATTCTGATGGTGTTGCAAAAAAAGCAAACATGATTCTGGGATGCATTAACAGATGTGTTGTGAACAAGACACGAAAAGTCATTCTTCCGCTCTACTCTGAGCTGGTTAGGCCTCAGCTGGAGTATTGTGTCCAGTTCTGGGCACCGCAGTTCAAGAAAGATGTGGAGAAATTAGAGAGGGTCCAGAAAAGAGCAACAAAAATGATTAAAGGTCTAGAGAATGTGACCTCTGAAGAAAGGCTGTGAAAGAATTGGGCTTGTTTAGTTTGGGAAAGAGAAGATTGAGGGGGGGACATGATAGCAAGTTTTCAGGTATCTAAAAGGATGTCATAAGGAGGAGGGAGAAAACTTGTTCTTCTTGGCCTCTGAGGATAGAACAAGAGGCAATGGACTTAAACTGCGGCAAGGGAGGTTTAGGTTGGACATTAGGAAAAAGTTCCTAACTGTCAGGGTGGTCAAACAGTGGAATAAATTACCTAGGGAGGTTGTGGAATCTCCATCTCTGGAGATATTTAAGAACAGGTTAAATAGATGTCTATCAGGGATGGTTTAGACAGTACTTGGTCCTGCCATTGGGGCAGGGGGCTGGACTCAATGGCCTCTCGAGGTCCGTTCCAGTCCTAGTGTTCTATGATTCTATGGATCTTCATAAGCAAATAAGGAAATACGGTCTAGATGAAATGGCTGAGAGGCTGTATCTAGTGGGCTCCCACAGGAATCAGTTCTAGGTCTGATAATAGTCAATATTTTCATTAATGACTTGAATAATGGAGTGGAAAGCATGCTTATAAAATATGCAGAGGACACTAAGCTGTTACTGAATGCAAGCACTTTGGAGGACATGATTTGAATTCAAAATAATCTTGACAAAATCAAGAATGAATCTGATACATTTCAATAAAGATAAGTGAAAATGTACTTAGGAAGAGAAAAATCAAATGTACAACTACAAAATGGGGAATAACTGGTGATATGGTGTTATTTGTTGATTATAGCCGGTCACAAACTAAATATGAGTCAACAATCTGATTCAGTTGTGCAAAAAGGTTAATGTCATTTTGGGATGAACAGGCATTGGTGATGCTTCAGGTGGATGAGGGTGGACTGTTCTGGGCAGCACACATTGAGAAAGATGTGGGTAAACTGGAGAATCCAGAGGAGAGAAACAAAAGATATAAAAGTTCTAGAAAATCTGACCTATGGGCATGTGTAGTCTTAGGAAAAGATGACTGAGGGGAGACTTGATAACTGTCCTCAAATATGTTAAGGCTGCTATAAAGAGGATGAGAAATAATTGTTCTCCATGTCCACTTAAGGTGAAACAAGAAGTAATGGGATATTTGTATTAGATATTCCAAAAGACTTTCTAATTATAAAGGTAGTTTAACTCCAAATTTCAAGGAATTTGTGTAACCCCCATCACTGGAGGTTTTCAAGAATGAGGTGGGATAAGCATCTGTCAGGCATGGTCTGTGTTTCCTTGGTCCTGCCTCAGCACAAGGGTCTGGACTTGATGACATCTGAAGGTGTCTTCCATATCTCCATTTTGATGGTTATTCCCATTGTTTGAGTCCCTGTGTGCACTTCAGTGGCAAAAAGAGCCTAGAACCTGTCCCTGTGTGGCTAGCTAAGAATTCACCCAGCATGGGAGAGTTCTTAACGTGCATGAGAGTTCAGTGGTCAGGCATAAAGGATGCATTTGAGGTGGGGGTGGGCCAATTTACTGACCTGTGAGTCACATATGACAATCTTCAGACATTCAAGAGTTGTATGCATCTTACAGAGGACAGGGCTTCATCCCTTTACAAGTGCCTGATGAGTTTTGGGTCTTCAGTTGCATTCTGCCTGAAGCCCTGAACACTGGCAGATGCACTCCACAGAGCTGATGTCCTTACATTCTCCTGTCTGCTGAGCAGAAGCTCCTACTCTCCACCCCACTGCAAGGCAGAGGTCCTGAGCTTTGCCGCCTCTTCTCTCCCCCAACTCTGGTGGGTGGAGAATTTGGGACCACAGGCTGCTCTTTAATGGTGAAGAGCCAGATTTAGCTCATGAGCTAAATTTGGCCTCCCCAGCGCTAGCAAAGAGGAAGCCAGAGCATTGCTGCATTTTGGCTTTTCTCAAAGTGTTCCACTAGGTAGAGATTAGAGCAGCTTCTGACTTTTCTAACCTCTGCTAGGGTTGAGTCAAGGCCAAGTTCATCAGAGGATTATGGAATTGTAACCTTTTGCTTGAACCTTACTCCCAGTTTTCTGATTCAAGCAGTGTTCAGATACAGAACAAGATCAGGCCTAGAGATAGTAAAATGGATTTAGAAATAATTATTTGTCATCACCATACTGTTTTGAAAAATATACTGTTAAATTGCTTTAATTAAACTTTTTTCACATGAGAATGAAAATGTCCAAGTTAACAATTTATGACCATTTTTGAGGCAGTGGTCATTTAGTTTGGAAAGTTAGTCTTTTTTTATATATGGCTAATGGGTAGTATTTAGAAGGCATTCTCTCTCTCTCTCTCTCTCTCTCTCTCACACTCACACACACACACAACCGTTTTGTTCTAAGATTAGTAAAGAAAATCTTTTCTCAAAGCAATACTTTGAGTGTTCATTTCTATCTTAGCCAAAAAAAAAAAATTCAATGCTATTTCTGCTGGAAACATCTGGTGATTTTTGTTCTTGAAAGGGAACTGTTTCATGTGGGAAAAGTATGTTGTCTGATAATCCTTGGTTCCTGTCATTAACCTTCCTGGAACTGCATCTATGGGTACCTGTTTCCAAATTACCTTTTGTGGATCAGGAACGGGTTTTTTTTAATTAGCTGCTGAAACTGTGTCGTTCCTTTTAATATGCTGTGTAAATACAATGGTTGTGAAATAAAGACAGTCATTAAAAGAAGTTCATATTCCATTGCTTAACAGTGAATTAAATGGTACCTTAAGTTCTCTTTGTAATGTATTATTTCTTTTAAAAATGAATTGTGTAAAATTTTTCAAAGTAGCAAATTATGCAACAGATATTACATAGCCCCGGAGTAGTGAAAAGAGGAGCAGGTACATGAGCTCTGCCTTATTGTCAGCTATCTAGCCCCACTTTAAATTAAAGCAGCAGAGGAACAACTCCAAATCACATTTCTGGTTTAATGTCATTTTGTGACCTTGTACCACTGGAAGAGGTCCACTTCATCATGCCCCTGACAGTCTCTCCTCACTTGCTTTACTCTAGGATTTGGCAAGGGGAGCATTGTTTTACACTAGCTATTTCATCCTGTATTCCAATCATTTTGTACTTGAGAAATCTTAGCATGCTGGAGAGTCTGATCCTCCATTTTTAAACTAGAATAACATTTTAAATCCTCTTTATATGGGTAGAAAGTTCTCCAAACTTTTAGCTGCTCTGAGTGCGTGTCTTATGATTTCAAGTGCTCAATATAAGACAAGAAATATTAAAACTCCAAAAGTATTGTGTTATTTAAATAAAATTCAGATAAGTTAGTCAAACAAATTTTACCCTACAAAAGTTTTATTTGATGACTCTCACCATAATTTGTAAGAAATAGGTCAAACTAAATGCAAAATTCAAACAGAAATCTGCTTGTAAGTCAAAAGACAAGAGAAGTGTGCTGCAGGAAAGTTACAAATAGAAATTTAATCTCAAATATTTGTTGAGGAATTTATTTTGGCTGACTGTCAGCGTAAAAAGAAAACAGCCAAGAATACTACATTAGAGCCAATATTTTAAAAGGTGGATGCTTCAAGATAGGCATCTAACATCTCTTAGGACCCAGAATAAATTATTTGATTTTCAGAGTGCTGAATGCCTACAGCTCTTATCAGTATCACTGACAGTGAAGCCATGTATTTAGGCACATAACTATGGGGTTTAGCTATCTAACTTGGGGCATGTATAGTAGAAAATGTTGATCTGGGCTTCTATAGCAGCCTTCCACACTTCACAGATAACAATGAATAAAGCCTCACAACTGCCTTATGAGGCAGGCAATATAACTTTTCACTCTCTTTTTATGTGATTGTACAGAATATGATGGGAAGTATGACAAAGAGGCCTCCACTTCATTAAGTAACAAATTAACGTGTCAAGGTAGGATACTCTGGCAGCAATAAAAGAACAGGAAATAACAGCTACCTTGGCTTGTCACCTTCTGAACTGAAACTCCAGTACTCAGCACCCTAATTTATCCAAGGCCAGACAGACCCACTTCATGCTCAAACCTGGTTGGAATTGGTATAAATTAAAATTTTTAGAGCCCTGCAGTTCTCTGCAGACTGCTATACCTGCCTATAGATAGCAAGCTGTCTCTCACATAGCTATAGCACTTAACTTGTTATTTTCCACAAAGTTACCTGAAATCCTCACTAGCTTCAAGGTAAAATTATTCTAATATGTATCATAAAGAAATAGATTTCACTTTAAAATATGTCACTTCATCCATTAGTGATCTCCTGTCCCCCATCCTGTTTATATGCTACCTGTCGGTTAGCAGAGTATACCAAACAATACAATTTACCAGGCCTGCTGATGGTGGGAGGGAGGCAAAGGAGCTCTACCTGCTACTGCATGGGGAGGGCGTGGATCACTGCCCTAAGCCCCAGACCTTCTGTCCCTGGCTTCACCCCTGCTGTGGCAGGGAGTGCTGCATATTACATTAATATATACAGTGATGTTGTATCCATGTTGGTCCCAGGATATTGAGACACCAAGGCTGTGGCCCCACTTGGCCAAAACTTCAAAATGGCCATGCTAATTGAATAGTCAGCGCCTCATTAGCATTTGCACACTTACAACTGTGGTGCTTCAAAAGTGCCGTGGCTACACAGGGGTTCTTTTCGAAAGGACCCCATACATTTCAAAATCCCCTTACTCCTCCCAATATGGGGATTTCGAAATGTGCACGGTCCTTTCGAAAAGGAATCCCGTGTGCGTGGCTTGACACAGCTACATTTGAAAGCAGCGCTTTTGAAGCACCGTGGCCGGCAGTGTGCGAATGCTAATGAGGTGCTGAATATTCAGTTCAGTGCCTCATTAGTATTCTTTGATTTGACCATTAGCATGGCTGTTTCTCAGTTTTGGCCAAGGGTGGCCATAGTCCAAGTGTGTGAGAGAATATTTGTTATTGAACTGCTGTTGGTGAGAGAGGCAGGCTTTCAAACTCCACATTCTAGTGCTTCACCTTGAAAGGTCTCTTCAAGTACATGCTATTTATGCTAAATAATTGGTTCAAACTTGTAGTTAGCTGTGACACTCAAATATCTTTCCCAGATCTGAAGATGAGCTCAAAGTATCTCAAAAGCTTTTTTGGCTCCCTAACGGAAATTGGTCCAATATATAACCTCACTCACTTCTTCGTGCTCTCTTTTACATTAAAGTACTTTACCAATAAAAAGCCTGTAATTATAGTCCATAAGTAACTAATTTTAGACAGACCCTTCTCTTGTTTTTGTATATAACTGTTAACCTTGAATTGAGTCTTCATGTTGGAATGTGCACAATCAAATAGTTAATTACTTATTTTACCAGACTGTTGGTTTTATTTTAGTCAGTGGGAGTTACTTTGAGATTTCTAGGCTCTTACTTGATTTCGGAATCCTTTGGAAGCTTCTTACTGTAATCCTTTTGCTTTTTACCTAGTGGTATACAGAACAATAACAATGAATGCACCATGATTTGGCACACAGTTTTTAATAAAAATAACTGATCCTTCTTTCTTTTTTCAGATCTTTGAACATGGTTAAATTGTGTTTACAATGATTAACTTTCTTCTAAATTAAAAATTAACTGTAAACCTCATTCACAATACTTTACTAAGGAAAACTCCTTATCTACTGTTATTTATTATAATGTGGTGTTTGTCTTGTCTTATACCTCCTAAACATTGTTGTGCTATAGTAATCCAAGTTGAAACATCCATTAATGTCCCTTAATAAACTCCAGACTATATTTCTCTGTATTACTTTACACAAATCTTGGGGGAGGGGGAATGATTCATTTGTGAGCCACATTTGCTTGTCTGTCTTCAGTTGGGCCCAGATCAGGTATTGGGGTTCAAGTGACTGGACTCTATATCTTCATGATCAAATTGCACACCTGGAGTTAAGACAGAAAATATTCATTCCCTTTGCATGGAGATGAATGCAGCATTTATCTAGTACATTGCCATTGTATTGTTGGGTTGAGTCAGCCAATCAATAATAGTATCTGCCCAAGTTTAAGGAACTTCATGGCAATTTTGAAAGTTTGATAAACATTTCCGTTTTACCAGTCTGAGGCTGTACATTCAAAGGCAGGAGTACAGCTTTGTTCTCAGTTTCTGCTAGTTAAAGGAACAGAGGAGAGAAGTTTCAAAATTATTTGTATGATTAAGGAGGCTGATTACTTTTTCACTGGGATGTAGGCACCTGTGTGCCCGTGTCATTTTTTTTAAAAGAAGACACTTGAGCTCCTTTTTGAAAATTTTACAGTCTACCTATAATTTGTACGAATAATGAATCAGGAAGTCATTAGAATCCTGTGGCTACCAGTTGTCTTCATTGCTATTTGCTTAATTATGACTTTAATACCACTTTATTTTATTTTATTTTTTTTTTACAATTAAGGAAGCGCTGTTTAGTGAGTACCAAGCATGTCATGTTTATTACATTAATACTTGTGTAAGAGGCCCTAATACTAAGGGGTAAGTGAGGTGCAGAGAGATTAAATGCCTTGCTGATAAGCATATAGAAAGTTGGTAACAAAGGAATGTAGGAAGGTACAGTCCAGATACTTTGATCCCCAGTTTGTGATTTTAAGTAGTAGAGAAGTTGTTCTCCCCTAACCTGTAGGGCCCCAAATAATGAGTAGTACTAGAAAATGGTCAACAGGTGCTCTATCTGCATTGTATATTAGCTTGTAGTCACATAATAACATAGAATAAGTAAGGCTTAAAAACTCAGTTAGGCCATTATAGAATAAATCCAATAAAAAGATTAAGAGCAATAATAAAACAGAGGCTTCATCTTACTATGTCTTCGTGTTTTAACAATAAAGAATATGGCCTAATTCCATAATGGCTAACTGAATTTTTAAGCCATACTTATTCTATGTTACTTATCTTAACTTCATGCAAATAAACAAAAAAAAGTTTGAAGGTGATCAGTGTCTCTGCTCTACTGGGTGACCTTTGTCCACTCTATTCTCTGCTTTCATTTCACCATCTGTAAAATGGAGAAAGTGATACTAGCCCCTTTGCATAGAGCTTTGAAAATCTACTGATGAAAAGTATGCATTAGAGCTAATTATTAATTACATTTGATAGAGGCTGTGTAGCCATTTAGCAATTATAATGCTTAAACTCCTGTAACTAAACAATTTTTTGTTTTATGTTCAAAGAAAACAAATTTTGCAGTCTTTAAATCATATTCTCAGAATTGGGTGGGGTATTTTGTTTTTTATCAGAAGAATTAATCAATTTTTCTGAACACTAGCACAAATATATTTGTGGCTTTTTTTTATTGAAACTTTTTACACAAATAGGAACACGTTGCCTGTAGACAAAATTGTCAGTTTGCAGAAGATTAAATTGAATAATATACTTCTCTGTGCAGGATAATGGCTCTCCTGAAGAACATGTAATTTATGTGTGGGACCATTTTATTGCGCAGTCAGCAGCTGAGAATGTGTTTTTTGTCGCTCATAGTTATGGTGGACTTGCATTCGTAGAGTTGGTAAGTATTGTCTTTCCTCTTAATCTGTTTTCTTAGGATTTTGATTTGTTCTTTCAAAAGTTAAATATAATGTTCTTTTTCCAAAGAGGACAGACAATTTAGAACTCTAAACATTTGTTGACATTATATGTTTGTGATTAAGAAAATTAAGAACAGAATTTTTTCTTGGTTGATTATTTACTGAATTAGTGGGACTTTATGCTTTATGCTAAATCAAAACCTATGGATCCTGACTGGTGGTAGATTTTTTTTTAAGGGGGGGGCGCGCAAATACAGCTTCCATGGTGCTCTGTAGAATCCAGATTGGGGCTAAGTGAAAACAAGTGCTGTGTAAGGCTAACTGAATCAATGTTATTTTATATGATGTCCCCCAGTGCAGTTTGAAACGAAGGAACTAGGAGGTACCTGATGACAGTGAAACTCACAGAGGACTTGATCCAAAGCCTAATAATATCACAGGAAAGACTTCTGTTCATTTTTATTGCGCTCTGGATCATTCCCTGTATGAAGAAAGTATAGAGAAGAGTGTGGATGCAGATTTTTCCACTTCCATGGAAGGCAAACTCGCCTATCACCTTGTATGAAAGCATTAGAAGAAAACTTGTTTAAAATCACCGAATTTAGAGTGGCTTCCATAGTTAATCTCCACTTATTTTATTAGGAATATTTTCAGCATACATTTCATTTAAGAAACTAAAAAACTTATATTGGTTTCTTGTGAGAACTTAAAATTAATAATGAACCTTAGAACAATCATTTTATCGGTTTTGGTCTCCAGTGACACACCTTCTCCCATCTGACTGCAATATCAATGCCTTATTTAGGAAAAATTCATGCATGTGCTTAATTCCTTCCAAGTGAGTAGTCCCATAAAGCTCAGTGGGACAACTCCTGTGCATAAAATTAAGCATATGCATTAGGCAGATTCAGGGTCAAAATGTTCAAGCAGTTTTGTATCTTGAATCAAAGACATGGGAAGACATCACAATTGCACTTCTGTAATGTTAGGTTCTTGTGTTTATGTAAAGTTTTTTACTTTTTGATACTTTGAAAGAAAATAGATGTTTGAGCACCTCTGGACGATGAGGAAAACAAGAGAAGAAAAGATTGTGATTGAAAGATTTTAATAGTTCTTGTTGATTTTTGTATTATTGGAAATTAGGTCTATTTCACTTATCTCTCATTGCTTCCCTAAGCTTCATTTAAACAGTCTGCATTTGTACACATGCTGAAACCTGAGAATGATTTAGCTGATCGAACTCCTCAAGTGTTTTACAGTCTTGTCAGTATATTGTACAAATTTACTTTATTTTTCAAACAAAAATATCAAGGTACCAAGTTTCACAATTGTAAATTATTTTCTGTGTTACAAATCTTGACAGTTCGTTTTGATCTACAATTGCTGCTGCACAAACTGACTTCATAACGTGCACACTTTTCAGTTACATCATGTGATTTGGGTTCCTCACATATTGTAATAGTATGAATTATCTGTTTTCTTTCTTTTTGTAAACTGATGTTTCACATGATCAGGTTGTTAAATTATCTTGGTGTGCTTAAATTTTGAAACTAAAATATCAGTGAAATTCAGTAGGTTTTGTCAAGCAATATTCTTTGGGTCACTGGATGCATACAAATATATTGTATGCACATATTTTAAGAGGTACTTGTGAATTAATAACAGATCCTAAAAGTAGACAGGAAATGTAAAGTATGTTTGAAAACTTTATATTTAATAAATAAAGCACATACTTGAAGGTATTTTGGAATTTTAGTGAGTAAAGTTCAATCACATTTCAGTCAGTGGCTTGAGATGGCCTGGGTAACAGATGACCAACGTGTCATTCCCATTTTGCCTGTTTCTCTCATCACACTGGTGGATATTTCTCTACTTTTTGTTCTAGCTTAATATGAAGCACACAGATGTTTCAGAACAAGACTTGACTTCTGACCTTGGGGCTTCTAGGGTCAGGGTGCTCAGGGCCTGTGAAATTATCACAAGCTGAGCTAAAGTTTTTCTCCATCACAGGAAGTAACCAGTGAGCAAGAAGTTAAAAAGGAGCTTTGTCATAGAGACAAGATGGTCTCAGTAAGGGTCAGCTTCTGTTGTCCGCTGTCTCCACAGGAGGTGCGTGCATGGGAGGAAGAATATAATATATGATTACTAGCACATCACAGGTCTGTCAAGGAAAACTAGACCTGAGAAGTATATTTAAAGTAATAGTCCTTTTTTTAAAAAAATAATTAATGCCTATTTTTGCATTCCCTGTTAAAAATGTTTATAACTGTTTTATTTTCTGATTTTGTTGACAGTAGAAATTTAGATTGTGGAGTGGCCCCTACCTATAAAGGAAACAAATACTGAATTACAATAAAGTAGAATTGAATTTTACCATAATATTAATTTGTCAGAATTCCTGAATATGTTATTCTTTCCTACCCCAGAGGTTTTAGCTAATAATGTTTTAGCTTGTTTTTAAAAGAGATGAATTTAGTAACTAAAAAATTGTACTTCTAACCTTTTTGACCTACCCATCCCCAAAATGCTATTCTGTAATGTTGAAGAGCAGCAATAAAGTAAACATAGTAGCTTGTGGAAAGTTATTCTCCTAAAGTAAATATTCTCTCTCTCTCTCTCTCTCTCTCTCTCTTACACACACACACAATCTCTCACACACACACTTAGGGTAGGCAAATTTACATATATAGAGTAATTATGGAGGCTCCTTGTATACTTCTCATCCTGTTTGCATTCCCTTTGCAGAGGGAAATGTGAAATTTCTGTTTTTTGTTTGGAATGTAGGGCCTTTCTTGGGCCTTATGCATCAGATTGTACCCACAACAGTAAAATAAATCATGGACTTGCAAGTAAATGCATTTTGTGCCTTGCATTGATATGTACGCAGTGCTGCTAAAAGTATTCTCATTGTTTATGATTGTTTAACAACTGCAGATCTTTAGGTTTTGTCTCCTTCCCTGTGGAACCTACTCTGAAAGCAACTGTCAATGTAAAGTTAGAAGTCCAGAGACTTGACATTAAATGATAGCTAGATTGTGGCATTTATCAACAGCCAATTACAATAGTGACGTAAAGCTACTTTCTCCTGCTGGAGAATTAGCTGGAGGAATTCAGCCTTGTCAAGGCAGAATGCCTTCAGGAACAAACTGGTTGTGCACCTTTAACAGGTTTACCTCGCATAACTAGCCAGCTTCGTTACACTGAGTTCTGCCATGCACACTCCTGTTAGGTGACTTTCTTTGGCAGGGAAGCATTTTGTTAGCAGTCTCTGTGCTCCCCAAAATGGTGGGGCAAAACCGAAGGCTGTTCCTTTTGAAGTCTGAACAAAAGAGGAGACGTCATTATTCAGTACTGTTACTCTGTAGCTGCATAAAGTCTAGATCACAGCCTAGCTTTTAGGTTTGATTTTTGACTTGGTTAAAAAAGCAGAAGTTAAGATGTGATTTGCAATGTATTTATGTAACCCTGTTAAATTTCCCTAGATTTTTCAAATATTTGTCAGCAGGTGCATTGTTGTTTTTTATTTTTATTCCAAATTTGTTCTTTGTATGTATATGTGAATGTTGGGTTTTGTAAGATATTAAGGAAAGCAGGGTAAACACCATGCATGAATGCACAGCAACTGTTACTGCAAGGTAGGCGTCTAATTCTTCTACCTTACTGGGTCACAGACAACAAGAGAAATATTTGAAAGGGATTAAGCATGTGTGTAAAGTGAAGTTTCACCAATCAGTGTCATTAGTTATATTGTTTATCATTTGAATTGCAAATAAAAATCTTAAAAATGTGTATAATTGTATTTTGAAATTAAATGTGCAGAAGACAAACATCTAAAAAGTAAATTACTTTTTTAAATACACAGCCCTAAAAACAATTTTAGGTGATGGTCTTTTGCTAATTACTGATTTTGAAAACTCAAAGCATGATTCATGAATGTATTTTACATGTCTGCTGTTATCTCTTGCACAGTATATTGGAGTTGGGGTTATTTTTAGAAGCATCTTGCTGTACTTGACGGTAAACATTGGAATTTGTACAGCACCTGTGAAATGTAATAGAAAGCGAGATTTTTAAGATTTTAAGTGTAGTCAAGTAAAAGAAAAAGGCCTACTACTAAGTCTTCCTGCCAGTTTCTGGGGTGATAGTTTTACTTGGAGAATCTTTTTCTGCATCCTGGTCCTGTTCCTCTGTGAAAGATGCACATATGTCTGATGCCCTGAATGTGCAGTTGGATCCAAGTAGTTGGATTCTTCTGCCTGAATGGATCCCATGGGCCACTCTTTCAGATCCAGTTCTAGAGCTAGGGCCTAACTATGTATGCGAGAGAAAACGAGACAAAAAATGTAATTTCTAGTTTTCTGGTGTCGCTTTTAAAACAAATGCATTTCCATTCTTTTGCCCACACCGGGTGAAAACTGCTTGTATTTCAGAATCATCGAAAGAGTTGCCAGTCTCAGACTTTAAAAATTATTGATCAAGCCCCTCAAAATCAAGACATTTTGTTTGCTTTCTAGTTTTTGAACATTGTCAAGCTTTTTACCACAAATCTGAGTGCTAGAAACTTTTTTTTAAATTGATGAATTTAATTAAACTTCAGATTTAAGAAAAACACAAATAGCTTAAGATTTATAGTAAATGAGTGAGAGGTGACAACACTGCCTCAAATTGTCAGTATTTGCTGTTGAAATTATTTTCACTGGAGAGCATCAGGAACTTAATCTTCAGTGCATCAGTAAAGGAAAAGTAGATGAATTGTCTTTTATTAGGTGAAAAGCCACCCAGTTCTGTAGGTTTGATTTAAAGCATTGTATGTATATACTAATATTAAACACACAGATTTTATCTATAGACTTCTAAAATAATTTTAAAGACAGAATAAAAAGCTGTAACATGCTGCCTAGGTCAAAATATTACATGAGTAGTTAAATTTCTAAATATACTGCACTAGTTTTGTGCTTTTCATCTGATAATCTTCCATTTAAAAATGTTTAGATTCAGATTCAGGGGAGATTACTGTAGTTTGATTATATTGAATGACAGTCTATTGAAATAAAAACATGCCTAAGAATGTAGATATTATACCTTTATACCAGCCTCTTCCTGTTTCTCCTCACCTCTCCTGTTATTTATGACACAAGGGGAAAGAGACTTTGGATTGGATTGTGGTATATTAACAAGCGTTATTAAACTCAGTGTCCTTAAAATATATAGGTCAGATTCTCAGCTGGCATAAATCAGCATAGCTCCATTGAAGTCAATGTGCTTTATTTCTTCAATTTGAAAATATTTTAAGGTCTTGATCCTGTAATATGATCCATATGAGTAGACCCTGTGCAGAGCCCCCTTGACCTCACTTGGAAGCCGTGTGAGCAGATCACAGATTGAAAGCTTTAGTAGTTATGCTATTAATTTAGCTGGTTTAATGTCATAGCAACTAGCTGAGATCACCTAAACCAGTCAAGACCAGTAAGTGGTTCAGCCACCACGTTCCCAGTAATCTAGAATATCTTTATGACCTGCAACTTTAGTTCAGAGCCCAGACACCAATGGCCTGTCCACAAGCACAACCTGGCTTTCTTCAAACTAGTTACTTTGTAGCACAGTAGAGGCTTGCTTGGGGTAAACAATAGATAATAGGTTTATTTAATAGAAAAAAATCACATGTTCACCAGTAAAAGTAAGGGAGGGAAAACATATATAAGTTTCCGGTGAAGACACAACCTTAGACTTCATATCTTCAGGGAAGATAAATCTCTTTTCTAATGCAAGTTAGCTACTGCCTCTGAACAGTTTTCCAGCATACGTATTGCCATAGTGGGGATCCACTGTTTCATGGATTCCAGCACACACCAAGAATAGGAAAATTCTGGCTGGGATGTCTCTAGGTTTTCCTATGAACTCTAATGGCCCATTATTTGTCTAGATTTGCTCTAGATATTTAAAGTTAGGCTTGGTCTACACTGCAGGATAAAGTCAAAGAGAGGCTATGTCTGCACTAGCCAGGAAGATCAACCCACTCAGGGTCAGTTTCATGCATCTGGTAGGGATGCATGAAATCAACCTCTCAGGGGTTACAGTTGACCCCTGTACTCCTTGCAGGATGTTTCTCCTGTTGACATTCTTCCGTAAGGATAGCCAAGTAAGCTGAACGCAGCTATGTCGATTCTAGCTACGCATTTGTTGTAGCTAGAATTGCCTATCTGCAGTTAACTTCCTTTGCCTAATGTGGACATTGTCTAAATTATGCAACTCCAGCTAAGTGAATACCATACCTGGAGTTGGTGTAGTTTATCTGACCTATTGTGGTGTCTACACCGTGCTGGGTTGATGGGAGAAACTCTCCCATTGACTTACCTAAAGTTTCTCATTGTGGTGGAGCGCAAAAGTCAACAGGAGCAAGTTCAGCAGTCCATTTAGAGCGTCTTAAATCACTGTCCCCACCCCACCCCCTGTGGATCTGTTGCCACAGGCTCAATCCACTAGTAGTGTAGACATAATTTTAGTCTCGTCTGGCTGGGGAGACAGCCCCTTCTTGCCTGATTGCATCGCCAGTTATGATCATGGTTTTCTATATATATAAAATACCTAAATCCCTAATCATAATCTGTATACATATTTCATAATTATCATTAAGTTAGAGTAATTTAAATTTTTGTAAAAGACCTTACTTTACATAGTTTTATTACGCAATAATATTGTATACAGTCAGCTGATTCAGCCACTTATTCCTTGCTCTTAAAAGCCCCTTTTCTCCTCTTGGGCTATGTGTACCTTATTAGTCACACTGTGGCTAGTTTATCTTTAATTAAAACTTTATTAAATGTCCATTAAATTTATTTTTAAATATACACAATCTGAACAACTGATAATAATTGTAGGTGG
Source organism: Carettochelys insculpta (assembly GCF_033958435.1). Taxonomy (NCBI): domain Eukaryota; kingdom Metazoa; phylum Chordata; order Testudines; family Carettochelyidae; genus Carettochelys; species Carettochelys insculpta. Next base: position 74,094,363 of record NC_134141.1, read on the forward strand.
GATACCATTCGTGTTTTACACTTCCCTCCTACACCTAATGGAACCTTAGGGTACCCAGATCTGTTAGCTCTCTGGATTTTGTTGTGTTAGTTTCAGAAGAGGAGCTTCCTCTAGGATGCCAGTCAGGGCCTTGGAAATGGCAAAATTGAGCTCCATTTAAGGTCTTAATTTCCATTTTAAAACAGAACTTGATTGGGAGTTTATTATCGAAATATTCTATATTTCAAAAGTGTTGATATGCAAAAGAAAAGTATATCCTCAGTTTTGCATACTTGTAGTCATTAAACAAATAAAAAAAAGCATCCTCTAATAAATATTGAATTTTGATTAAAGTTAGGGAAAGCAGCATATAGTGCTTCCCATGGAAGGGCCTGAAGTAACAGTAATAATACCTATTTACAAAATTTGTCAGGATTATGCGTGTAGACTCTCTGCTGGCTACTACAAAGTAATTTCACACATACGGAATGGGAAGCGACTGTCTAGGAAGGAGTATGCAGAAAGGGATCTAGGGGGTTATAGTGGACCACAAGTTAAATGAGTCAAAAGTGTGATGCTGTTGCAAAAGAAGCAAACGTGATTCTGGGATTCATTAACAGGTGTGTTGTGAACAAGACACAAGAAGTCATTCTTCAGCTCTGTTCTGCGCTGGTTGGGCCTCAGTTGGAGTATTGTGTCCAGTTCTGAGTGCTGCATTTCAAGAAAGATGTGGAGAAATTGGAAAGGGTCCAGAAAAGAGCAACAAGAATGATTAAAGGTTTAGAGAACATGGCCTATGAAGAAAGGCTGAAAGGATTGGGCTTGTTTAGTTTGGCAAAAAGAAGATTAAGAGGGGGCATGATAGCAGTTCTCAGGTATCTGAAAGGGTGTCATAAGGAGGAGGGAGAAGAGTTGCTCTTCTTGGCCTCTGAGGGTAGAACAAGAAGCAATGGGCTTAAACTGCAGCAAGGAAGGTTTAGGTTGGACATTAGGAAAAAGTTCCTAACTGTCAGGGTGGTCAAACAGTGGAATAAATTGCCTAGGGAGGTTGTGGAATCTCCAACTCTGGAGATATTTAAGAACAGGTTAAATAGATGTCTGTCAGGGATGGTCTAGACAGTATTAGGTCCTTCCAGTCCTAGAATTCTGTGATTCTATGATTAGTGACAGTGGAATATTCAACTACAGTGTGAGGACTAGTTATTTTAAAAAAAATCAAGAGATGGAGGGAAGGTGGAAATATGAGAAGAAAATGTAGTCATGGGAGAGGAAACTGAGAAGTGAGAACTAAGTGAAAGAGCAAAATAAAAAGAGGGATGGTAGATCGTCTGCTTCCATACAACAGGGACAATTAAGTGATAAACTTTGACCAGAGCAAGCCTACTGAGGGTACTATAATGCAGGTGAAGGAGAACTGTGTCTCCCTGCTAGTTTCATATTTCAGGACTCAAGCTCTGTGGAACCGCGGAGCATGATCATTGTAGATGAGGGTTGAGGGTCCATGAGGGGATGCTTAGTGCAGGCATATTACATCAAGCCTCCAATAGAATTTACTCCGGCAAATGACTGTTTTCAGCAGGTAGCCAAATTTTGAGTTTTCACAAGGACAACACCTCCCTCATGCCAGGGTAGTTCCCCAGTCAATTACCTGCTCTGAACTATGGAGACACTAGAATTTAAAACAAAACAGTGTTTAAAAAGTTATCATTTGTAAATAACTTTTAAAAACAATAATTCAACCCGAGGTAGACTGTGAGCCTGACAAATTTCAACCTGAGGAGATAAAGTTTGGCAAAGTTTTATAAGCAACAACAACAAAAATAGACTAGATGAGCAAATGTAAAGCAGTCATGCTTGCAGGCATTGCTCTATCATGATCTATTCATTCATGACTGATTTTTGTTTTTATATATGCATGGCTCACTGTATACACATGGGATTTACATTTTAATCTACTGTCATTTTTCCACTTTTCAGCCTAAATAAATTTGTATGTTAGAAAACTCTAGGATTTAGCCTGCATCACAGACCTATGCTATGTGCTGTACAAAGAGATGGGGGATACAGTTGCTTGCCTTCAAGAGTTTATAGTCTAAAAGGACATTATATAAAATGGGTTGGGTACCTCTGGCACACCCTAATCATAATGTGTAGGTCCCATTAGACAGGAAACAGTGCCTGTGGAAGCTCAGATAACAAATGATTTGGTGTCTTCAGTCTAGAAGGAACAAAGAACTAGGGAGGGAGGTTACAAAATAGAAGTGAAAAGTTCAGAGTATGACAGTAACATGTCTTGTTCAATTTTTTTTATTTAAGCAATAAGAAATGTAGGTATCCAATTTCTTAGTTCAACATCAACCCTATGAATATTGCTGTTGAACTAACAAAAGGGGTGATAGCAATGCAAAGTGACACATTTCACTCCCTTCCCCAAAGGTGAATGTGCCTCTTTTGCAAAAATTAGAGTTAGGCATAGTCTTGAGTTAGGATCCCTATTTGCTAACTTTACCTACATCCATTGCCCAGCCTCTTGTTTTTGTTTCCTCTTGATCATTTGCTCATTTAATATATGGTGCTTGAAACACCCAGCAGAATACATATTCTGTGAGTTAACAGCATTTGTGCACTTTACCAGGTTCTTTCAAGAGAAGAAGGGCAACATTTTGTGGCCAGAAATATCATCTGCGCTGCCATTATTAACAAAAATCTCATTGGCCAATCCATTTTAATTTTCTTTTTTTTAATATCAGTGTTGGAATACTAATTATATGATGTATACAAAATCAGAGACTTGTGGATGATAGAGATGGAAAAGACTTAAGTCATCTAGGCTTATGTCTACACTATAGCATAAATTCAAATCTAAGGCATGTAGCTCGATTTTAACTTGACTGTTCACACATCAAATGTCATTATTTAAAATTTAGGGGGTGCTATGGCTGATATTCTTATTCCAACAACCTGAGTTGGACTAACAGGAAGTTCAAGTGTAAGCATTCAGAGTAATGGTAGTGTTGAAACAGTGTCCATTTAAACCAGTGTATAGACGTGCAGAGGAGTCTCACATGTATCCCACAATGTTCCACGTTTGTCCATTCTTGTCGGTTGCATCTTCGGTGCTCTCCAGGTGTGCAGGAAGTAAGGTAACAGGAAGCCTGTGAATTTAAGATTTTGGAGGCTGGCTGTCGCTGCGGAGGCAGGGGGGAGAGGGGGACTGGCTATTTGCTTTCCACAGGAGGAGAATGAGGGCAATGCAATGTGGGAAGATAACATCACATACCCATAACCACTTGCTGGGTGTTTTTTCCCCCATATTGTACCAGAGAAGACAACCCAGAATGCTATGGGGCTGAGGGAACTGTGGGATAGGTTTTAACAAGGCACTGCTGCAATAGTTGGTGTTTGGCGATTTAGTGTGGCAGCACTAACATTGACTTTGTTGGGATTTTGTGAGGAAGCGAGAATACTCAAATTTATAAAATCCAGCATTACAAAATCTATTTTTATGAAATTGAATTTATTTCATAGTGTAGCCATAGCCCTAGTCTAGAAACATGCAAGTTCAGGTTTGTACTCTATAATACAGGGTTTGGCAGTCCCAGGCAAAGATAATCCTACCCTTCATGCAGAGATTGTTCCACAGCCTAATGGATCTCATTAATTAGACCTTTTCAGAATTTCTCTCCACTATTCTTAATTGAACTTTGGAGTACTACACTAAAAAAAATCCCCTTTCACTCTGGGATAAAAATCCTTCAGATATTTTCCAGCTATTTTAATACCTGGCCCCCTTAGCCAAACTACATATATTTCTCTCTTCTAATTTTTCCTTGAAGTATATTGGTTTATTAGCTTCTTAACCATGTCAATATTTTTCTGGCAATACACCCTGAATTTAACATAATATTCTATGTGTATTCACACTAGTCATATCAAAATGGACAGTTGCCTCTCAGTTCCATCTCATGACTTTTTTTGTCTACACAATTCAAAACTGCAGAGGACTTCTTTGCAAACTCATGTCTAAACTGCTGTCTGCTGTTATCCCTACATCCTTTTCAGAACTGTTGCTTCCCATGTTTCTCTTTCTCATAGAGCAGGGATCAGTCTCTCAATGGACTTACTGAGGTTTTGAGGTGTGTGCTGTGCAAGAGGCTGTGGGGCTGACAGCCACCATGGGCCCAGGATCAAGGTGAAAAAGGTAGAGTGGGCAGAGCCTAGGGTAGTCATCCCTTAGCACTGCTCTGGCCATGGTGCTCCTCATCTCTCTGCCCCCAGATCCATGCCAAACAGCACAGCAGCACTGCTTCAGCATTTCAGAGGAGCCCAGAACTCCAGCCACTGCTACTTTGTTCCTCCCTGTCGCTGGGCCTGGCATGAGGTCAGACTAGAGTATTGCGGTTCTGGGAAATATACCCTATGAGGGCAGATTGAAAAAAAAATGGGTTTGTTTAGTCTGGAAAAGAGAAGACTGAGAAGGAGGCTTGATTGTTTTTAAGTATGTAAAAGGTTGTTCCAAGGAGGAGAGAGAGAATTTTTTTTTCTTGATCTCTGAGGATAGAACAAAATGCAGTAGGCTGAATGTGCAGAAGGGAGCACTAGGTTGGACTTCAGGAAAACTTTCAAACTATCAGAGTGGCTAAGCACTGCAATAAATAGCCCAGGGAGCAGGTAGACAAATACTGTCAGGATGTTCTAGATAATATTTAGTCCTACCATGAGTGCAGGAGACTGGATTAATAGCCCCTTCTGTGACTCTTGGAAGGTTGGTTTGGTATTATTTTTCTGCCTTTACTATTATTGGAAGTTCATCCCAATTTGTATGACCTGCTCATTTAATTTATTCCAGATCATTAATGAAGATGTTACATAAAATAACATTTAACATTTAACGACAATACCTGACAGACACCTCCACCTGGTTGTTATTTTGCATTATTTTTAGCCAGTTTAATTTTCATATGATAGTACCCCTACTCAAACCAGTTTCAATTTTTTTTACATTTAAGATCCTATGAGACACTGTATCTGAATTCTTTACAAAAATGAAACTATATTGTATCCATTGCTTTCCCATCATCCATTATTTCTATAATTTTCTCAATAACACCATTTAAGTTTTCTGTCACAACTTATTCTTCATAATCCTGTGTACTGCTTCTTACTCCTAGTCAGAGCTGAAATAAGCAACAGACAATACAGGTTCATGCACAAGACCCAGTTCCTGAAGATGTGATTAGATCAGAATCTCAAGTTTCATTTGAAGGGGAAAAATCTCTTTTAAAAGTTGTGGCTATGACCTTGCACACGAGTCAAGGAAAAACAGTGCAATGGTGTTTGAGTCTTCAGATAACCTGAAACAAATTATTCATAGAGGTGTAGATGTAAATTTCAGGACCCACTGCTTCTGGAAGCTTTGCCAACAAAACCTCAGTAGTCTGGGTACAGCAGGAGGAGGGTAGAACAACAAATCAAGCCCTCAGGTTTGAGTCTCTTAACTGCTATGATGCTTGGCCTTTGGACTATCTGTTTTGGGTATGTGCAGATTTGCTAATTATTGTCTGAACTATTCTTTTTCAATAGTTGACAGATTTTACTGTCCCTTATTGGTTGTTTACTTTTCTGTTGACACAGTTTCTTGTGTTTAACCACAGACCTCGTGGCATGCAACCACCATGATGGGAGCTCTTGTGTTTTAGCAATAATAATGCCTCCATAATATCCGTTGAATCTAGGGAGTTAAACACTTGGGAGAAGGGTACTTTGAAGAGCTCTTTGGGGGTCATTTGCATAACAGTCCCTGCATTCCTTTGGGAAGGCAGACTATGTGATTGTTTTTGGTCCATGGGCAGGGACCAGGAATGATATGTCTCTACTGTGCCTTTTTATTTTTTTAACACAAATTTAAGAAAAGCCTTTAGTAGCTCAGTAATATTTGAATCCTCGTTAATTCCTTTCCTCGCTCTTAAACACCTTCTATCACCATTCTACTGTAGTCTGTCTCACTTTCTATTTTAAGTTTCTAGTCTATCTTAATTTTCTTCAGCTAAATGTCTCAAGGAGAGAAATACTTCTCCTTAGAAAGACAAACATCCTGAAATGTAACACCAAATCCTCTGTTTCCTTTCTTGCATTAGATCTCCTATTCATTTCTGTCATTTCTGCTAGCCATAACCTTGGCTTTATACTTCACCATCAACTTTGCTTCGCTTAGCTGAATTGTCTTTCACTGCTAAATTTTCAAAGAATATCTCAGCTCCACTTCTGCTGAAAGTAGCTGGCATATGTTCAGCACTTCTGACCTAGACTATTGCAGTTTCCTTCTTTGTGGGCTCCCCAAGCCCTTGATCTCCAGACTCTGGCATGTGAAGAATGATGCTGCCTGTGTTTCCTTGTGTCACAGTGCGAACTCATCACCATGGCACCTCCAGCTCGTCAATGAGGATGTTAGCTCATTCTTCTCAGCATGGTGCCTCCCTCTGGCTGGAGCGTTGTCCACTGGCACGCTCCACTCTAGTTGGTGCTTGTTCAGTCCCCGTGTCATTCCCAAAATCACCAGGTCCTTTCTGGGACACTGCCCTCTGGCAGTGCCCACTGTGGTCCCTTGCCCTCTGGCAGTGCCCACTGTGGTCCCTTGCCCTTTTCCGGGGGTCTCAGCAGTCCTTGCTGAAGGCATCCACCAGTCGGGCCAGCTGCAACCTCTGTCTAGCCCCCTACCTTGGGCAAGCTCCAGCCCATATTGGCTACAGTTGGTGTGGCTAGGTGCTGTACAAGGGGGAAGGGGAAGGACTCAGACTCACCCACTTATCTGAGACCCTCTGGCAGCTGCCTTGTCCTTCCCTCCTCCTCTCTCCTTTTACTGCTTTACTTCCTGGGCCACTTCCCTTGTGGCCCCTTGCACCTTTCTAACTTCTATTGGGACCAGCAGTCTGGCAGGTATCAGGCTGGAGCCTCTACCTGGCTCCCCTTAGCCTACCCAGCACTATTCGAGGTACTTGCTCTTCCTGGGAGTTGGTCCTGCATGCTCCTTGGTGAGCACCCAAATATTGCACCTTATTGGCTTTAGGGCAGGTGTCAGGCTGAGGCCTCTCTCTAGCTCCCCTCCACCTGCCCAACACTGCTAAGTGTAAGGAACCACTCCCTTTCTGGGAGCCAGTCCTGCACCCTCCTCAGTCAAGAACTAACTAACTCAGCTCTCCTGGAGTAGCTTCCCATTGCAAGGCTGCTCCAGCAGTCTGTCCTCTGATTGGATCCGCCCAGGAGCCCTTCCCAGCCTGCCTTAACCCCTTCCTTAAAGCAGTGGGGCATTCACCCCGCTATACCTTGCATGAAATAAAATATTCCATCACTTCCATTATCGTACAGCCCTACTGGCTCTTCATCCAATTCAGCTTTAACTTCAGAACTGCCTTCCTTGCACTTGTTTCTTCCTAGTTTACTTAATTTTCCCTACTCTCCTTTTGTTTCCAAAGCATATCAGCAAATATATCTTTTCTCCCTGACTCTTACACTTCTTAATTTCTCTCTTCCTCTGCTGTTGGTTTTGGATCCAGATTTGTAAACTATTACTGTAGAAGTTATGTGCACAGTCATGATAATTGCATTTATGAACGGTCAGTTAAGTATCTGATTTGTTGTTTAAATGCTCAAATATGGTAATCATCACTTTTTTATACATAATTTTAAAAATCTAGGCCTTTTATTTCATTTAGTAGATTTTGTTATTTAGTTCTGCAAAGTGGTTTGGAGAACAGGTCACATTGAAGGGGATCTGAAGCGTAATGATATCAGTGGTACAGACAAACTCTCTCATCCTCAGGACCTGAACCAGAGTATTAGATGAACCATTGGAGGTCAATATAGTCTAGCAGCATTCCCAATACTCCCACTGCTTACTTGGCTCTTAGAAGACATTGGGGTAAATTACAGCTAAATAGCAGCACAGAACACTGAGGGCTAGGACTAGTGGCTGTCAACAAATTTTATAGGACTGCAGGATATCCACTTATCGTGGATGTGACCGTCCAGATTCATGCCAGAATATAGATGTTGCAGGAACAGAGTGGTTCAGCCTGTATAAAAATGTTGGTGTTCTTTATTAAATGTGTATTTATGGGAGGGAAAAGACATATAGGAATCTTGGATTTACCTGGGTGAGAGAGCAGAAAATGTATGTGTTGTGTTGTATTAGAGTTTGTAATACTTTTAGGTTTTGTCTGCCAAATTAGGCTGTTTAATTCTGTTCTTGAAAATAAAAACATTCCAAAAATGAAGAAATGGAAGATGATTACTATTATTTCATAATTGTTAGCTGTTTATCTAATTTTATCTTGTGTCCATAACTTACACAAGTGTATTGTGTTACTGTTAATTTAAATGTTAATTATAGTGAAAAGTATATGCTTGGCCTTTGTGTGGAACAGCAGAGATTTTATGAGACTTTAAGACCAGGTTTAGTGGTAAAACCAAGGGAACTGCAAGTTTAATAATATTTTAGAAATTACAAATCCTGTGGGAGTAAAATTAATCTAACTAAACATACTACTCGTGAGGGCATCGCTAACATTGTGGTAATATAAGAAACAGGTGATATTTACTTTCGATCTTAAGACTTTCCCTTCTTTAGTCTAGCAGACCTGTTTTGCTTTTTTTAATATATTATCAAAGTCCTTGACATTGGTTGTATGGGTCGTACTATTATACTAAAAGTTGGTTTTGTAATATAGGAATTTTAATATAATCCCATGGGTAAATTGTATTTAAATTTTGTAGTGAGGAAGAATATGAAACTATCAAATATGAATAATGTATTAGAAAAAATGTTTTATAAACAGAACTAAAGTGATATTACAGTAACTAAATAATTTGTAGAATTACAGTTTTACTATAACTGTACAAGATGATAAATAGCTTTAGCTTAATTGTTGTTCTGTCTGTTGCTAGTTCCAGTGCAAATTAAAATCAGTGTTAAGCTTCAACTGTGCAATATCAAGGTACAAGGTGCTTGAGGTTTTAACAAGCTTGATTAAGCTGTCTTATTTGCTTGTCGATATCTGGATTATATTTTGCCCTGGTGTGGTTCTTACTGTTTGACAGAAATATTATACCTTTTTCTGTTAAGAGCTGATGGTGATCCCTTAAAAAGCTGGCAGTTTTTAGGGGAAAAATAGTCTGTCTTCCACGAAAATAGAAACCAAATAATGATGGGAGATCATTCTTTACAAGTCTTCATATGAAAACTTGTTTTAGCATTTTTTTTATCATAATCACGTACCTCTTGTGCCAATATGATTGTATAGGTCTGGACACTACTTTGTGTATCTCACCAAATTGCATTTGAAGTTGAGAACATTCTAGAAATAGTTATAGCTGCCTTGTATTTTACTGAAAGAGAGATCATATAAAATCTTCAGTTCTAACACAATGATTCAATACAGTTCAGGTTAAAATCTATAATTATGATATTCATTGGCACAATATGTTTCAGTCAACCTAATGATAATTGAGTTGTTAGGTCTTCAGCATTGTATATTTGTATATGATGAACCCTTTTTATTTTTCTGCCTCAGTAAGTAATCTGCTAAAAAGCATTTAAATCCATCTTGATTTCTACCATGTCAAATTATGATGCCTTTTAACATGAGTTTACTGTTGCCAAAAGAAGTAAAAACACTGAAAGTTTATTTTCACAGTTTTAAATTATTATTAAACTGGTCAGTTTTCTCTCGTACTTTTACTTTTTCACTGTGCTTTGTATGGATCTGAAAGATTTTTCAGCCAGGTGTTGCAAATAATCTAGTTTGAGTTCACTGAAAATGTGAGGGATTCATCATTATATATTTACTGTCTGAGGATGATATAGCTGTAAGGTTTTTCAAATCCCATTGATCTATTGCGCATGTCCCTCCCTGGGTTGCAGGACGTGCTTCTATTTGCATAAGGCCCTGGGCAAGGTTCTTTCTTGCATTGATTGGTCTGTCCAAGGGAGCCTGATGTGTTCTAGCATTGATCACTTTGTCTTTTCTTGGAAGACAGTGTTACACTGAGTTCATCTCAAACATTCTAGGGAGAAGGTAAAACTTCACTGCAGATGTCTCAATATTATTCAGATGTTCCTTTGAGTATAGATTTCTTTTTCCAGGATAAGTATCCTTTTCTTTTATTCTGGATATGGTTCTGCAATTACAGAGCACTGTAGATTAGAATATATTTAAAAGGTATGTTAAATAAAATTGTATGTATATCACGTCATATTATTTTTCTTTTAAAACAATGCCTTTAGCTCCCATCAAAAATTAACACCATTCTCTTTAAAGATTTAGAAACGATAAACTCAGACATAAATTATCTATGCTTAGGTTTTTGGTTTTGCTTTGAAACTTGTAGGTTTATTAAATCTAAGTAGTGGACGTAATTTTTTACTCTTATAAAACATAAAACTGAGTAAATTGGAGCAAAACCGTAGTTGGATTTTGATGTTCCAGAGCAAAACCTCAGAATTAGTAATGAAAATCATGTTAAATTGTCAAAGTGTTGATTAATTAGTTTTATGATGATCAGACGTGGGAATTATTTCAATTTTGTTCTGATTTTTTACAAGGGTGGTAGGTTATGATAGAATGAGTAGAGAAATCTAGGGTTTCAGAGCCAGGTCCTTACCTCCGAAAGAATGGAGCTCTTGACACATCTTAACACTCCTTATTGGCTAGTTGATAGAGCAACATTTGGACTCTGCCAAAATCCATTTCCCTACATATCTAATTATGTAAAAGAGGGCTATTATTCTAGCCCACTTAACATATATATCTGTGTTAAGAAAATTGTTTGATTCACTGACTTCCAGGTGAAATAAGAGTATATCTGATCCAGTATATATAGTAATCATGTGAGCTTTAATAAGCTTCAGATATTATATAAAATAGTATGTGATGGCCTTTTAAAATAAGTTAGGCTATAATTTGTGATAACTACACATTTAAAAATATTTCTTAATGATATTGTAACGAGTAGACTAATATTTTACAAAAAAAAGAAATATTTTGTATGTGTCATGGAATGTTCTTAAAAAGAATCATGCATTCAGAGATATGTAGCTGATCACATAAAAGTTCTTCATGAATATGCTATTTTCATAAATTACCTGGAATTATTATAACTTGGCTTATAGTGTGTCTTTCCACAGAAGCAATATTGTATTGTATTTTAGTAATTCAATACTTTTGCTTAGGGAACATGCTCCTTTGGTCATTTCCCTGTAAAAACAAAACTTAGATAAGTGCAATTCAACCAGCACATATGAAATTTCATCTTCATTATCATGCAAATGCAGCAACAGTATAACATCTCCCAAGATGTCATTTGGCTATTAGGATCTTTAGAAAATGACCTCTCAAAGCCACAAAGCTAATATTCCTCAAGAAAGCTATATAGTGCCTAAAAATTGTCTATCTTTATTCCATGCAAATAATGAATGTAATAGGACAGGCAATTATTAAAATGACAAAAGAGTATGTTAACCTATTTGTGCATGGGATTTTTAGCTGAGCTTTCTGTCTATGGCAAATTCTAACTGTTCTGTAGTACTCGTAAAGGAACGTGTAAATACATGTCCAAAAATTCTATAATAAATTTTACAGTAGTTACTATGTTCTTTAATTTTACTACGTGAATAATAATATCCATATAGACTGATATTAAGTATTGTGTTGCAAACATCAATATTATAATTCAGATTTTATACAAATAGTATATGTATTATAGGTATGTACTGTAGTGTAAATACTGTGTGTACACTTGCTATATTGCATGTGCAACTTCTTTATACATGGGTCAACTTTGTATGTTTGAATGAGCCACATACAATGTGGGCATGTTCTAACTATAAAATAAAGTAAGGAATATGAGCTGTTTAACTTCTGAAGTAAAAGAAGAGTCTCTATATCTCTTAGCAGCCCTCGATGAAACAATCTAATTCATATGCAGAAAAGTGCTGTTGCTTAGCTATGTGGAAGAACTATTGACTGCACACAAGCAACAAGAGCACACCGCTCTATGTTCATTGAAAACCCCTCTAGTATTGAACTGAAGTACAAAACAGAACTGATCATAGACAATTAAAATGAAGAAAAAAATATTTAATCTCTTATTTGAGATGACCATACTTTCTGGCATGTGAATGTCATTTTCTCTTTCTGGGGAAAAAGATTACATCATATAATCAGCGTGTTGTGTATAAGCAAGATGCCTTTTATTGAAGGAATATGATGAAGGCACATCATATATATGTGATGTGCCTTCATCATATTCCTTCAATAAAAGGAATAATATATATATAGGGATTAATGTAACTGCCACATTATGTAGAGTTTTTGTTATCTCAGGTGTATGGTCCCTCAGTGAACCCTTAAAATGGCACTGGGATATTTGCTGTTGTGTTGAAAAAAATATTTTAAGTGGATTTACTGGTAATTGGTTGACTATTGGGGGATTTTTGACATCAGAGGGCACAAAAGGCCTTTTACTGAAAAGATCCGCATATGCTAGGACTGTGAAATACATGGTAGGAAACATACTTTTCAGTTTTCCTATGAAGAATATAACTTTTTCTATACATTTAATGGACAAATAAAGTATTGCAAAAGTCACTGGTATTGATATGGTTTAAATAAATGAAGAAAGAATGTTACAACAACTTTATTTTTCAATTCTATTAAGTAACAAACCACTGGATTTCTAGATTGGAAAAATGAAGAGGAGGGGCTGAACACGTTCTCTGCTATGTCACTAAAGCAGTTGAGTTTTGTTAGTGTACTGATGAGGTAACTCATGATTACAGATTATTTTGGTATGGGCATCTTTTGTGAAGTTCAGATTTGGACAATATGACTGATATTGAATTATATTAAAGTGGTTTCAGTGCCTGTTCCCACATGGCCTTTTCTGTTGGCCTGTTCTTGACTTGAAGTATTGTTTTGATATTGCTTGCACTATCTGTCCCTTGACTCAGTGTTTTAAAGAGATCACTGGAAGAATTGCTTTACACGTGGGATAGTCTAGTGTGTTTTTCTTTTTAAAAATGTGTGATTTGGCATTATATTTAACAAGAATTTGTATTTTGTTTACAATTACATTATATATCTTTTACCTAAAAATAGGTAATTGAAATTATATAACATTACCAATAACTCCTCACTAGACCATTGTAATCTGCTATATTTTCATAGTATTTCTACAATGACTGCTACAGTGCCACTGTCTGAGTCCAGTTGGACAGTTCTTTTGGACTGTTTGTGTTATAGTACATGTGTGTGTATACAGCATCTAGCACCGTAGGCTCTGAATTGGCCTGGGTCTGCTAGGCACCTACTATGATAAAAATAATGATGACAATACATAAATAGTAAAGATAAACACATCATTATTTTTGCAGGCTGCAAAATCAAGAATGCACCACTTTGTCCTTCCCTCTTCATAAATAAAAAAATACAGATTTTTCACAGCTAAGCAGAAGCTAAATAATTAAAATAAAACAGAAATACCTCCTTTTTATTAAAATACTGTGCAAATATTATCTTGGAGAGCAGTATTGCTTTGGACTGCATTTCATGCAGTCCTTTGCATATACCACACTCAATTTTATATTATTGATACATTTTGTTAGTTGCAGTCCCAAGTGCAGCTTCTGCCCACTTAATTATTGTGTGGAAAGTGTCATCTAATAGATAAAAACAATACAAGCTTTAACTATATTTTGTAGGTTCACATAAATCTGTGGAAACACTGAGAGTATATGTGTAATGAGAAAGTAAAACTTATATACACACATGCCTAAAGATACCTTATCTTGAAAATGTCTTCACTTCATCTCTCTTCCTTTTTTCATAAACATAGAAGTAATTTCAGCATTTTTAAATAATTCATAACCAATAGATAAGCAGGAGAGGCATTACACAGAAGATACCTGATACATTCTGGAAGTCAACTAAATATATCCATACTTTTCAGTTTACCATACTTGGTGTTTGCTTGTCTACGCATGCGTGCATTTAAACATATCCCTTATTGCATGTATGCAATTCTTAATAGGTTTTAGCACAGTAATTCTATATTGTCAACGACCTATTGGTGCTGGTAGTATAGGAGGCATGTTTCAGTCCTTCCATATTTTCTCCTGATCTCTTACACATTGACACACTCCCCTTCAATCGCTCCATTTCCATCCAGCTGTATCTCAAGTGAAAGTTCATGCTTATGCCTGTCAGCAGCGAGCACTCTACCCATTTTTTTTCTGGTGTAATGGAGTACAATCTTATCTGTTTAACCAAGAAAAACACACAGCAGGCACATACTTAAGAAACATACCGAAGTTTATAACATAACCTGAGTTTTGGTTTTAACGTTTATTGTTATAGAGGGATAATGGTGCTTTCAGACTTTGGGAGTGGGTTTATGCTTTTCTCCTGCTGCTGTTAAAACAAACACACTCTTGCCCAGATAAGGATCTTGTGAGCCTGTATACCTGTCCTAGATGTATCGAATGAATTCTATAAAATGAATGTAAGAAAAACAGTAAATCGCTTGCTAAACAAAAACAGTGTTCAGAGTGTTCAGCACAACTTTGGTGTTCACAAATGACTAATCCAGTATAACCTGTATAACATTTTCTACTCAAGTTCCTTCCCATAAAAGTACTTGATGTCTGGTGACTAACTTTCTAATTTTAGTGTAGCAGCTAATGAATCTGAGGGGAAAAAGAAATGTCTCCTTATGGCCGTAATGCATACTGTGATACCACTTTTGCTACATCCAGACAAGTATGCGTCAAGCTGACCTGCTTGGGGGTTCAAAGTGAACTCTCCAGAGCAGCGAGGGGCAACCTAGGCTAGCAAGTGAGCCTCATGAATGGCCCTCCAGCAGTGGGCCATAAGATTGTTCTAATGAAAGCAATCTCCCAGGATAGGGTAGTTTTACTAGCTGCACTTGCATACCTAGAATTTGTGGCGCATGCCAGTTGAACCATGGCAGCACTTTGATTGGATGGAGAGGGAATACATGGCGTTTACGGTGTCAGCACACACCTCACTTCACGTGCCCTTGCTGTAAGTGCTTGTCGCTTTTGGAATACTGGTATGTAGATGAAAACTAGCAGAATCTGGAAACACTATGCATGTGCAATGCTAAACACAATTTCTCATGAGCCACGCACAGAACCCCAGGGGGCCTCATGCAGCCCTCAAGCCAGAGGTTGCCCACCTCTACTCGGACGGATGTTATCATGAATCATATGAAAAACATTTGACTAATTTTTGTTGTTTAATATATGAAAAACATTAATAGTATATATAACAAAATTTGTAATAAAATACACTTAGTATATTTCAGGCACCGAACTATATTGACATGCAAAGTTATTGGCAAATATTAACTATTCATTTATTTTAAAAATTCTCAGTGGCCACATAGTCTAACTAGGATTAAGTTTATAATAGAAATATGTATCTGCCATTTAGAGATTTTAATGAATTTTATGCAACTAAAGTTTCATCCACAATTGTACCCTAATAGTTATTGTAAGGTGTCTAAATAAGTATCTCCTGTCATTCTGAGCGTTGCATTTCCAGTAATTTGTC
This sequence comes from Carettochelys insculpta, assembly GCF_033958435.1. Lineage (NCBI taxonomy): Eukaryota > Metazoa > Chordata > Testudines > Carettochelyidae > Carettochelys > Carettochelys insculpta. The sequence continues at coordinate 74,109,971 of NC_134141.1, forward strand.
TTCTAAACTAATGCATTTTGTGCCTTTTTCCACTTTAAATGTGAATCAATTTAGAATGCACATTGTAATCTTTTCATATAAAAGCCTAATTATGTACATTCCTTTTTAAAATGCAAGGATGAGACTAAATGTCTATTAATGCTTTACATGGAAAAACATAATACAAACATTTTGTGATCTGAATTAATTTAAAAATAGTCACTAGCACTTTTATGGAAATAAAATTGGGCGCTCTTGTCAGGCTTTAAATTAATTTTTACATTAATAGAAAGAATAGCTATTTGACATCTGTATATGTTTTGTATAGTGTTCAAGACTTTCTCTTCCACCTGTCACTGTGGTTGCCTTGTATCATTTTTTATATATTTTGTCTTTGTTTTCCTTATTTTATTTTTTAGTATCTCTTGTCTGTATTTCATGGCAGAACTAAATGTTAATGAACTTATGATATATACCATAATGCACAAGATGGGTAGACCGCTTTCATTCTTTGTCAAGACTCTTTGGAGTGAAATTAAAAAGAAACTAAAGATCCTTATTATAAGCAAACTGAAATTCAGTAAAATACATGCCAAATTTTTGTGAAATTATGGTCTTTGGAGAGAGCAAATTATCTCAAAAATGTAACTTCTCTTGCTATCAAAAACTGAGGTAACTTACTGGATGGGACAGAAGTTTATATTATATAATGTTGATGTTGGACCTAATAAGGTCTAAATAGTGTTAATCTCCAATTAATAAAAGAGGAAAAAAATGTCAAAACACTCATTGCAGGTTTGATTATAATTTCTGATTTGATTCAAAACCTTCTGACTTTTCCAGCCATTCCAATTTAGTCATTCAGTCCAGGCTGCCTGTATTGTGTATTCAGCAGTTCCTATTAGACATCTTCACAGTGAGTGATTCTGCTGGGTTTTCTGACACCCGCCTTCATGCATGGCCTGCTATTCTGTGTGGAAATGTTTTTTTCTGAGCTGCCTGGAACATTAAAGACATCTTGGCTATGTCAGATTGTGTATATATAATATATATGCTCTGTGTGCATAATTTGGTAACTACATGTATGTATATATTGGACAATGTGTATAAATGTGTTTATGTGAATACACATATTAGCATATGCATGTGTACATATATATGTGTATATGCTGTCCCATAATGATAAGCCTGCTCAAATGCAAGCATATTTATAGATTTCCTTTATGCAAGATTCCCTATATACATTGCTTATTTCCCTTCAGATTTTTGACTGCTATTGACACTAGGGGGCACTGCTTATCCTCCATAGTAGCTTTCTACTGGGACAGTGAGTAAAACTCAGCTGATTTCTTTAATCTTACTTTAATTAACAATGGAATTCTAGGCTATTTAATTTATTGTTATTTTGTTTTTAATCTAGTGTCTATATGCATTGTTAATACGAGTGGAGTCATTTACACTTACAAACAAATACAGAATTGAATATGCTCTACTGTAATGTTTATTTCTTTTAATTATTTTACTTTAGTTTGAAATGTCGATCTTGGCAAAGCCAGAAGGCTAAATTTGTCCTGTGATGAGGTTTACATCCCTTGCCAGCTGTGCTTCTAGCCAGCAAGTGTGATGAACAGCTTTAGAAAGCAAGTGAGAGAAAGCATTGAAGAGTTACTGTGATTCAGCTGAACAAAGGTCAAGAGAAAGATAAGCAGAGGACAAGAACAGGAAGTTAAAAAGCAGTGAAAGTATCTGTCACATTATCCTAAAAAGATTTGTTCCCTAATTACTGTATAATTGTTTATCAAATCACATAATTATGGAAAAACAATAACTACCTGTATGATTCATGGTATATATTTGGACAGGAGAATTCAATAAATCAGAATTCTCCAATACATAAACTGACATATGCATTTACTTATTTTGCAAATGTCAGAGCATTAATGTCAGTATGAGTCATTGACTCAAGATGATAATGTCCAGGTTAGATCATAACAGACACAAATTCATGTTAGTTAATTTTCAGATAGGTAGTTAAGAAACCACTTTTTACTATTTTGCGCATATGGAACATGTTACTTTAGATATGAAATTCAAACACTGAAGTTTCAAATTTTAAAAAGTAGGCATTCTTACTCGGAGTTAACACAAATACATCTCTGCATTGAAAATCAACTTAATTATTGCTGACTTTCTTTTAATGAATAATTTTTGCATTGTGTGAAATGATGTGTTCTTAAATAATGGGGTGTGTCTGAGTAATAGCAGTTATGTCTGATACCTGCAAGTGACATGTTAATGTGATAGTTACCTAGTGTAACTAAATTACTTTGTGCTTCTGTGTGTGTGTGTGCGCGCGCGCACATGCACGCTGTCCTTTACAAGCAGCTGAAACAACCACTGTTACATATAACAATGTATTTCCTTAATAATGTTTATATATTATTTTATTATTGGCTGTATATATGCAAATTGATATGTTAAGAGGCAGACAAATAAAACAGATTTTGTTTTGCACAGACAGGCCAAATGAGAAATATACTCGAGTCCACATTTTAAAATACATTTACAAGGATCAATGCTTAAAAACCACTTTTATACTTCTAGTGTATACTTTTAAGTATTACAGTATTATCATACGGTATATGGTATTTTATGAAAATACCTATTAGAAGTTCTTGCAGTCTGTTGAGAGGACAGTACCACAAGTTGACTTTAATATGTAGCTTTTTTTAATTACCACACATTATAATAGTCTTGACAATTTAGATTCCTAACTATTTTTAGTAATTGTCATTTAACAACAGCCATCACCTAGCTATTCATTATCCGTTCATGAGCAATACGCTGATTAATCCAATAGTGCAGATTTTGTTATAGTCAACATTTTACAATTTGAAATGTTATTTTGGTGGTACAGTCTACAAGCCATCAGATGCCAGCAATGTTATAATAGGTTTTTATCCCTGAGCAGGATGTTGCTTTTGGCTAGAAAAAGTTAATTTCAAATCCTGATATTTTTGCATTAATTTTTGAGACAGTAGCTTGGTGTAGTACAGCAAAGAATAACATGAACATCACACCACTGTACTGTAGCTAATTGTTTATTACCTCAAGCCAAAGGGAAGCAGTGTTAATGTGCAGACCTCAGTGTCTGTAGAAAAGTAGGAAACTGACAGAAAAGGTCTTAGAGATTTTTTCCTGAGGGTCTTGAAAAGACAACCAAGGAGGAAAGGCAGAAACAATAGCATCATTATGGCATAGGGGATAATTTTCTCCACCTTTTGCATTTTTGTCATATTTGGAAGAACATTTTAGTACATTAAAATAGTATTTTATTAACAGATGGCAAGATCGCCAATAGTGAGCTTTAGAATATGAAAACTCTAGTTTAAAAATCATTATATGGAAAACAAATAATTGAAATTCTATCAGCTGTTACATACGCAGTAGTTCAGTAATATATTTGAATTATTTGGAATATTTGTGGACAGAGATGCATATTTTCTCCAGGTTTACTAGTAATTGATCTCTTGACTCTTCAACTGTGTAAAAACATCTCATCAACGCCTATTATAATCTACAAGAATTTTACTATAATGATATGCTTTTATATCAATATTTATTTTGGTATTAACAGACAGGAGTAATAAAGAGACTGTGCTTGCGATGGTCTAATAAGCATGCCCATGAGACTTTGCTTTTTAAGTACTAAATGAAAGCTTTTGCTTTGGTAACAGGATACAAAAGTTGCATAGGTAATAAGACTCTTTTTCTCTTATCACTAAAAATGAAAGAGGGAAGGATGGAATGGCACAAGGGATTGGTAATCAGATTACAAAGTCTTTCACTTCTAGGTCACTGGTTCAAATCTGCCCCCTGTTTAGTAGTGACCAAAAGCTGTTACCAGCTGATGGCTACTCAGTGGTCTTTGTGAAATAAATTAGTGAAGTCAATCATATGTCTAATGAAAATCACGGTTAGCACCCACACAGGCAGCTCAACTGAGAATATTTCTGTACATGAGACCAAACTACCTACTCATGCATAGAAAGGGTCCCTTCAGAAAATGGCCTTAAGTACTTAGTGAAGCCAGAAGAGTGATCCTTGCACTGTTGCTGCCCCATGCTACATCAGTCTTGACTAAGGTTAAGTAGAAGATTTTATTCTCTAATGCTGTCAATTACACTTTTTCACTAGCACGACTATAAAAACTTATATTATCGGCTTTCTTAAATATTGCACTGGTGACTTTATTTTATTTGAACTGTATCACTCTAAGTTATTTCAGAATTGGTGAATTTGGCTAATATTTTTAACTGCAACATGTTAAGTCCAAATAAAATTCAGTTATTTAGTCTGAGAAGAAATGTATTAACTAATTTAGTTTGGCTAGTATATAAAATACTTTTAATTAGTTATTTTGAAGCAGTATTAATAATGTAAAAGATATGAGACTGTGGTACAGCACAGATTCCCATTCTCTACATGAACTCTGTAGCAGAAATGTGTCCACAGAAGTGCTGAAAAGTGCAAATAAACAGAAATAATGGCAAAACACAGACTAGCACAAAGTGCGTGCATGTGTGTGTACAAGCACCAAGTGTAATTTTTCCAGTGCCCTCAGTGTTAATCATCAAATGTCAAAATGATAAGTATAAATATTCTTCCCTTTTTGTCACTGATATGAAGTGTTATGTTTTCCATTAGGATAAAGAGCTAGAGGATGCTTACTCTTAAGTTAATATTGTTTCTGGTTCGTTAATATGTGATCCAGAAACATCTATTGAACTGGTCGGTCAGCCAGCATTTTAATGGAGTGGGCCGTTCTGTTAATGACTTAAAAGTTTGCATCTTACTGAAGAGGAATTTTCACAACACTCTTGAAAGAGAAGCTGCTGAACTCTCTTTTATATTCAGATTCAACACATTAACACATGGTTTGAACTGGGATGGAAATTTTCTGGGTCATTATAGGGGCTCGTTTGCATACTTGGCTTAATCTAATTCTTCTCTCTCTCACACACACGCACACACACACGCGCACACACACACACCCCGCCCCTCTACAGTCTGATTTGTATACCTTGATAATATTTTTTCCTGATTTGTCCACCTTGCTTACTATTTTTGGTTCTCTGTGCCTTAAATATTGAGTATGTTCTGGTATGGCTATGGTCTGAAGAACTGGGTCTGTGCCACAAAAGCTCACCTAATGAATTATTTTGTTAGTCTTTAAAGTGCTACTTTACTGCTTTTTTGTTTTGAAAGTATATAGACTAGCATGGCTTTCTCTGTGTTACTATTGAACATGTGTTATTTGTACATTTATGTGAAAATAGTTTTTAGATTTTGTAACTATATAACTATCTAAATATAGATATGCACACACCTACAATTGTAGCATGTTAAAATGATTTTCAAAATTAAATAAGGAAAAACCTGTTAATATTTCTTCTGCTATGACAGATATGCTGTGTATGTATTACTGTAGTCATTCTCCTGCACACAACAGAAATCAGTGTCAAAAGAAGATTGTAGATCTCTGCAGGCGAGGCAAGTCATGTCAATAAGCTCTTTTAATTAGCTAGCTAGCTAGTTTGTCCACAAACTTTCCCTAGAACTGAAGTGATATAGCTACTCTCTTCTGCTTTACTGAAGCCATAGTCAGCTGGGAGAACAAAATACACGCAGCTTCATTATGGTAAAGCAATCGGTTACAGTCTTTACTAAAACATATTGGCAAACATTCCAAATGTAAGTGCTCAGCAAACAGTGCCTGCAGTTTTGAAGCAGACCTTAATGGTCACCACTGCATTTGTAAACTAATCTATAAAGTTGCTACCCATACTTCCATCAAAATCCTCCTCAAAAGGGACAAGAAACAAGCCAAGTAAGAAAGTTTAGGCTGAGTGGCAGGTGAGGAGAGCTGATATTTATATAGGAAATAAAATTACATGGAACCATTTAGTTGTACATAGAGCAAGCCAGGTAACGTCTTTATCTTATTGTCCTTACTCCTCCCACCTCTCTCCTTTCCTCCTAGTGTGTGTAGCCTCATTCATTATGTTTATTTCTTACTAGACAATTCAGGGTAAGGATTGTGTTTTCTTGTGCTTGAAGGGGGAGCTGAATGGGGAGCTGAGCCCTTGACATGTGCTTTTGATCATTACCAGAAGAACTTTATAAATAAAAATAATCCTAGAGCTCCTTTTAATACAGCCAGGTGTGCACAGAAACCCTAATGCTCCTCCAAGGGAATAAAATTATTGTTCTGTGGTAGAACCTTTTACTTGTACTTGGCCTTTCTGTCCATCTTCATGGATAATCAGCTCACCATCCTTGCACCAACCTTTTCCTTTTCTGTTCAAGTCTGAATTGGTATTAAGAACTGAAAATGACAGGGGATTCAGGATATGGAATGACCAGCACTGGAAACAAAAGAACCAAAGACTAGCAGTACTGATGGGAAGAATGAGAGTTGACTGCCAGTTTCATAAATTTGTTCCAGCCAAGAGTAAAAGTTTATAAACCCAGGACATTTGTTTTCAAAGTTCACTCATAGGTTACAAGAGGAAAAAATACAAAAATCCAAAACATTTAAGGCACGGCTGCTGTTAAGCTCATGAGAGCTTCCCTTCAAGTATGGTGTGAAACTTTACTTTCTTTCCACAGGGGAACCTGATTTTATTCCAACAGTTACCTCAGCCATCTCTATTTTGAGGCCACACCAACTGAGCCCTGGGGGATAGGCAACCTTCCTTGTGTTCTGGGGCAATACTGAAAAGACAAAGGATTTTCTCCATATAGTGTTAGTACTAACGTAACTGTACTGGTTTAGAAGCCATTGTTCTTAAATTGATGCAACCCCATGCATGTAGATACACTGGCATAAAGTTTTTTATGTTGGTTTGTTAGTTTGTGGCCTGAACTGAAATTAAAAAAAAAATTAGTTTCAAGTCAAACAAGTAATTTTGTTTGACCCAAAATGTCATTTTTGTCCTAACTATAAGCCTGTTATGTATTTTTCAGTACTTTAAAAATTTACAACCTGCATAAAACAAAGCCAGTCTTTCATTTTAGTTTCTGTATGTGCCAAGTGTCTGCTCGGCTCTGTCCTGTTTCAAAGAACTCAACAGTTTAGGAGAAAGATAACACAATCAAATAGGGGAAAGAGGCGGAGTTTCTATTACATATTTTTAATATCGTAGGAAGGTGAAAGAATTGTAACTGAGAGGGACTAGAATTTGTGGACTTAACATTATATTTAGTTAGGGACTCAAAAACTGAGAAGGGTGAATTCTTCATCCACAGTGAGGACAAGTGGCCTGCAGCGTGGTCATTTTTAAATCTGTGGAGAGCACAGGTGGGAACACTGGGCAGCATCACTTGGCATTTTGTGCAAAAATGTTTTTGGAGTATGATCCAAAATCTGTAGACTTGTTTCTTCTATACTAAACAACATCAGAGTAAATGAAAAGCAACACTTTTACATGCCATAAATATCTCTCAAGTGTTTGTGTGCACTCATGCCCAAGAGAGAGAATTACACACTGCAAGTAAATTACGTTAAAGTCACTATAGAGAAACTGTATATGTTAAATAAGAAACTTTCAGAAAGCTCATTGATACTCATATAAAGGCACTCATTGCTATGGAATTTAGGCACCATAAATATGATCTAAAAGCCAACATTAATTTGAACAAGACACACTGTTCGTTTTTGTTTTGGTTTTTTTGTGAATTTGCTGCAGTCCAACAGGATTTGGTGGGCCACGTATGCACATGCTATAAATACTCAAGTCTGATTTGTGGCAGTTGATCACTGCCTTGTGTTCTGACAATGAAGAGGTGCATTGTGCTACCCTGCAGAAGTACCAAAACAGTGCTTCCCAAGCTCTGTTTTACTGTGCAGCCTCTTAGGAGGGTAAACTTTGTGCCCTTCACTGCAAAATTATTTGGGCCTGAAAGTTTACAGGCACAGAGCATGAGACTGGATTTTAAAAAATTAGTCTTGTTCTGTCCATTGAACTTGAAGATCTTTATTATAACCTTAAAATTGTCTCATATAGTTCAAATATGCTTAGACTGCTTCATAAACACTGTACTGGATATGAAAGATCTTCTCTCGTAATAGCTGCTTCCTAGTTTGCCTTTCCTTCCCCCCATCTTGTGAGATGTGTAAGCCATTTTCTTTGTGGTCAGTAATAGTTTATTGAACTTTCTTTTCTGCTTTACTGAGGCCTCTTTTTCAGACTTCCAAGCTGTTGGTCATTTGCTAAGTGTGTGTTTTATTTTGTTGGGGATTTTTAGGGCACAGACCCTGCAGGCACTTTTGGTGAGGGAGCATGCATGTAGCAGAATAGGTGAATCAGGAAAGGGAAGGGAAGATATTACTGCTGACTTCTGGCTGCCTGTAATAATAAATCATAATTTGCCATTGCCTAACCAGTGACTAGAGAATTATCTGCATGAGTTCATGTGACCCCAAAAGTTTCAGTTTACCTACCCTTTCCCTTAGTGATCTTGCTTGTGGAGAGACTTTTCCTTCCTGAAGTTAGTTAAAGGTTGCAAGAATTGCAGCTGAAGCTTCAAAGTACAGGAAAAGTGAATGTTGTCTTAGCCTATTGCTATAGTGGAAATCCATCTGGTAGCGTTTAAATAACAAGAGTGTTACACTTTACGTCCATCAGTGAGGTGCTCAGCACAAAACCTAGCTTTACTCTTAGCTTTTGAACTCTATACCTTTAGAAAACGTGTGTGTGTGTGTGTGAGAGAGAGAGAGAGAATATGTGATGATATGGAACTAAATCCTCAAACAATTATTCAGACCTTACCTAACCAAAATTCTTACTGAAAACTGAATGAGAAATTCAGTTGTCATACTGATGATTACAGCTATACACATACTCTGTATGGTGTGTGTATTTGAGTGAGTATGAAGGAAAGGCCATGAAAACAGAGCATTGAATTGATATATACATGCAGAAAGTATTACAGTTGATTACGAAAACAGAAGTAAAAATTTCACATATATGTCTTTGGATACAGCAGACATGGAAGTAACATTTTATCACTTTGGAAATTTAAAACATAATAAAATTTATTGTTTTACTTGATTTTATTTCAAATCATTTTCACGGCTGTGGTCATTTTTAAACTGGACTCCGGATTTCAAGTTATGAATTTACACATTAATTTTCATGCATGAGAGAGGCTTTCATAACCCACTTGAGGCTTTGTCTCATTAACTGTAGACCATTTTCTTGGTGAAGGCTTAAAACATTCCCCTTTCAACCCTTGTGTATCAGTTCTTTCATTCTCACAGTTTTGCTACATATATTTATATATGTAAAGTGGCTTTAGTTCACTTAAAATACAACAGAATAATGTTATATATATTTGAGTCTTATTCTCTAAAAATCAGGAAACTACATATTCTGGATTCAGGTTGCTCCTTTTGCTAATCTCACAATTTGGCTTGTCATTTAGTGGGGGAGGAGACTCTTCCAGCAGCCTGTAATAATGTATTGTGATGTATTGTGCTATTCTCATGAAAATATGATGAAATGGGAAAAATGACAAAATACTGCCAGCTTACAAATTTTTGCTTGTTCAAAATGGCCACCATTTCCTATTTCTGTCAGTGAGGCTGAAGCCACAAGAGGGTTTCCGTTTCCTTACAGTCTATATGCACATGGAAGTGAAGCTGACCTTCAACGAGTGTCCTGGCGTGAACAGGAGGCACATGGGGGGAGCAGTAGAAAGGCTGAGGAAATGATGGCAACAGTGACGGACATGAAAGATGAAGAGAGTGGCAACTCTTTCAGCCTGGGGATGGTGATGAGGAAAGAGTATTGTAGTATTGCCAACTTTTGTGACCCCAGTGGTCAGTACTGGAGATTTAGACCATGAAGAAGGAGCCGTCACAAGAAGCAACTTAAAGGCCATAACCTTCAGAGCTCAGTAGAGCTGTTTTAAAGACTCCTGGGGCTCAGAACATAGACCTGCCATGCCAATGAGTCCTGCCTTCTGTGTATGATCATATAGCACAAAGAGAGTCCCGGAACAGTGGAAGGCCATGGAGAGAGGTGTCAAGGAAAAGCTGCTGCTGGCTAAAAAAAAACCAGGCTCAGCAGCAACATTACTGTACATGGGATCTGGTTACAGGAGATGCCCTGGAGGCAGTGAGCCAGGGGATGGAGAGAGACAGGGACCTGGTGCATCTGGTACAGGGTAGAAGAGTTTCATAGGAGACAGCAAGACAAGGAAGTGGGTGAGTCAAGAGAGGGATGGCAATTTCCTTATCTTTAAAGGGAGTGTCGTGGGGAATTATGAACCTCTTCTGGCCTGCTCTGAGCCTCCTGGTTAGTGTGACTGGATTGCGATGCTCCCCGCTCTAGTTGTCCGGATCCTCGAGGACCTAAGGTGTATCGGAGAGACGGCGGAGGCCCGGCGACGTTAGACCGCCCTGCCCCTCTGCAGACTGCCCCACCCCCTACTGGAGGAGGACCGGGGCTATGCACATACCCTTCCCGCTCTAAGGTGTAATTCCCCACTGGTAGACAGTGGCTAGTTCTGGGAACGAAGGTGGAACGAGGAGGAGGCTTAAGGGTAAAACTATTGATCTATTTATTCAACAAAGCCAACAACAGGCAAATAAACAACAGAACGTGTAAAATAAACACATAAAACAATTCATTACAACAGTAACCTATATAAATTCTATATTCTAATAAACACTTACAAGTATTATTAAAACATCCATAGAGGCAACCTGTATGTTTTTCTTTATTTTACTGGAAGGCAAGGGTAAAAGGTTAAGAAAAGACTTTTAAGGTAAGAGGTAAAGGGAAGTTTTGTTCAGTTTAGCTCCGAGGGGGAGAAAGGGCGCTACTCTTTCTCCTATACCCTCAGGCCAGATCGCTACTCCGGCCTATTGGGGACCTTAAGGCTCTGCCTCTGAGGCCCCCTACCAACTGGGTGTTTGCCATGGCCCCAACCAGCTAGTTCTTGGAGATTACAGGATAGGTAAAGGTCCAGGATTTATTCGGGAACTGGGAGACGATGCCTTCACCTTGGTATCCCACCTGCTCAATGGTAAGTATAACTTATTATTATTAACTGTTTCTATGGCTAAGTAACTAATTTAAACTGTAACTATAAACTATTAAATCAAGTGTGTAGCTTAATATTGTTTTAAATTGGGTGTTCAAGCCTGGCCCTCGAGTTGAGCCCCGGCTGCAGCCCTTCCCTGGCCCTGGAAAGGGCGCGGCTGAGATTCGACCCCAACCCCCCTGCTAGGGGACCCAGTACCCAAAAAGTGTTGCAATAGAATAGATGTCCGACTTGGCAGAGGTCCCGGGCTGAGCCACGGGCCAGTAAATAGATTACGTGTCACGTCTGGTGATAGAGGTCCTGTCCAGGTGAGTGAGTCCTGTCTGGTAAGTGGTCCTTGAAGGCACAGCAGGCACAGATGCTGGGGAGCGGTGGTGGTATTGATGGCGGGTCCCTGGTTACGTCACCAGGTACACAGTACCCCCACCTGAGTGGGGGCCAGTTCGCCACCCGGTGACTTGGCCAAAAGACCCGCTTGCTGCTCCCTGACGCAATGTGCTGCTTGTGGGCATTGAAGTGTGCTGGGGCGCTGGCGCTGCTTTCTTGCCGGTGGGCACCTGAGGTGATATGAGGCTCTGGTGTCCCTCAGCTCCTGGCTGGCGCCGCCTGATGGGCAGGCACCACAGTGATTTTTCAGCTCTGGTGCTGCCTGAGGGGCAGGCACTGCAGTGATGTCAGCTCTCTTTGGCTAGGTAAGCCTGGCCTCGGAGCTCAGCAGACGCCACTAGGTGGCCACCCTTCTCCGTATGAGGTAACAAGGTCCTTGCCTGATTCCCTCAGGGCCGCTGAATGGGCTGCGGCTCCTGGATTTATAGAGGAATCTCATGAATATTCATCACGTGATTAGCATACTCAGGGATCTATGCAGGCGCTTTCAAACAGGTCCTCTTCTTGGCTGAAGGTGCTGGAAGTTTTTCACCTGGGGCCAATCAGAGGGCTCCATTTTGAACCTGCAGCCATGAATAATTCATGAGTTCAGGTTACTGGGGAAACCAACTGACTCAGAGTGACCGTTGCAGGGGCTGCTAAATGGCAGCCTATGTAACTTTAGATTTTTCCTGTACTTGCACTGATGTTTAATGGCCAAAGGCTTGTTTCCCCGGCCCACGGGGACGATAATGCCCAAGGGATAAAAATCCCTGACAGGGAGAAGGGGGAACTAACATCTCCATTGGAGTAGCTAAGGAGAGGGGTTTGTTTTGTGTGCATCAAACAGTGATTTTTTCAAAGTAAAATTACCAGACAGGCATAACCAGAAGAGTAGAGGAGAGAATAAAGAGTTACTTAAACTAGACCAAACCCCTCTCTATATGTACTTCTGTTTCAGGTTGAAGAGTTTATTTCTCTTTAACTAAACATCTTCCTATTTTACTTCAGATTAATCAAAATAAGCCTGGTTTAAACTGAAATAAAAGTGTCCATTCATCATAATGGTATAAGTTTTTAAAATCGTATCTTATCTTAAAGTGGTGCCAGTATTGTACGTAGATGAGCCCTTAGACTCTGGTCCTCTAGGCATGGTTTTGAACCTACTAAAGTCCCTGTCTGGACTACGGAAATAGGTAGTGTTTTAAAATATATTGGCTAAGGCATGAGTGTTAAAATATTTTAAATATTCTTCAGCACTTAGCGTAGACAAGATTCAAAAACATATTACCTGGTCAAACATGGGCTCTCACATACCAACTAGAACAGCTAATGCTTTTTGAGATGTTAAACTATATCTACACTAGTTGCAAAGTCAGTTTAAAATGTGATGTCTAACATTTTCAAAGGTAGCTTGTTTTCCTCAACTAGACGGGTTTGTACAACGTGATAAAAATAGGTTTTTCTGCCTCCCTTCTCTTGTTGTCTCCTTTATCATTCCCTCTGAGAATTGCTTGGTAATGAGTTTTTGTAAGTTTAGCCTGCATGTAGATTGAAGGGCTTAAACCCATTCTCATGATAATTGTCTTTCAAGGTGAATTGACTCATAAGACTGTCACATGGATTTGGTAGCACACCTCACCTTTCAACCAGAATCTGAATCTTTTTTCACATTAGCAAGTATATTGGCAAGTTCCCAGGTTCAAGTCAGTAGAAGAAAGGAACCAAAAAGACAGGCAGACAGACCCAGGGGGACAAGAAGAGTGACAGTGAGCCTGTTTTGTCTGCTTAGCTTTCCCAATGCTTTATTTAGATACTGAATAGAATAGTGGATGGTCTGGTGGGATGCTACACTTAAAGGTTTTGGAAGTAGGAAGCAAAAGTTTCTCAGTATCTTTCTTTCCCTCCCATTCTCTCTCTCTAGTGTGAAATGCTCCTACTTCTAGATCTTTCTTCTTCTAATGTAACATTAGAATCTTTGAGCTTTTTTCCTCCTCCTCCTCCTCCTCAGGCCCACCTGTGTGTGTGTGAACAACTTGATACTTTACTATACATGGCATTCAGTACCTACATGTACCCTTGATCTCCTGCTCCTCCTGCAAGCCAGGTACACTGGAAAATACAAAGTCAGTGTGTTTTCTCAAGCTCCTTCTACAACCCCACCTATGCCAACGTGGATACCAGTTCGATAGACTGTATGCTCAGTACTTTCCAGTACAGTTTTCCCTCTTTTTTTTTCTTCTGTGCTTTAATCAACAGTGATCTAATTAAGAGTATTAAGAGTTAAAAGCAGCAGGACATGCTGCATAGGTAAACAATGCCCATGCTAGTTCTGCTTGACCTAATATGTTAACAAAAGCAGTCTGACCATGGTGGCACAAGTGGCAGCTTGGGTTAGTTGGCTAAGTACAATCCAGACAGACCCTTCCAACACACACACACTCCCTGAGCTCAGGTGGTGTGCCAGAACCACTGGCTGTGCCAGTCTGACCACACTGCTATTTTTCAGCTGGGTCTACACTACAAAAATAACTTTGAAGTTGAGCATCTACACATACCCTACTTTGAAGTTAAACTTTGAAGTAGGGCACTACTCCATTCCCAGGAATGGAGTAAAGATTTCGAAGTTGGGCTCCCTAACTAATTTTGAAGTAAGGGAAAATGTGTGTAGACTCTCTGCTGGCTACCTAGATGTAGTGCCTAACTTCAAAGTTAACTTAGAAATTAGTTCCTACTGTAGACACACTGACGTGGAAGTAATAGGCGTATATCCATCCACCTGAGCTAGGAATCACACTTTCTAGTTGCCATGTAGACAAACCCTCAGTTTGTTTTGGTTTACCCCTGGTCACATTTCTGCGAAGTTCTGAGAAACAGACTTTTTCTTCTTTTACTGAAAGCTTAGCTCTGGTGCATAAAGTGGCTGTTATCAGGGTAAAGTAACACAGTTGATTCTAGCCTCTTCTTCCAGGCTTCTGTATCAGACTCTTTAACGGTAACCCAGCAAATACTGTCAATGAAAATGTTAGCAGGAGGTACCACGAGGCTCAGCTAAACCTATTGTGTCTACACCATCCAGTACAGATGACTATCCCTCTTCATTCTGAAAAGCAGTGAAGAAGCCTCCACAACCTGCAAAAAGGCTGTATTAAGATTGCAGGGACTGAAAGAGGTTGGATAATTATTTTATTCAGTTGAATGTTTTCAGACTACAAGTTTAATGTTTTAATGTTTTCAAGCTAAACCTTCATACCAAAGAATTGTATTGAGAGTTTTATCTGAAACTTCACAAAATTCACAAAATACTACCAACAATATTTTGTGTACTCATGAACTATTTATAAACCACAAAAGTACATGTTTAATATCGCATTCTTCGGATCACTTAAATCCCTAAAAACAATTAAATTCACTGAGTAGGTGAACATTTGTTGGTTTATACTTATGTGAAGTTTTGTAGTATCCTAACAAGTTTTTTTGGCACCAACTCAGGCAAAACTGCTACATGGTGAAACATAGTGTTTCTCCAGGGAAGACAAAAGGCTCATTGAAATGCCAGTCATAAAGCAAAAATTAATCCTGCTCTAGGATGGACAAACTAGTTTGCTTTTATGAGTGTGAAAGAAGTAAAGATTTGATAGAGTAATGGGAAGGGCTAACAGGCATATCCCCTCTCCCAGAAGAGCACCTGGAGTCTAAAAATAAGCACTAGGTCCTCCATCTGTAAGGTGGGGTTTTCAGAGAAAATTCTCCCATTCCTTGGCCGTGAATTTTTATCCCTCCCCTGCCTCATTAGTGTTATAAACAATTCACAGAGTCCAAGACAAGTACTGCCAATTTGTGCAATTTGGGTGTTCATTGAAACTCGGGCATACCGGATCAATATCAGTATTGCATCATATCTCAGGTGAGTGTTGTAAGCCTAGAGGATGGAGAGACATCACAACCAATTCAAATTTTTTAAAAATGTTTATATTCAGTTCAAGAAAGGGATGAAATTTTGGACCATTTCTTATTTTGAATGACTCCCATAGGAGCATAAAATTTGAAATCCATCATGTGAAAGGGGCAGTTGATAGCTTCTTCAGTGCCTCTGTTATGTCTTCATGCTCCATAGCCACCTCAGTTGTGTTTTGAAGATCATCTGGGCTCCTCTGTCATCAAGAATATGAGGACCATACCATGACTGACGATCTTCCTTTGGAGGGCTGCGATCTTTGCAGCTCAAAGATTTATGAGGCCTTCCACTCATTGAAAGCATTCTAGAGATATTTTGTGCTTCCAGGCTTGTACCCCTCCAACCGAAACCTCCAGCTCCTGAAGGAAACAAACCAGATTATCTGTTCCATTCTATTATAATCCATTGGTGCCTCCAAAGAAAACACACATGTTCCTGTGCAGAAGATGCACTGCCTCTTTCTCAGATATGATGCATTCAACAGCGCCTTCTTGACAACAGGCTTCATGCTACTTTCAAGAGACTGGCAGAAATTTTGGAAAATTTCTATCCTTTTCCCTCACCTTTGGCCACTCTCTTTTTCCGTGTTAAGGTAGGCAAAGATGGTCCTGGACTGGGATCATCACAAACCAGTAGGTCCAAGAGATTATCAGAAATTGATATTAGAATTCCTTTCCCTTCCTATCCCACATCCTTCTTCTCCATCTCTTTTTAAGGATCAGACTCACAAGGTAACATGAAAGCAAGAGATGGACTCATCTCAGAGCAATGAAAAAGGTGTCATTGCAGTTCCAGGATAGTTTTAATCCCTTTATTTTCTCAGTTGAATGAAAGATTGTTAGGCTCCCATTCTGCGCCTCTAATATCTCAACAACACATATCTGCCTTACAGGAAATATCTGGTTCCTAGTAATAACATATAATTACCAGAACAGCATCCTGGCTTTTGGTCTTCCCAGAGCATGGAGGATGTACTTGACAGTTATAGAAGCTCACCTCATAATGTGAAGGATCTAGCTCTGCCTCTCACACTGAGAGTTGGTCTTTGGAAGCTCACCCCCCAAAAGGCCAGCAGTTTATTTCCAGTAATCTGAAAGCTCTTCTTCACATCAGGCCTGAAAGTCAACAGCCAAAAGTCCACACTTGCTTTAACTCAGAAAATCCACATTTAATCAGTCTCACAGCATACAACTTGTAGCAGCCAGGTTAGATGCCAGGTCAGTGGGAGCTTGCCTTCCCCAAGAAAGATTCCAAATGTCAGCAGACCTCATTAATCAACTTAAAGTTCAGCAGAAACATCACTAAACATCATTCCTCAGATTTCTGGGACATATAGTTTCATGTACATGCGCAATACTGATCATTGGGCTTCATCTGTGCTCCAAGTAAAGAGTAAGCTAAATGTATCTATCCAGCAGACACCACCTGGACACATGGCCACACTTACACAAAACATCCTCTTGGTAAACTGATGGAAAGACCCCCCCTTAAGCTGTGCAATGAAGTGCCTGTCTCTGTGCCTCAACGTACCAGGACTGTGGTGTCAGATACCTCCACTTAGGGATGGGGAATGCTTCAGACTCAGGACCTGTGATGCCTTTAAGAAGCTGCCCGTAAATGTCCTGGAAGTCAGAGTCACATGTCTTGCATGCAGAACATGTCTGCCTTTACCCCCAGGATCCACAATCCAGTTGCTGACATTATACCTCTCAGCCAAGTCATGTCCACAGTATTAGGAAGCTATTTTGCTCTAGAGGGGGTGTATTCAGCACCAGATCGTGCCTCTGGCCTTGTATCTTCCAAACATTGAAAACTCAGTAGCCAATCCCTTCAGCGGGCAGTTATCAAACACCCATGCTATACATCCTCTTTCACAAGTGGAGTTATTCCTCAATAGATTTATATGTCCCAAACTGAGAAATGCCAGGTGTTCTGCCCCAGAGAGGCTCCCATCTAGACTCCCTGATAAATGTGCCTTTCTGAGTCCCTGGACACTGGAACTAATGTATGCATCCCCCTGCCCTGCTTCCAACTTTCATGAGAGCAATAGTCCTGAGAAACTAGGTAAAGATGCTCAGATCTGTTGAGCTTCTCAGTGGAAGCTGCTGATCACTTACTTGTTCTGCCCAGCACAGTTTCATGGCACAACAGTCAGATGCTGTACCAGCTGGCTGACATTCACCAAAAGAAGCTGTTCAGCTGAAATTCAGAACTTTCTGCTCCCAAGCAGTAAAGCTTCAGTGAGACTGACTTACACAGCTTGGTAGAAGTAGTTTTATGTTCGGTCATCTCAGCACCAGCTGTCTCCCTTGGCAGTGCACATTTCAGCATTACTGGGCTATTTACTACTTAATGAAATAATTTGGATTTCCTAATTGTTCCTTAGGAATATATGCACATCACCCTCGCTTCTATTCAGGGTCATGCTGTGTATTCTTTCCCTACAGTGGCTAGTTTCCTTAAAGTCTATTTATGTTTTTCCTCCAGTTTGGGAGTCATTTCCCTCTTGGGACCTCAGTATAGCTGTGGCCACGCTTGGCCAAACCTTCAAAATGGCCATGCTAATGGCCAAATCGAAGAATATTAATGAGGCACTGAAATGAATATTTAGACCCTCATTGGTATTAGCATGCTTCCAGCCATGGCACTTCGAAAGCGTGGCTTTTGAACGTGCGCAGATCAGCGTAGCTACACGGGGGTCCTTTTCTAAAGGACCCCGCACATTTCAAAATCCCCTTATTCCTCTCAGCATTACTAAGGGCCCAAAAGCAAGCTATCCTGCTGTGTAGGAAAGATAGAAAATAAGGCAAAAGACCGCCTTGGCTTAACCAGAAGATCTTGCATGATCTCAAAATTAAAAAGGAATCATATAAAAAATGGAAACAAGGACAGATTACAAAGGATGAATATAGGCAAGCAACACAAGAATGTAGGAGAAAGATTAGAAAGGCTCAGGCACAAAATGAGCTCAAATTAGCTACAGTCATAAAGGGAAACAAGAAGGCTTTTTATAAATACATTAGACACAAGCGGAAGACCAGGGACAGGGTAGGGCCATTGCTCAGTAAGGAGGGAGAAACAGTAACAGGGAACCTGGAAATGGCAGAGATGCTTAATGGCTTCTTTGTTTCGGTTTTCACTGAGAAGTCTGATGAAGGAATGCCTAACATAGTGAATGCTAGTGGGAAAGGTGTGTGGTTAGAAGCTAAAAAAAAAAAAAGAGCAAGTTAAAAATCACTTAGGAAAATTAGATGTCTGCAAGTCACCAGGGCCTGATGAAATGCATCCTAGAATACTCAAGGAGCTCATAAAGGAGTTATCTGAGGCTTTATCTATCATCCTTGGAAAATCGTGGGAGACAGGAGAGATTCCAGGAGACTGGAAAAGGGCAAATGTAGTGCCCATCTATAAAAAGGGGAATAAGAATAACTCAGGAAACTACAAGCCAGTCAGCTTAACTTCAGTGCCAGGAAAGATAATGGAGCAGGTAGTTAAAGAAATCATCTGCGAGCACTTGGAAGGTGGTACAGTGATAGGGAACAGCCAGCATGGAAAGAACAAATCATGTCAAACCAGTCTGATAGCTTTCTTTGATAGGATATCAAGACTTGTAGATGGGGAGAAGCGGTAGATGTGGTATACCTAGACTTTAGTAAAGCATTTGATATGGTCTCGCATGATATTTGTTGGTGTGGGCAGTTGTGAGCAATAGTCACTAACCCCACACCAGTGACCCATCCGGATCCTCAGAAGGCCTAGAGAATGGAACAAGGAGAGGACAGCGGAGACCTGGCGACGAGTGGAGGTCGTCCCGCCCCTCTGCAGACCGCCCCCACCCACCTTCGGCAGGAGGCCCCGGGGATGTGCACTTGCCCTATACTGCTGCGTGAGAGGCTGAGAGGTTTTTCCCTGGCAGGCAGGAGGCTGGCTCTTAGGGCGGAGGGTGAGACAAGAAGAGGAGGGTTCGGGGTTATAAACCGCTACTATGTTTATTAACAAAGCCAACAGCATGCAAACAGACAACAAGACATGTAAAACAAACACACAAAGCAATTCATAACAATATTTAAGTTTTAACGAATGCTTACAATTATTCTAATAAAGGCTTATAGTTACTTCTAATCCGCTAAATTGTAACGGAAAAGTGGTTAAAGGAAAGGTTTAAGGAAAGAGGTTAAGGAGTTTGAAACAATTTCAGCTCCGAGCAGGGGAAGGTCAGTTTGCCTTCCCCCTTTGTGCTCTGGGTGGTTTGCTAGGCCACCCTATTGGAGACCTTGGGGCTTTGCCTGCCAAGGCCTCCTCCCAGCTGAGTGAGGGATTGTGTAACTCCCCCAGTGGGGTTTGGAGGATAAGGATAGGTAAGGAAACCAGGAAGGATGCAGGATTAACCAGGGAACCGGGAGATTATACCTCCACCGGATTAGCCCGCCTGCACCTTAAGCTAATAATACACTCACTAAATAAATACGTTCACTAAGTAAACACTATTGACTTTAACTAGATTAACAGATTAACTATAATTGTAAAACTATTAATGCAAGTGTGCAGTTGTAAAGTTGGTAATTTAAACCTGGGCAGTAAGGCCCGGCCTTAGGGTCGAGCCCCTGGGTGTGGCCCTTCCTTGGCCCTGGAAGGGCGCGGTCTGGGTCTCAACCCTGAACCCCCCCAATATGGGGACCCAATGCCCAAAGTGTCAAATTGGGTGAGAGAAATATCCTGGGCTAAGGGCTTCAGGCCTATGGCAGTCAGAATAGCATGGGCTAGGCCTCAGGCCTGTGGTAGTTTTACTTGTCCAGATGCTGCAGTCCAGTCAGGTAAGTAGGTCTTGTCCAGAAGATGGCGTCGACGCTGCAAGATGGCAGACGGCAGCGGGAGCGGGGGTGCCGTTTGGGTGGCAGACCCTGGGCTTCACAGCCGGGTACGCAGTACCTCGCCACTAAGGCGAGGCCAGTTCGCCACCCGACTGATTCACCTCAGGGCCTGCTTGCTGCCCCCTCGACGCTGTAGTGGCTGAGGTAACGCTGGGGGCTGGCACCACAGCAGCCAATGAGCGCTGCTGGTGCTTCGCCTCAGGAGCCCTTCACAAAGTCAGGAGCTCTTCACAAAGTCTTCGGGCAACAGTGCCACTCCACAGTTCAGGTGCTCCTGAGGCAGGCTGAGCTGTGGTTGCTCAGCTCTGAGCAGCACTGCCTAGAGGCAGATGCTGGTGTGATTTCAGCTCTTTCAGTCAGGAGTTCTTCGAAAAGGCTGGAGTTCTTCGAAAAGTCCTCACTGATCTTGTGCTGCGCCCAGACTGACCCTGGGTGCTGTGCTGCGCCCCCTTTTATTTGGTGTTCTCATGCATAATTCATTATTTGATTTTAATATTCATGATTTTGTCCCTGGTTTTCAACCAGGTCCTCCAGGCTGTGGAAGTTTCTAGAGACTCTCCACAGGTGTCCAATCAGAGACCTGGATTTTGAATTCCAGGTTCTGAATTATTTATGAGTTCAGGTTACCAGGGAAACCAACTGCCACAGAATGAGCTTTGCAGGGGGCTGCTAAATGGCAGCCTATGTGGCTTTAGATTCTACCTGTGCCTGTAATGATGTTTAATGGCCAAAGGCTTGTTTCCCTTGACCCACGGGGACGATGATGCCCAAGGGATAAAAATCCCTGACAATATTCTTCTCAAAACACTAAGCAGATACAATTTAGATGAGGCTACTATAAGGTGGGTGCCTAACTGGCTGGATAACTGTACTCAGAGAGTAATTCTTAATGGTTCTCAATCCTGCTGGAAAAGTATAGCAAGTGGGGTTCTGCAGGGGTCTGTTTTAGGACCGGTTCTGTTCTATACCTTCATCAACAATTTAGATATTGGCATGGAAAGTATGCTTATTATGTTTGCAGATGATACCAAGCTGGGAGGGGTTGCAACTGCTTTGGAGGATAGGGTCATAATTCAAAATGATCTGGATAAATTGGAGAAATGGTCTGAGGTAAACAGGCTGAAGTTTAATAAGGACAAATGAAAAGTGCTCCACTTGGGAAGGAACAATCATTTTCACACATACAGAATGGGAAGAGACTGTCTAGGAATGACTACAGCAGAAAGGGATCTAGGGGTTATAGTGGACCACAAGCTAAAGTTGTTTCAGAATTCTATGTGAACCAATTTATTTAGCTTTGTTTTCTTACCCAAACCTCATTCCATCTTGAGGGGAAGCTAGACTTCATACATTTGATTTAGTAAAGTTATTGTCATATTATTTTAATTGGACAAAGCCATGTAGGAACACAGAGCCATTAAGAGAGCGAAAGGGTCAGTATCTCTGTCAAGATTATCAGAATGGGTCTGTAATTGTAACAGATCATATTATGAAGTTTCTCAGCAATAGAAAATTGAGGCCAGTGAGTGGGATGCATGAATGGCCCTCCTTCATGCCAGTGAGCCACAAGATCATCATAACCAAGATGGTCTCCCAGGACAGGATCATGTTGCTAACTGAGCTAGTGTACATAGAATTTGTGGCCCCTAGCAGCACTTTGTTTGGATGCAGCACGGCTCTCACAGTCAATGTTGTGTGCAGTCAGGACTTACCTCACTTCACTTGCCTTTGTTTTACATGTGTCTCAGTTTAGTAATAACAATAGGAAAAGCTGCACAGATGGAACCCAGCAGAATCTGACAACACTGTCCTATGGGCCACAATGTCTCATGGGCCACACATAGAACCCCAAAGGGCCTCATGCGCCCTGCAGACCACATCACCCATCATTGAGAGGAGCAGTTATTTGGTGGTAATAGAACTAGTACTTGGTGAAAAGAGAGTGCACATGTACTCCTTGAGAAAAAATAGAGAAACTGTTTGTACAAGATGTTGGCAAATCTAGCTTCTGTATTAAAGCTATACATTTCAATATTCATCTCTGTTTATTATCACAGCTCCATTTTAATGGTCTTTCATCCTTTCAGAGAAATATTCTATTATGCTTAAAAATGGTTGATACGATTAACAAAGAATGACTGGCTTTATACGGAGATACTGTCCAGATAGCCATAACATGATCAAAAATTGGAAAAAGAATATTCATTCTTGAAAATACCAGCTGTGCAATGCAGATTCTAGAACTATAATTCATTACACTTTCTTTGATCGGTTATCATCAATTAGGGTCAGATAATTAAAAACTTTTTTTCTCTTTTTGATATCACTTTTCTTTTTTGGTCCTTTTTTCTTGTAGACCAGCATTGAATAATAGAGCATCTTTGTTGGCTCATGGTTGTTGGTAGTAATCATTTTATTGTTTTTAGTAATTACGTTATTTAGGTACGTCATTGTGTCAAATTCTAAAGGAATCAAGTACTTTAAAAAACAAAATAATATTGATGGACTCTGATAATAGCAAGCTGAACATGTATATGAGGAAAACCACAAAGAATTCC
Organism: Carettochelys insculpta; assembly: GCF_033958435.1. Lineage (NCBI taxonomy): Eukaryota > Metazoa > Chordata > Testudines > Carettochelyidae > Carettochelys > Carettochelys insculpta. The sequence continues at coordinate 74,132,818 of NC_134141.1, forward strand.
AGAGCCATACTAAGAGTGCAGGGCAGCTAAATTGAATAGAAAAAGGAAGAAAAAAAAGTACAAGTCAAAGTAAGATTGTACATCAGAAAAACTACTGCAATCTACTGAAAATTAGTAGATGATAGTCATGAGTAGCTTACAGTGAACCACGGGTACCAGCTTCCCTGAAGCCCAGAAATAGGAACTTGAAAAAACTTACGAAAGGTGTCCTCAGGGAATCTTCCATTTTTGCACTGTGATACCTTTCATCCTAGAATTGTCAAGCCGCATGGAAAATAATAGGACTGAATCGTTCAGTGAGTTAAAAGTTAGTATTATTTCTTTTATGAAAAATATTAGGTCTTTCTATATTTCTGGAACTGTTAGGATTTGTATAAACTTTAAAACAAGTGAAGTCAAGTATTGAACTTGTATTACTCTCTCTTTTTTAAATTAAGATCATTATCTGTGACTAAGCAGACACCATTCAAGTGAAAAAAGAATTTAAAGTCCATATTTTTTAACAGATGATTCAACGAGAGGCAGATGTAAAGAATAAGGTAACTGCTGTGGCGTTGACAGACTCTGTTCACAATGTGTGGCATCAAGAAGCTGGCAAAACTATTCGAGAATGGATGCGAGAGGTGAGAATATGTTTTAAAAGAGTTGGAGCCTGCAATGATATATATGATTCTATAAACATGTATTTAAATACTGATCTCTTCGATTTCTTCAAGATACAGAAGAGAGCATTGTTACAGCATACCTACATCTGTCTCCAAAATAATTTAGGTTCAAAACATTTTTGAAACTCAGTCACCAGTGAAAACCAATCAAAACAAACTGGAGTTTTCTTGTACACTGGCCCAGTGACAGGAGTTCTGGTCCCCAGGGCAGCACAGACAATGGACCCCCTGTGGTCCTCCCTCCAAAAGAACCACAAGACAACCCCCATCCCAGAGAAATCCCAAGCAACACCTCTCAAAAAGAGGACCCACGGTTGGCCTCAACCCCATCCGCCACCTTCCTGGAGGTGCCCCTCCCATCCTCCTTCCCCTCTCTGCCACCCCCATCAACCTTGCAGAACTCTGCCCCAATGTTCCTGTGCTCGAGTTGGCTCCATCCTCCTCTGCTCCCGCACAGCAACCCCCGGCCTATTGTGCCCCCCCCAGTGGCTCTGTACCCCTGCCCCTCTGTCCCACCAGCAACCTCTGCTTACCTCCACCTCACCCCTCCCTTCTTTTCCCTTCCCAGCCTGGTTCCTCTGCCCTCCTTGCCCCTCGCTCCCCACAGTATCGTGCCCAGCTCTAACGCAGAGCTCAACTCCTTCTTGCTCTTCCCAGCCTGGCTCTCCACGTCCATTCCCAGCACGGCTCTCCTGTCCCTCCTCACTCCATGGTTATAATCTCATGGCTATAATCCCTCCCTGCAGCTCCGTGGATCCCAGCTCTGGGACTGCCTCAGTCCTACCACACTGCTACAGTGGTGCTATTTAAAAGGGCCTGAGATCCAGGCAGGGCTACAGCAGCGGCAGCCCTGGATCCCCGTAAGTTCACCAGGCCCTGATACAGTACACCAGGCCCCCTTTGCCCTCCCACTGTCCCTCATGAAAATTTATCCACCTCACACAAGTGTTATAAAATGTGACTGTTTATAGTTACTTTAAAGATCCTTTGTTGAAAGGGGAAAGCTGTCTTGCTACTTCTGTACTATGGGAACTGCTAATTGATCTGAAGTTAACTTGATACTGTTTTTTGGCCAGCCAGCAAATGTTTTCTTCTGAGGGTGGAATATAATGGAATATATTTCTTTCTCATTTTAATACTTAAGGATGGGATAGCAGGAGTTAAAAAAGAAGGAAGAATTTGCAATGTGAGATAACTAAACTCTTGTTTGTAAACCTGAAGGTCATACTGTTGTCAATATGAATGTTCTATGATTTATCTATTCTTATTTTTAAATTTTAAAACCAAGCAGTATCTATGTATATTTATGTTGCTAAAATAAACTAATTTATCCTGTACTTAATAGGAGCGAGTTTTCCTTTCGATTTAATGAAAGTGTTCATAGACTTCCTATTTCTAACTTAACCTTATAGTTTTATAGGTCATGACTGATGGCAAAAGAGAATCACCTGGGATGCAGCCTGACAGCTCTGACTTAAATGTTAAAAATGTAAAGAATAGGAACCGTCTAGGCTCTGTCAGAAAAATCCCCATTTTTTATGGGAAATCAAACCCTTAAAATATGTTACACAGTAAAACTGAAAATGCTAAATCCTACAGTTTGACTCTGACAACTCATTTTTCTTTGAACATTTAGTCTGGATGAGACAAGTACATTACCTTTAATTTCATTTACCAAATGTAGATGTTAAAGAATAAGTAACATGATTAATGGGCTAAAATGTGGATGGAATGTCATAATTTTACATTAGCATTGTAAATCTCCTATATGAAGTATTATACATATGTGAAGTGTAGGTGAGTGGTAGTAAAACTAACTAATCACCTGGCTATCGCTTCTTTAATCAGTTTAGGGCTACTGGTAGAATGAATAATAATTAAAATGTACACCTAATCACTGCCTGTCTGTAGTGCTAATTGCTGTCACTGGAAGAATGAATTGTTTAAAAAGTCATTCTTCATTGAAGTTATCTCTCCTTTATCATTGGTGGCCTATTTTTAGCACCTATAGAAGTCATGATTTTGAATTTATTAGGAGCTGTGATGAATGATAAAACAAATCATCCATTTACATATCTTGACACTGCTTTTGAGAATACTTATTTCTTACAAGCAAGTGTCACATTGCATATAAAAGCTGGTTAATTGTCTGCTAATCTTCTGTATTATCTCAAACTCTGTGATGTAGTATTCTAACTGTAGTTTATATTAATTTTACTTTTTTGAAATTAATGTAATAGCTAATAAAAATCCTATGTCTTTTATAATTTCTTTCATTTACAATTTTGCATTCAGCTGTTAATTAAAATTAGGCATGCATATAATAAACTTTTTCTCTATTTTAAATCTTAAAGTCTGTGTGAAACATGGAAATACTAACATTTTTACCATCTTTACTAAAAAGATAACATTGCTGAATTGTGTTTGTTTTCATGGGTTTTTTTCCACATAGTTCAATAGTTTCATTGATCTACTGTTTCTTACAAAAATCTGCCATGCTTTGTGAACTTCACTTTCTAATCTCATACACCAACCCTTCCTTTATGTTGCTCCTGCTCTCTGTGGTCCCAGAACAGTAGGGTTGCCTTGACAAATCTATTCAAAAGCCATTCCTTGGCCTTTATTGGTGGGGACTGGAGCCTTTGAAATTCTCTCCTCACTGCAACACAGCTGACATCTTCTTCCAGACAGAATGAATTAAGGAAATACAATAAGACACTTGATCTACCAGTCAAGGATCTTTCCACAGTGAGGACGGATTCCATGGTGCACAACTAGGGCAGCAAGCATCTAAAAATACACAATACATGCTTGTTTACCAGAATAGCAATCACCCTTTTTTGCAATCATGATTGATGGGATGATTTTGTAGAAATCTGTCTGGAAAATCATTGGCTCTTTCCAAGAAAGATTTTTTTCTTTTTAATTAAGATGATCAGTTTTTACAAAACCAAACTCCAAAATAGTTTTGTAATATGGGAAACCATGAAGATTTTCTGTTTTAATTGACAGCCACTGTATAGCCATATTGCTTTGTAAGTTAATCTTGAGTATAACAAACATTTTGTATTCAGACAATTGTATCCTAATAACGCATTTTGAGCTACTTTGTTTGCTATTTTGATATACCATCTTCTCTGAACAAATTCCAATGAAGAAAAATATTTAAAAGTGTCACAACAAGCTCCTTTTAGTCAGACATTTAGGACGGAAATGTAAACTTAAGTGTTCATTAAATGTACATCTATAGATATTTACATTTTAAATTGTCTGTAGTAGTTCATTTTATCTAAACTGGCAGTTTCAATAATCTGCAAAACTCTATTCTTCCATTCATAATCCGTTGCTTTGCAACTTGCTGGCCATCTCAACAACTGATTGCACCCTAAAGGTTATGACCTCTTAGACAAGCAAGCAAAGACAATTTATATTTGTCATAAATAATTGCTAACTAATTGCAAAAGAAAATGGCTTGAATCACATCATGTATAACGTAGGCCCCGATTCAGCCAAGCATTTCAGACTGTACTTAATTTTAAACAGGGAAGTTCATCTCCAGTCAAGACATTGGAATGACTCATCATAATTCATTAAAGCACTTAAATCCAGCCCCATTCAAAGAAGTAACTTAACGATATACTTAAAATTAAGCACCTACTTAAATAGATTTCCTGAATTGGGGCCTTGCTGTTTTATTTATATTTGGCCACCTGTGAAACTAAGGCCTGGACTCAATAAGGTACTTGGACATATGCCCTCTTTAAGCATGTGAGCAGTACTACTGGTTCTATGTTTCAGTCCCCATCATGACCACTGCTTAAAGTTTGTTAGATGTTTAACTAGCTTGATGAATTGTGGCCTGAATCTATAGTGTCTAATGATTTATTTTTCCTTTAACTTTTTTGTTTCACTGTGAAATTGTCTCTTACATTACAGAACTGTTGTAACTGGGTATCTAGTTCCGAACCCCTAGATACATCAGTAGAATCCATGTTGCCAGACTGCCCTCGTGTTTCTGCAGGTATGTGTCTTGTTTATATAGTATACGTATGGTATTACATGTGCCCATGAAGGAGTAGTATGATCGTTTAAAATGTGATTATTGTATTTTAAAATAATTTTTGTTGTGGTTTTTCCTTTCCCTTCTATGGCTAAATGATAAGCAAAACAATGTGACTAGTTTTTGAAGCCTTCTATATTTATCATTTTTAGTATTTTATTTTGTCTTTGTCTGAGACACATGTACTGAAATTCTATAGCTTCCTGCTGCAAGTTTGTGTTTTTGAAGCTCTCCTTTTCTTTGTGTTTGCTTAATTTCTGAAGGTATGGCTATACTTCTGAGAAGATGGACCTGGTCAGAGTCATGCTTATGGAACTTGATTTTGTGCATCTGAAAAAGACATGCAAAATCGATCTCTCTGGGGTCAGCAGTTGACCCCTTTACTCCACGCTATGTTATAGAGTAAGGGAGGTTGCCAGGAGACATGCTCCTGTCGACTTTCCTTAGGACAGTCAGGTAGGTCAATTTCCGATATGTCAGTTCTAGCTACACAAATGCCGGAGCTAGAATTGCGTATCTGAAATTGACTTATTTCCCTAGTATGGACCTAGCCCGAGTTATTGGAACTTAAGAAAAAGAGTGGTAGAAATTGTGAAAGCTCGGAATTTTAGGATAAATTCCCTAGGTAACATCCAGCATGATGCTTAGAAAATACAAAAAAGAACAAGTAAATGAATGTGACTCTTCTGAAGCGCTGATTAAAATAAATCTATGCTGTACAAACAGTGCAAATTATAAAAATGTAAACCAAAATTATAACGTACCAAAATGTTGGAACTAGTTTTCTGCTATACGGGTGATGTTCTTGAAATGGTAATGTCTTTCATTAATGGAAGCATAAATCATGTGTTTTATTCAGTGAAAGCTAATAAGATAATAAATTATTTGTTAATATAAAGTTATGTAATGATTTCAGGAAGACATTAATGAAATATAATTTGTAAATATAACAGAAAGATCTCTAGTATAGACATAGTTCTTCAGAATATAAGAAGCTACTATTGAACTTTAACTTGCCAAAAATAAAATATACAGTTATAGGATTTCTGTAGAATAGTAAAACAATACTGTAAGAGATAGAGGCAACATACTACTTACCATTATATTAATTTTTATGCTATGAATAGAATGTTAATTTTTACCAGACCCAATTTCACATGAAGCACAGTACTTAGTTACAGTTAATGTATAACTGTTTGTGGTTGTTTAAAGTCTTATTCTCGCAACTGAAATTCAGGATTTTTTAAAGACCTATATAAAGTTAGTTGTGTTTTATTTTGGAGCTCATTTAAAGCCCAATGCTACATCAGATGTGCAGAGGAACATGGATACATATTAGTAGATCAAAGCCTAGAAGTGCCAAGTGTTACTTCTGTACAAATCCCATGATAAAAATGTTTGTGTTGCTGTTTTTGTGTCTGGAAAACTAAAATATAGCTTCAGTTTTGAACCGAATTCATAGACCAAACTTGTCACTATTTTTAAAAAGTTGCTAATGACTTTGGGAAATTGAATACCACACAGAATTAGCAATTCTAAATAACTTCTAGTTTTAACTTTAATTCTTCTATGTGTGCCACTGCTGCATAATAGTACATATTACTGGAGATGCTGGGGGAGGAGGATATATAATGTATTCATTTCAGAAGAGCCACTCCAGTCTGGCTGGTAAATAATAATAATAACTTGGCTTCTGCCCAAAATATCAAGATATCTCCAGCTGAACTTCTGCTCTGTTCAGTGTCTGCTATGTTATTTTTCAATAACGTAAAGGTTATAATATAACCAAGCTAAAATCAGGATATGCAAAATTAAGACAGGCACTTAATATTTATGGGGTTTTTATTATTCATTACTGAGGCCGGGGCTACACTGGGAAGGAAATCAATGTAAGAAACGCAACACTAGCTACATGAGCTGCGTAGCTGGAGTTGATGTACCTTACATAGATTGCCTGTGCCATCCCCACAGCAAGAGAATGATGGAAAAGTTTCTTCTCTCACTCCTCATAACTCCGCGGAGTACCAGGGTCAACAGCAGCACCTTCAGTGTTCAATTTAGCGGATTCTTACTAGACCCATTAAATCCAACCCTGGAAGATCAACCTCCAGAATATTGACTCTCCAGTAAGTGTAGACAAGCCCTAAGGACCAAACTTCAGTCTGAGCTTTGCATTTCTTAAGAAAACAAGTATCTCGGGCAGAGTTTTACTGCTACAATTGGTGAACTTCCAGCTCCATTTATATCAATGAGAGCTTTCCATTGACCTCAAAAGAACCCAAATTTCACCCAATAATTATAAGTAGGTTTTTATATTTAATGTTGTAAATTTAAATAATGTGCAGGACTTTGCTGTTTTAGAAAACATTTCACCATATTTTGCAAACAGATTTTGACTACAGTGATTTAAGCATAAATTGTGTAATACTAATTTGATGATTCCCAAGTATAAAGTCAAAGCTTTAAATAGGGCACATTATAGAAGAGTTTCTAGTTTCCTAATATGCTTTTGTTCATGTTCTCTATATTTCTTCTGTATTTGTTATAAGTAGACTGCTGTAAGATATTTGCTTAAAGGCATTGAATAATCACTACATCTTAATTACATATCCTCATTAACATATAAATAGACATTAAAACTGCGCATAATGTATATGTGAAGGCAGACTAGATTTACAGAATTAGTAACCAATGTACTAGATTTGATTTCAGTGCTTCCCTTCTGAGCATTGCAGTACTGAAGCAGTCCACACTGACATATTGGCAGCATTGCTCTTGGTATTTAAAAAGAACAGTGTTTCAATCAGAACAATAAGAAGATTTTAAAAAATCCTTTGCAGGAAAAAAAACAAAATCACCTCTTTTCTGCTTAGAAATCCAGTTCTTTCTTAAATCTGTTCTTAGAAATAAATTCAGGGTTACCAAAGTGTATCACTACATGTTGATAATGGCCCATGAGTTAGTTTTACAATACAGGGTCTGATCTCCAAGTGCCCTGCACACCAAGATTCTGTGTAGGGGGAAGATGGCTAGTAATTGTTTGTGATCAGTCCCCTCCTACAGTGATATCGTGTCGTCTTCTTGCTGAGTCATTTCTACCAGTCAAATCCTTACACAGCACTGAACAGGCTGGCTGGCATATTAGTAAGTCTTCAAACTGGAAAAACAAGCCTGTATATACAGCAAGGTTGTTCAAACTTTTAATTAGAGTGTCAATGGCTGATTAACACATATCTGCTGATAAGATATTCATTCACATTCCTATTTACTTGCCTGGAACAAAGAAGAATAAATACACTTTTAATTTACACTTAAAATTACAGAATGGAAACTTGGGAAGCGCAATATAATATGTCATAGTGAAACCTTGCGTGGGCTAGACTTCACTTCATTGCTCTTCTCCGATGCATTAAAAACAAATCAGCTCCCATAGAGGAATAGCTGGAGACCCAAAGTTCAGTCTCTGCGGATTTTTCCCAAGGACTGCACAGAGTCAGTGTCTCCACATTCAAGTCCCAAAAGGAACTAAAGAAGTGAATTTAATTAAATAACTATAAAATCTTATGATGAAGAAACAAATAGTCTAATTTTACATCATAACATAGCTATCTTATAAACCACCAACATTATCTTCACAGTTACAACAAGCATAAAATAAAAAAGACAAATTAAAATTTGAACAGTTCAGTCCACACAGCACAGTAAGAAGAAAAGTCTGAGGGAGCCATCTGGATTAGTCCGTATATGGAAAAACAGTGAGGAGCCCTGTGTCATCTTACAGACTAAGGGTAGGTCTACACAGCAAAGTTATTTCAAACTAACAACGATTGTTTCAAAATAACTATCCTAGCATCTACTCAATGCAACTGCTATTTTGAAATAATTTTGAAATAACGGTTGGCTTATTTTGAAGTAGGTAAGCCTCATTCTATGAGGACTAGTGCCTATTTCGAATGGCATCCAATGGCTCTGTTTCATAATAGGCTCTGTGTGTGTAGATGCTGTACTTTGAAATAGTTAAGTGTTTCAAAATGCATTTTGTGTGTGGAGATGTTCTGTGAGTGTTGTTGACTGAACCGCAGTTTTGACTACAAAACTCTCTAGTGTAGACGTAGCCTTAGTCTTTAAGGTCCCACAGGACTCCTCATTGTGTTTTGAGGAAGAAAATGAAAGGTTCCAAAAGCTTAGGTTTAATTAACCTAAGTCTCAATGTCTTTGATCACCAAATCTGCACACTTTGTGAGTCTGAAACATCTTCCCTGCACTTGCTTGTAGGAATCTTCAGTTGGAATCCATGCGTACTCTTCCTCAGCTCTTGATCACTGCTAGCCAATCCGCTAACTGATTAACCAATCACTTGGTTAAGTCACACATGTATGGGTTTAAACAAAACCGTGCTGCAAAATGCTTCAGAGCTTGCTGTCTGTGTCTCCCCAGTCACACAGGGCAGTTGGCCCTTAGTGAAGCAGCTGCCCTGACTGCTTGCCTTCAGGGAGTCTGACCCCAGCAATAGAGAGAGAATCTATTGGAGCAGACTCCAGAATTACCATAAACCATTCCAGAAGCTTCTGAGTATGGAGTGCCAAATTATTCCAGCAATGACCCACACAAAACTCACTCCTCCCTTCTGAACATTGTTCTCTTAAAGAGGTATTTCCCTGTTAGATACATGGGTTACAGTAGCATTGAATGAGGGAACACAGGTAGCTAATGTAGTACAGAGAGAGGTGAAAGGCAGTAGTGTATCACAGGGGTAGCTGTGTTAGTCTGTATCTGCAAAAACAAGAAATTCTTAGCACCTTACAGACTAACATATTTTGGAGCATAAGCTTTCGTGGGCAAAGACACGTTTTATCAGACGCAAAGTGGTGTGGTGGCCCAAAGAGGCCAAAGTGATTTTAGGTTCCATACTTAGGAGCAATCAAGTTACAAATGAGGGTAACATTGATTCCCTTTTATACAATATTGGTGAGACTTATTCTATGCAGTTCTGTGCAATTCATTTTTCAGGTTCTTTGAGAAGTTCTCATGCCAAGGGCAGGTGATCTGTGGGAATATTCCAGCAGGGTTGTGGTCCACAGAGAGGCCCAGAGATCTTCGGGATTTCACAACTAATTTCAGGACTTTGCAATTTAGGAGATTTATGCTATCCACCTCTTAGAGGACTGACAGCCCCTTGTAATCACCTTCACTAGGATAACAACAGCGAATCTCCGTGTTCTGGAAACTTCCCAAATGTTTGTTTACGCTAAAGCTCAGCCTAGGGGTGAGTCCAGATTAGCCTTTTACAATAAGTTACTTGAAAGTAAAAATTCTAGGATAGGCAAACCCCATAAGTATTCTTTTGCAGCAGAATTCTACAGAATTTGTCCCTTCCATAGGTTTATTATGATATGTATTTTAGCCTTCAATCAGTGTATTCTCTTCCTAGGTGAAATTTAATAGTGTGAAATTTCTTGGATCTCATTGGTATCCTTTTTAAAAACATAACCCCACATTGTAATTTTTCAGGCTTCAGTACTTGCTGCTAAATTAATTCATCAGAAAAATTAGCGGCAAAGTTGGGGGATTAATATTAAGCCTTGTCTGCACAGGAAAATTGTCCCAAATGTATACTCTGGAATAAATTAACACAGCATAGTGATTATTCCCAAATAGAGAGTTCACCCAGGCTAGCTACTAAAGTATGTTACCTCATGTAGATAAAGCCTTAAGTTACATGTATTCTTATGATGTTAACCTTTGGGTGTCCAACTTCTTCTTTCATGTGTCTTGGATGGGTAGCAATGTCTGCCAATTTACATCTAGGTTTGATAGCTAGCACATGTCTGTGGTGGTGGTGCATGTCCTTCAGACTGCTGGCTGTTGGCAAAAGAATAAAGGGAACATTCTAATATGATGTGCTCCATCGTTGGTGCCAGGTGACTAGACTTACATACAGTTGTTTGCCTCATTTTTCATTTAGAAAGAGTTTGTCCCCATCTCTAAGATGCCCTGATGTGATTCAATCTGCACCAGTTTATCCAACATAAATCAAAACCTGGTGGTTCCTCAGCAGGGTTAATGATGAACTGTTGGTTTGGAGCAGTCAATGCTCTGTGAGACTCTCCATTGAGCCTCAGCATTGAAATTGGGTGTAATGGTCTTGATGCAATTCCCTAAATGGTTGCAGGATTTTAATGTCATCTTTGGTAGGTTCTGCAAGTCATTGTGCAGCAGGATCCTTGCGTTTGCATTGACATGGTTAAGAAAGCAAGCTGTCTGACAGTCTCTATGTAAAAGAATAAACGCACACAAATCAGAGATCAGAAATGGCAATATACAAAAACCCATAGGACAGCATTTCAATCTCCCAGGCCACACAATAGCAGACTTAAAAGTAGCTATCCTACAGCGAAGAAATTTCAGGACCAGACTCCAAAGAGAAATTTCTGAGCTACAATTCATCTGCAAATTCGACGCCCTCAGCTCAGGCTTAAACAAAGACTGTGAATGGCTGGCTAAATACAAAGCAGCTTCCCCTCCCTTGGTGTTCACACCTCCAGATCAACTGCTGGTAGTAAGCCTCACCCTTGCTGACTGAGCTAACCTTGTTATCCCCACCCTTGCTCTGGCTTATTTATACCTGGCCCTGCAGATTTCCAAGACCAGCATCTGATGAAGTGTGTCTGTGCTCACGAAAGCTCATGCTCAAAACTTTTCTGTTAGTCTGTAAGGTGCCACAGGACCCTTCATTGCTGTTACAGATCCAGACTAACATGGCTACCCCTCCGATACAAGATGTCTGAGCAATTCTAATCTGTGGAGGCAGGACGTGGGATGGGACTGGGAGCCATTTGACTGGAGTTGATTTGAGTCCATGACACAAGTGTATATTGTTGTTGACCTGAGTGTGAGGAGGTTTACTGTGTCTGATAGGAGACCACACTGGAGCACAGTATTCAGCTGCAGAATAGGTCTAGGCAATTCTCAGAGTTCATAAAGGGACTTGGAGCCCATCTTAAGGTACATGCTGGACCAACATGGAGTGTATAGACACCTCATGATACTTGCGCTTGATGGGGCTTCAAAATGTCCAGGGGCTTTACAGGGTTTGACTCCTTCTTGATTGGGGTGAAAATAATCGGTGATGGTGTCTTCCAACTGCAACAAGTGGCACCAAGATGAGATGTTACTCATAGTACATTTTGCAGATACTCCTTGACTTTCTTTCATGAGGAATTAAATAGTTAGTTAAGATTATAGTGAATCATCAACAGTGGGCATCTTAGTTGACCCCTCACAGATTAATGGGGCAGTTCATACCAGCTTCATCTACTGCGTCAGGCACTCTTCAGACTCACATGGACATCTCTGCAGCAGTTAACCTAAAAAAAAAAAAAAAAAAAAAAAGTGTTTCTTCACAACCAAAGCCAGTTGGTCTTTTTTTTTTAAATGAAAGCCAAGATCTGGGGAGCAAGATAGTTGATTCAGTGTATGGTGAAGTATAGTACATATCAGCTGGCCCTGGCTCGCTCATACCAAGATTAGAATGTGGTCCTGCAATGGTCTTAAGGCTGCTATTCCATGCTAAGTAATAGATGTAGATCCTTCATGAAACCTGGGTACCATGTATACATAAAGGCCCTGTCCTAGTGCACTCACAATAGTGGTTTCCTCACCTGCCTATCTAAGTGAACCCTTGTGCGGTGCAAAGGGCATGCAAGAGATCATGTGTTCCCTTATGCACATATGCGGAATCATTGTAACTTTCTGGCCCCATTGAAGTCAATGGCAAAGCTCCCCGTTGGGCCTGGGATTTCACTCATTAGTTCTGAGTGATGCTGTATGCTGGCCTCCTTCCCTCCTAACCCGCACTTGGCTGATGCTTACTCATTTTTGTTGAAATACTAATCTGCATGCCTAAAATCAGGTCCCAGCCCAGCAGTGAACACCACATGGGCAGGCCGCTGTTTTTCTGCAGGTTGCCAATGAATTCAAAGGGGCTCTGCATAGGTGCAGTGGTTTGTGCTCATGGAGTCCATTACAGGACTGAGGCTTAATATAGTAATGTCATCCTTGCCAGACTAAGCAGAGCACAGATACAGGTTTTGTCTGGTTCTTTTTTTCCCTTAGCTTTATAGCAGGCTAGACTGACAGCTTTTAAAAGTTTTACAATCATTTTCAAACAAGGGTCCAAAAACCACAAACTGCCTTGAGCTGATTAAGCTGTTGTCTGATTTAGCCACATAGTTCCTCTCATCTTAGCCTACCAGAACTTCTGATTTTATACTTGTAAATGTTTTAATACTGATGAAGGCAGTAAGATTTTTATACTCAGTTCTTTTGTGTTTACAGTAATAGTTCATGACCAGTGATAAATATCCAAGATCCTTAGTAATTAAAACTGTGTTCATTTTACCATATGGGAAGATTAAACGCGACAATGTGCCCATTTTGCTAAGATGTTATTTCTGCATTCAGTAGCTTTTCATGGAGATTAAGATTACAATAATCAGTGTTTACTGTAAACCTCTTTGCAGTCTCTGGCAGTTCTATCAAAGAAAGCTTTTTTATTTAGGACGAAAGCTTAAAGTTTGCAATGTTTTACAAAATGAGACATGCGCCTATGTTTGTTTACATAGTCAAGCAGAAAAAAATTAGGTGAATGTTAGTAACATGAATTGCTAACTGCAAGGAAACTCACACTTAAGGCTGCTACTCTAACCTGTTTCTCTTAGTGTTAGACGTCTCAGGTCCTGCCTGCCATATGTGCTTCTGCATTAACTGGTCAGATAACTACCTTCTTGCCCCCGTTCTTTTGACTTCCATTACCATTTTCATCCATTTTAGCCAATGTTACATTTTCATTATTTCCTAAGCATAATTTTGTGTGTGAACAAATTTCCTTTATAGGAAATTATAATAAAATCCTTGAAGAAAAAGACAGTAACAGCAATAAGTTTGCTCCTGCTGCTGCACGTATGTGATAAGTCCTGCCTTACCTATTGTGGTATTTTGGATGTAATACTGCTTGTAATTACTAGAACTGAGAGCACTGGCTGCTGGGAGTCTGGAAGCACAGGAAACAGGAAGGAGGAGGGGGAAGATTAGCCAGGGACTTAGTGTGAGCTACGGAAGGATGCAGCAGCTTTGTAAAGAGGTTTCATTTTTGTAAATAAGCTCTGTTAAAGTTTGTTAGTACCTTGCTTGCATGAGACAACACCTGTCATCTGAGAGTGAGAAGTAGAATAGCTTTCCATCAAATCTGTTGTTTGAGGAATGCCCATTTGTACCCCAAATTCAATGCTGGAATATGCAGATACAACTGTATGAAAGGTCTGAAAATGTGGATTTAGAACCTTAACTATACTATATAAAGTAATTGCCAAAAAGCACTTCCAACACCAGCTCTTGCTACAACCAGCCCCATTGCTACTTTTCTTGCCTCTTTTCCTGTGCACCTGTTTCCTCTCAGTTAAAGGTAAACATCTGGAACCAATAAAGCTTTATCTCCAGAGCCTCATTCAATACCCCCTATGAGAAGGGATTCCAATCATTTTGTTCCTCCAGGCAAGTTAGGGATATGCCTTAGTCAAGGCAGGAAGAGAGGCACCTGATGTGGCTTCCTCTAGCTAAGCAGAACAGGGGCCTGCTGCAATATTTCCGAGCACAATTCTTTCCCAAGTTCCCCAGTGCAAAAGGGGAGTGTGAACCTTGCATGTTCTTTAGGATGATGCAACCTAAACTGCACCTTAACTGGCGTACTCCATGAATGGCAGATGGGGTCATATCCCAGCTTCTTTTTAACCTCTTTTGGGTGCTTGAAGGTGCCAGGCCTGCACAAAGGTAATCCTCCTTGCAGGCACTTATGTTCCTGGGTGGATAAAATAGATGGATAAAATACTCTGCTTAGAGTATAGGAACTGCAACCGTTTCTTACACAAGCCATATATGGCTTCTTCCTGGTCCTTCCTAGTGTCCATAAACGTAAAACAGCCTGGTTCTTTTTGTCTTCCAAGTTATGAATACTGAATTTGGTGGATATGGGTTCATTTATACTTTGATCTGAAGATGTTCTTAAAATTCTGAGTGCCAGAAGCTGGGTCCGGGTGACAGGGAATTGCGATCACTCAGTAGTTGCTCTGTTCTTTTCATTCCCTGTGAAGCATCTGTTACTGACCACTGTTGGAGGAAAGGACACTGGACTAGATGGACCTTTGGTCTGACCCGGTGTGGCCATTCCTGTGTGCCGATTTTCTACTTTTTACTCTTGTTCCCTGTGCAGCGCCAATAAATCAATGGGAAAGCGAGTTGGTGCATCAGTGTAATTGTTACTGGTGACTAAAATCCTGCAAGGGTAGAGGGTGTTCAGGGCCTCTCAGGTAGCATTTATTTCCATAGTAGATAGAGCCCCAAATTGTAATTGCACAATCATTATTCCTACTGATGTCACAGTTAACACAGCTTGTGTTTAAGACTCTGAGTTGAGTTTGCAGGATTGACAACAGGGACTAAAAGACTTTTGCTTGCAAAAAGAGAAAATGTGATATGGAAGTTGTTAACAGCTGACAAACATGGAGTGCCATTATTTCCTTTTTAGGTATCCTTTTCAGAATACAACTACACTCTTTTATCCTGGGAAGAAACATTGCTTTATGTGGAAGGTCTGATTTTCTGAGTGAAATTGGTACGTGAATAGAGTGACCATCCGTCCTGTTTTGGGCAGGACAGCCCCATATTTCTAGTGCCATCCTGGCATCCTGATTTATTTTGCCAAAGGGGCTAATTGCCCTGTATTCCAGTTTTTCCTGAGCACAGTTGGTTGCCACCCAGTTCTGGCTTCCCGCAGTTGGGGGAGCCAGGAACCAGGCTGCTGTGGCGGCATGGCTGCCACCTGGCTTCCCCCAGTTGCGGGGAGCTGGACTGGTGCAGTGGTACAGGTGCCATCTGGCTTCCCCAGTCTGGCTCCTGGTTCCACTAGCCATGGAGAGCCAGAAATGGGCATCAGCCAGCTGATCTCAAGAAAAAGTGGAATGTGGAGCAATTAGCCTCTGTGGCAAAATAAAGGGCTCGCCAGGATGGCACTTGAAATGTGGGGCTGTTCTGCCCAATACCAGATGGATGGTCACCCTGTTCACATATCAGTTTCACTGAAAAAATCAGGCCCTCCGTATAAAGGAATGTTTCTTCCCAGGGTCAGAGTTAAAGCTGCCACCCAGCTTCACCTGGCTGGGGGGAGCTGGGAGTCAGGAGACGGACCGGTGTGGCAGCATCACTGCCAGCTGGCTTCCCCTGCCTTGGGGGAGCCGGGAGCCGGACCAGCATGGTAGCACAGCTGCTGCCCAGCTTCCTGTGGCTGCGGGAAGCTGGGTGCTTTGCTGGTGGGGCAGCATCCCTGTTCCCAGTGCCCCAAGTCATAGGGCAGCTGAGAGCCATAGCTGCCCCCTGATAGCTCTCCAGGAGCGTGGCAGCCCCCACAGGGCAGTCACCGCCTGACTCATGGTGGGGTGACCATCCATCTCATTTTGACCAGGACAGCATCATTCTCCCATGTCTCATATTTGGCTGGGGGAGACATGGTCACCCTATATGTGACCCCAGTAAGAATATGCCATTTTCTGCTAACCAACATCAGAGAATAATCTCATCATGTTAATGTAGAAGGACAGTCAAAGTGGCTTGCCTTAAATTTGTTGTGATTGTAGTGTATTTGCGAAAAGCAAAAGCAAACAACTGCTTATAACAAATGTTTAGATGCTGATTGTTTAATTGGATAGCTTGAAGGACAAGGCTAATCTAAGTACACATAGATTGAACTCTTACGTTTACAGCATGAAAGCCATACTCTTTTTATAACTAATTTTTAAACTATCAATATTTTGAATAAAATTTCATGCCAAATGTCTGTACTATATTATGTAAATAGGTATTTTTGCCATATTAGAATTTTAAATACAAATGAATAGAGCAGGTTATTTTCATAAGAGCATATTATTATTCTATACACTTCTACAACACTTGAACATAAAAGTAAGCGGGTTAACCAAGACTAAACTATTTTAAATTATGTTCAGTGACTGTTCTGTAGCTAATTTTTATGGAAATTTCTTGAAATTTTGAACAAGCTATTTTCATTAAAACAAAGATTTAAAGGTTTAAAATAAAAAAAACAAGTTTTTTTTTCAGGAGTAGCATAATGTTCATGTGTGTACACTTGAGTTCTCTTTGAATGATAGACGGTATCTAAAAATATTTATTTTATTGTTTAGCTCAGACTCTTGCATTAATATGTAATCTGAAAACTCTTAAGGCCAAAAATTCTGCCCTTAGTTATTCACAGAGGGCTTCATTTAAGTTCAACAGATGCCCTGTGCATGCATGTGAGGGCAGAACTTGGACCTTAATTTGTTTTGCTGACCAAAACAAGATACATTTGTGTGAATCATTATCCCCTTTGGCTCCTGGTTGGTCCTGAGCAGGTTGTAGAAGCTGGGATGTGAACAGGGCATGAGGGCAAGAACAGAATAGGACAGCAGGAATCGGGAAAGAGACAAGGCTCTGAAGTCAAACAAGAAGATGGGGTCAAATAACAACCAGCAAGGAATTCATCTCTTTGCTCAGACAGTTTCATCTCACTGCTCAGACCCTAACCCTAACCCTTCATTCCTAGCAAGCCTGAGCCAAGAAGAAAGGCCAGACATCTCTTCCAATTATGAGCTCCATGCATGTTTTCAGTGAGAGGTAGGGCCCACTAGACCACACACACTGGTAGTACTAGCAAGCTCTTGGGTGGAGACTACAATGAGGACTGTCTGGAGACATGCAGACCCACATTTCAAATATGTAGTCTTCTACACTTGCTCAGAAAAAGAGCACAAAGTGCAGCCACATCCTGTCATATTAGTTTTTACTATTTTGACCACAGGGGGGGTAGCTGTATTTGTCTGTGTTTTTGCAAAACACAGCCAGCAGTCATGTAGCACTTTAAAGATTAACAATTGTATTTATTAGATAATGAGCTTTCATGGGTAAGACCCACTTCTTCTTGACCACATGTGGTAGTTCAAACAAGCAAAGAATGAGACCCAATGACAAATGACTTTTCTGACCAAATGTGCTAGTTGACCCAGCTTGACATTTGAACAGTGTATAAGTTTTTCCCAACTTTTTGATGTCTATTTAAGACCACTAAGAACAGAAAAAGAAATTAAATTTCACTGAAGATTTTTGAAATTTTGTAGACTTGCTCCAGTGTTATGGCTCTGGCGCTCTGCTGTTCCTCAGAGGAATACCGTAGCTCTGCGTGGTGGTGCTCCCCTCGCACTAAATTGATTAACATCTCATTTAACTTGACCATATGCCTCATCACAGGCTTTCTGCACCCCACTTCTACTCCATGACTAACAGTTCTGAGCAACATAGTCCCACCACGCATTCATTTCAGAGTCAACAGCCGAACTTATGGAAAAGCTATTTTCCAGTCTGTCTCCAGTTGTATGTGGACAGTTTCAGTCACCCCCAGTGCATGACTTATGCATGACCCCCAGTGCATGACTTATGCTGAGACATCTACTGTAATCTTAGCCTCCAGATTGGAATCTGTCAGCAGCAACCCTATGGCATAATGAGTGATTAACTGAAGACATTTAGAATGGCTTCCTTGTCACAGAACAAACAGTTTGAATGCTGGTATTTGACCTGTGATGACATCTGCTAAACAGGTTCTGAAGTGGCCAACGAATATGTGCAACTTAGCTCTGTTCCTGGGGGTCTGCATGATTATTTGCTCTGTCATTTTGGTCTTTGTAAGTCAATGGTGCATGTTGTTGAATACTATCAATAAACCAGATTTCATGGAGGCCTTAGGACCCTTCGTTCTGCTGATGAAATTGCTGTAGGATGACTCAGTCAGCATTTCAAACAGTAGAAAGAAAAAGAGAAGGTGAAAAACTTTTTCATAACAACATAAAAAACTCAAAGCTAGGGAAGTCATGGTGAAAAAAAAAATCTTTGCAAGTATTTTGCTCTGCTAGACCTGTTACATTGTTTTCCATGACTTAGTTGCAGATGAGTAGCTGTGTCAGTCTATACCCTCACCACAGGACTCCTTGTTATTTCCAGACTTAGTTCCTGACTAAGTTACAGATGTGCACCCAGAAGGCATGCTGTCAAGTGGCAGACACAGAAGTGACCACCAGAGAATTGCCTTATTTCTTTTTTTCAGCTGTACAAGGAGTGAAGTGATGACGAACAAGCAAGACCCAGAAGAAGAGGCTTTTTGAGGTGATCATGACCAATCTTGGGTGGAATTTGCTACCACATGACTAGCAGAAAAATAACGCACAGTCTGCACCAGACTGGATGGATAGAACACAGCTCATGGGCCGCATCCAGCCCACTACCATGCCAAGGTCCAGCAGATGCCTTGGACAGACTCCCTGCCTTCCATGTCCCCCACAGGCCATTAAAGCAGCTGGCTGTGGGGGCCATGTGCTCTTTGTGGCTGGCTGCCTGGGTAGTGATTGCAGAACAGACAGCAGGTGAAGTACCCCCCCAGGTGCTTGTGCCATGCAGAGCACATGGCCATCACAGTCGGCTGCTTTGAGGCAGGCAGGGAGCCTTCATGAGGGTCGAGCTGGGCTGCTGGCCTGGATCCAGCTAGGTAAGCGCCTTCTGGCCAGATTGGAGATTTACCACACCAGCCTCTCTCACCCCCAGTCATTTGCTTCCCCCTCTGCACCACATCCCCAGGTCATAACCCAAACGCTCTGCATGCCCACTCCTACCTCCTCCCAAATCTGCACCCCGATCTCCTGCCTTAGTTCACAGTCCAAACCCCTGCACTTCGTCTTGCATCTCCGCACCAGATCACAATCCCCTCCCAGACCACTGCAGTCCCTCCTACAACCCTCTTCCAGATCAGAGTCCCCTCCTGCACCCGCACCCATACCCATACCTCCTCCTAGACCCTGCCCCCCATACCCCACTTCACTGGCCCAGCTCCTAACCCCCTCCTTCACCCAAACTCCCTCCCAGACCCCATACTCCCTCTTGCACCCCAATCCTCTACATCAAGCTCCCTTCTGCACACAGCCTCCATCCCAGACCACACACCACCTCCATTAATATCATGGAAGAGTGTAGCCCTTGACCACTTACCAAATTCTTGGAGTGGCTCCCCATCAAAAATTATTGCCCAACCCTGTCTACACTGTTGTAACTAAGTCACCAAAAGCAAATTTTTAAACAATGTGATTAGGTGCAAATCTATGCCAATACTAGGATGTGTTACGCGCACAAATTTCTTTTTAACAGAAATCTACAAGCACATTGCAGAACAGTTGGGTGTTAACAGGTGCCTAAGCTGTTGAGGCATTTTACTAGGTGGAAAGGGAAGGCAGAAAATCTAGTCTATATAGGTAGTGGCTGCTGTGCCATCTTCAGATGGATGTTGTCTCCTCATCACATCGGGGGAGTTGCACACATACAACATCTCACCATAGCAGTCCCAGATTTCTTCTATCTCTGTATTTCCAAAGGAGTTATGAGTTTGGTGAAGGGGTGAAATCTTCTATATACTTGCTTGTTCAAATCCTAAATTTTGGAGTTCATTTTAAATGACCAAAATGAAATAGTTTGAAATTGAAGATGTATTTAGAAAAATTAGAGTTTAGAGCACAAAGTTATTGTCAGCTTTCTCCTCTTTGCTTTCCGAATGCTCCAATTATACACTGGTGCAAGGGGAGGGTAATGCTTTTCTCTGTTCATCTCCCTCTCTTTACTTATTAGAACTACATTTTTGTTCAGAACTTCTTAAAATGGTGGTAGCTAACATGTTGATACTTCAATAAGCAAGAGTTTGCAGAAGTCACAGGAGGACTGGTTTAGCTTCATCAAGGTTGAATTTCAGATGCTGTTTAGTAATGATTTGCTAGTCTCTACATACAGAAATAGAAACTGATTTGCATGTATGTTCTTCCTAGAAATTAGATTCTGTTAATTCAAATACGATTCTGTTGATTTTAAATATCCCTCCTATATTCCTAGGCTGATTAAGTGCACAACTTAAAGTTTAACATTACTAAATGATTTACTGCAGCCTTTCAAGCAGAGTCCTGTTCCCACATACAGTATATGATTTGCTGGCATAAACACAAATATTGATACAAAGCTGGGAAAAACAAACTATAAAACTAACTGTGCGTCTACTCTCAACTTCAGAGACAGGAAGTTTCTTAGATTTTGAAATCTGGCTACTGCCTTTGCATAGTGCTGCACTTCAGCTCCTTATTTTGTTAACCATGTACCTCAGTATAAGTAGAACAGCCATTAAAATGAATTTGATTTTTATATTGTTCTCAAAACCCTCCCACATTCATATGGGCATTTTTAATTTCTGATTTCTCTCAATAAGATGCTTGCAGAATCCACAGAATTACTCTGTGCTATTAAAGTCTTAACCTTTGTTGTCTAGAAAAGTTTAGAAGATCTGTTGTAAATTGGGGGTAAGTGCTTGTGATATGCACAGCAAAATTTGGCTGAAGTGCTCACCATTTTACTGATAGTCCTCCTTTGAATAGCTTTAGAAGGAGTGCCTGGCACCAGCATGCTATTAGGCTGTAATTAGTGTAACTAACAACTAATATGAAAGAGCAGAATAGAGGTCGGCATAAGACTTCAAAGGTCTTAACGGGTTAAGGTTGGAGGGCAATCTATCCCTTTGCTTAATCTGTTGCCATATCTGGTGAGATTTGTTAAAATCTTCAGCGACCTCTAACCTTGAGGTGTTGCTCTCTCATAATTTACTGGTCACATGCCATGTTCTTTATTCCCGTCTGTTTAGATGAGCATGAGTCTTGGTTGGTGAACGGCAGCTTCATTTTAGAGTTCATGTACTAATGTGCACAGATTATCAGCTTTTTAATGCAGATAAAAGATTATGTCTTAAACCGCTTTAATGTTCTTGTCCTGCCAGCTTTGCACTACAGTGAAACTAACTACAGTGAAATAGTCATTTTGCTATGCTGTGAAATATAGATGACATTTAACATGTAGTGTAGAAGTAGTTTTAAAATGTAGCTATTAAAATAAATCAGCTATTGTGTAATTGATTCCAACAGATACTGAGTATTATAAGGTAGACAAGGTGCTTCCGTAAATGTAATTGACCAGGGATAATTTTGTTTATGATTTCACTGAACACTAATGCTCTTTGGGGATAAATATACAACATAGGAACAATTATGTCATGTTTTCATTTTTAGCCCTTCTCTCCCAAGCATCTGACATGGGGTTCTCCTTTATTACACCTGACACTTACTGAAAGCTAGTCCAGATGGGAGACTACGTACCCCATCCTCTCTTATTTTGCTCATTATCATTGTGCCTTCTAAACAGTTGTGGTGGTGTTCCTCTGGATGGAAGATTCAAGAGAACCCCTTGAAGGCCCTGTTCTCATGGCTTCCCCATGGCTTTCACTTTCCACCTTTACCCTCTCCAGGTCCCAACACCACACTTTCATGATGAGCCTGAGGACCAAGGTATCTGAGATTACTTAGGTAAAGTGGTGCTCAGTTTTGACTGGACCAAAACTAATCTTAGTTTTAATTACCTTTTAAACTGATTAGGACGATTTAAAGGAGTGTGAGACTGAGTGAGAGAAAGAGAAGAAGCAGGCTGATGTCAGATTTGAAGTTCACCAGCAAAAAAAAAATCTTGCAAGGATTTCACAAGCAATAACATTAGAGATAGTATTTGGAAAATCTTCTTTCAAGACTATCTTGTGATGAACTATGGGAGTACTATATCAAAGCCACACTGACTTCAAAGCTTAGAACCACTTATGGTTTGCAGCTATTACTAAAAGATACCGCTTCACCCTGCCAACCACTCATCTTAGCTAAGTTATACCCATCTACCTCCTGGCCTCTGTTTTGAGTGGAGGAAAAGAAATTGTAAATTAAATATTGCTCTTCGCACTGCTTTAATGTTAAAGTAAGAAACAAAAAAAATCAAACAGGTGTTTAACCACTAAAGATTTAATGTCAAACTCTATGTAAGCACTATGCGCTAAGTGAATTTTACCACAGCATTCTAGTCCAATTTGCAAATATGCAAAATAAAAATGAGCAAGCTATTTTGATCATTATTGAGATGACAGAGCCAGAGGTACGTATCAAGCACAAAATTCGATAAAGCAGTTCCTGGCTAATACACAGAGTTAATGCTGTGGTAATTTGGTATGAGTAGAGTGCTCCTTGAGCGCAATGATGTTCTCATATACATATACCTCAAACACCAGATACGTTATGATATCTGTCCCAGGCCATGGTCAGTAGTGATTACCCACGCTAGCTGGGTTTTATTTGAGCTCTGGCAGTGTTGCACTTGCGCTTTTGGGCATTAACAGCTATTTATTATAGTAATTTTTTTTCCTCTTTATAAACTGGAAAAATTGAAGAGAAGTTTGAATATTTTATATATTTGAAATGCCTTCAACAACTCATCTGCAATAGGCTAGGCCCATGTTACATTTTTAGTACTGAAATAAGAAGGCTACAATGTACTGAAAATGTAATTTATTGCAGCATTAGTACCATTGAGCACTTAAAATTGTTACATTTTTATTTTCTGATTGGGAGTTTTATGCCTAGGGTTTTTAAAATGGTACATTAATTTCTGAATAAAATTTGTCTTGTAAATGACATATTAATAGAAAGTTAGGAACAAGTGTGATTCTTTGAGTGTGCTTTATAGAACAGTTTATATGTTCAGTACAGATCAGTGACATGCTCTCTAGAGCTAAGTGCCATTAATCCATTTACAGCTGCTCATTTCAATGAAGAGAAATTACCAGTGAAAGAACTGATTTTATGTTAAGGAAAATTTCTCTCCTTCCATGTATTGTTCTGCTTTTATATTTTGAAAAGATGTTTGGTGCCTTTGCAAATGTTTAAAGTGACTTTTTTTTTTTAAACTTAAAAGAGAGGGTTTGGCAACAGTCAGTAGTTCTAAATCGTTTGGCTTGTGTCCAGCTTGCTGGTTGTTTTGCCACACTTAGTTCCACATCACTGCATTTAGAAGGCACAAGTAGCACAGCTCTGCACTGACCTATTGGTCATGACCACTCCTACCTCATTCTTAGGGTTTTCATCCTAATCTATTTGCACAAATAATGTAGTTCTGAAGCAATAGATGAAGATTTAAAATACAGAAGGAAGGAGGCAGTTAACACACTGTTCCAGATGGATGATGTTTTCTAGACGATGTAAACACGTGAATGATAATGTAACAGAGACAGTTGAAAAAGGTATTGTCTCTTTAAGAGTTGACATATGAAAAGAGAAAACAGGAATTTACTGTTAAATTTGAAAATGTTGTATGTTCTGTCTAAAGAACATGTCTTTGCTTTAAAGATGTAAGGGGAAAAAAAGCTTCCTGACTGGCTGATTATGCAATCAAAATGCCAGAGTATTTGAAATAAATTGTTATTATAGAGTCAGGTACGACTTCATCTCTGAATTTATACATTTCATTCCATTGTAGAGTTTTTTTTCTTAACAAATAAATTTCCCTGCAATAAATTGTTCAGAGACTGAACAGCGCAGTCATTTGAGGTTCACTGAAAATATAGGAGGACATCACATTTCCTGTCCTTTTGTTAAACTTGGCATATTGATTTTTTGCACAGCTTGCAGCACAGAAATGTGATCTACAGCTATGGCAAGGCAAGCTAACCACTTGTGAATTTGCTAAGCACTGCTGGATTAGTAGGAATCGTCAGACTGTGCAAACACAGCAACTTGACTTCCTTTGCAACTCTTTATTTATGACTTAATCAATTAAAACAATAAGTTTTGATTTTGTTCATCACAAATCAATGAATAATCACAAATCATCTACAGAAGTCATTCCCTTCCTCCACTAGTTTCCATGAAGTTAGCACTCTGTCAGTAACTCAGCTGTAGAGCTAAACATGCAGAACTTGAAGTTGAGGATCAATATGTAAAAAATAAAGATTGACAAATGTTTGCTAGTATTTTTTTAGATTTGCCTATGAATCTAATAAAGGCATGGCATGTTTCTTACACAACTTTCAGGTGGTTATCATTACTTTTCTCTGTGTATTCCTTTCCTGTTTAATATTCGGTTCCTTTTCTATTCAAAGACGGTAAGATATATGGAAGTCACTGATGTTGCAAACGATATTTGTTTAGTTACAGTATAGCCTTGTAGAAAGAGATCCTCTGATGTGAGACTAGTTTACTCTCCTCTCTACACATTTAAATGCATCCATTATACCATTCACATTCCTTGACTTCAAAGAACAGAGCGACTCCATCCTAATGCTGTATAGTAGGTTATCTGTAGGGTTTTTAAAGAAATATTAATGTATTATCTGGCATATTTATAAAGTTCTCTGTTTGCTACTGGATGTTGAGAAGTCAAAGTTTTAGAATCCAACTGATCAAATAGCCAATGCCAAGAAAATGACTAAGGACATATTGGAGTTTGGAATCATTATCATCTATTCTTTAAAATGGTTTCTTTAAAATAAAACTCTAAAAAATGTTAATGTTACTTAGTGGGAAAACAAAGTTGCTATGATTCTTAAAGGATCTTTGCATGCATTCTGACTGAATCACTTATGAAAATCATCTTGACTAATGGTGGCCTTATCGTTCACTGTTTATTGGAAACTAATCTTTTCAAAATATTTGGAAGAACCTAAACCCTGACTTGCTCATCTCATTAAAAAAAAAGGTCAAAACAAAGAAGAAAGTGCCACTGGTTTGTGTTAGGTGACACTGTGCCCTGCTTGTCTAATTTGATTACACAAAGCCACTGAAGCCGCGGGCAAAGCTGATTTTAGCTATAATCAGCTTCTTAACCTTTTGAGAACTAATGTAAACACTACCTACCAGTGGTTAATTATGTTGCTGTGTTATATACAACAAAGTGCAAAGGTAAAAGTGTACAAGTACAGTAACGCATGTTGTGACAAAATGTAACAAGATTTTGAAAGGAATTACAACAGTCTACTTTTTATCTGTGTTTATTAAATTTTTTCTTTAAAAAAAATTTAAAGATGGGTTTAAAGGGCAAAGGTTTAGTTTTAAGCATAGTTGTCCTGTCATAATCCTGGCTGATCTTGGATTCTACTTACAAATGCAGAAAGGGGTTATGTACAGGTTATGCAGATATGGACTTTGATTTGCCACTTTAATCTGAAATTATTCCAATTGCATCATAATGTTTATATATGATAAATTGTAGTCAAGTCATTCTCGGCTCCTGTCTGGAATGTTTTGAGACCTGTTTGGGCAAAAGAATATAACAAAAGGCTCTAATAAGCACCTGTGTGTGTGTGTGTGTAGATGAATGGATGTATCTAGCAGTAACTTTATGGTGTAAATGGTCCTCTCCCATGTGATATGCGTGGGAATTACAAAATTAAGATGAAAGACTTATGTCAAAACTAGATCTGTGCAAAACACATTGGTTTAGGTTATGCATTCCCTGAAAATGTCTAGAAGTTTGGGATCAACATGAACTTGAAAGTTTGTAGCAAATCTGCAAGTGAATAATATTGACTACTGCAGTCAACCCAGGACCTCCCTGAGAAGCCTGAAACCTCCACTCTCCCTTGTTTTGAAGTATTTGGTGGTTGCAGTCTGGTCCCTGCCTGGATCTTCTGGGCTTAGTGAATTGGTCTACTTTCTTCTGTCTGGTGAGTGGTAAACTGATCCTGCTCCTTCATAATACCAGTACCTTGAGAGGAGCAGAAGGAATTATGATGTTAGGAATAATTAAAAAAGAGATAGAAAATAAGACGAAGAATATCTTATTTCCCCTATATAAAACTATGGTATGCCCACATCTTGAATACTGCGTGCAGATGTGGTTTCCTCACCCCAAAAGAGATATATTGGTGTTAGAAAAGGTTCAGAAAAGGGCAACTAAAATGATTAAGGGTTTGGAAGGAGTCCCATATGAGGAGAGGCTAGAGAGACTGGGACTTTTCAGTCTAGAAAAGAGGAGACTGAGGGGCGATATGATAGAGATATATAAAATCATGAATGGTGTGGAGAAAGTGAATACAGAAAAGTTATTTACTTGTTCCCATAATATAAGAACTAGAGGACACCAAATGAAATTAATGGGCAATAGGTTCAAAACTAATAAAAGAAAGTTTTTCGTCACACAGCACACAGTCAACCTATGGAACTCCTTACCAGAGGATGCTGTGAAGGCCAGGACTCTAACAGAGTTTAAAAAAGAGCTCGATAAATATTTGGAGGTTAGGTCCATAGATGGCTATTAGCAAGGGGTAAGGTATGGTGCCTAGCATTTTGTCGAAGGTGGGAGATGGATGGCAGGAGACAAATCGCTTGATCATTGTCTTCGGTTCACCTCCTCTGGGACACCTGGCATTGACTACTGTCAGCAGACAGGATACTGGGCTGGATGGACCTTTGGTCTGACCCAGTATGCCTGTTCTTATGTTAAACACTTCTGCTGATATTGTTTCCATCACTGCCTGCTCCTACCTTGTCCTTCCCTATTTCTGCAATTCGTTCAGGGAAGCACCAGGCTACAGAATGAAGTAAAGATGGTCAGCAGCAGGAACAGACATAGAGTTCTGCTACTGCTAAACTGATGATAGGAAAGAACTGGGCAGGCTGCTCACTCCCATAAAGCAATTGGGAATTAAAATGAGTTTACTTTGTATGGTCCTTAAAAGCCGAAGATGAGAATTAGTCAGTCATCCAGCTATTCTGAAGGAGCCAGCAGGAGAGTGGTACATATTGCCAATTTCTGAATACACTGAGGAGAACAGTGATTACAAACCTCTGGGCCTTCCTTTCTATCTATGTGTGGAGGGAGTTGGAAAGCTGTCTGAGGTTCCATTCAAACCTCTGAGTTTCACTTTTTAAATGGAATGTGAAGCCATCTATTCTGGTGGCTCTTAAAACTTGTCAGTTTTCTTAAATAACTAAATAGGTTTCGTAGTTTAATTACTTCTCTTCTTGTAGCATTCCGTGTATTCCTTGTGTTCAGTAAAGAGAAATGCGAGAATACTAGTGGTGAAGATCTGACCTCATCATTTACCTCAAATAATATTTCCAAAGGTTTTACGATGAATTTATTTTGGTTTGCAAGTTTCACACAGCTGCTACTAATCTATTAACAAGTCTCCCCTGTCCCCTTTGTTTCCTGTGTGCTGGAGGAGTAAACATCATTCAAGTATTTGTTGTGTATTTAATATGAATTGAACTAAATCATTCTGAATTTTCAGTAATACTTTGTCACTAGAGTAAATAGCGTATTCTCTGGGAAAAGTACATTTTGCATGTCTACCTCCCTCTGTGCACACATTGAGTAAAATACAGACTCAGATTCACTGTTCTGACCAACCTGTGCTCTGTGCCACTATTGGGGTTTGGAAGAAGAATCTGATTTTGCATCATCTTTGCACCTTCTGTATTCTAGCCCTGGTCCCTGAAATAAATCAGAGCAAACTTAGGACTGCTCAAAGATACTGTCATGCATTGGGGTGTAGTCTATGTGATCTAGTGATTGGAATAGAGTCTTGCCTAGTGGCTGGAAAGGAGTAACAGGGGCAGAACTTGAATTTTGGTCAAGGAACAAGCCAGTAGTCGGCCAACGTTCTGAGGAAGATAGGGACTAGGTCTGGAGTGAGAGCAGGCCAGTGTTGGAGCAAGGGCCTGTGCAGGGAT
The DNA here is from genome assembly GCF_033958435.1 of Carettochelys insculpta. NCBI lineage: Eukaryota > Metazoa > Chordata > Testudines > Carettochelyidae > Carettochelys > Carettochelys insculpta. Next base: position 74,161,266 of record NC_134141.1, read on the forward strand.
CAGGAGCCAGGTCTGGCACAGCTTCAGGTATGGAATGTATTGATGATTAAATGGTGATCTCTTAGCTCTTCTCTCCTATCAGGGAGCACAGTCAATTAGTGAAGGTTTATTAGCCCCAGCTGAGCATATTGGTTTGCTAGGCAACTGGCCCCAGAGCCAGCTGCGTTCCTGACAGTAAGCACCCAAAGCAAGGAGTTCCTCTCAGGAGCCATTTTATTCCAGAATTAGTCCCAGCGACTGTAGACAGATTGGGGAAGAAGGGAAGGAGGATTCTTTCGAAGATGGGGTTTACTTTCAAAAGAGCAGTGTCTACACTGGTTTTCTTCTTTCGAAAGAAGCTCTTTTGAAATAAGAATATGCAAATGAGCTGCCAGATATTCAAATCTGCACCTCATTTGCATTCTCAATCTCCCTCATTTGCATACCTCTTTCGAAAGAGGAATGCAAGTGTAGACACGGCCAGAAGGTTTAGTTAGTGTCCTATTCCTCCATAAGAAAAAGGAACCTGAAAACTTGAGCACTGGATTTCTGTTCCAGCAGTGGTGACCCTAGACATATGCAAACTGAGCAGCTTCTTAAGTTGCCCACCCAGGTAAGGTCAACTCTCCTTCCTTCCTTGCTTGCTTGCTTCTCTGTATCTTTCTGCTTGTAGCAGGGTTATTGTACTGCTGAAAACAGTAGGACCTCTTGTGGATAGCCGCAGGCAGCAGGGACTCTCTGTCCTCCTCATTGTCAATCCTTCCTCCTCTCAGCTACATCAGTTGGTGAAAGTGCTCATTGCTCCCTGCTGCTGACAGACATCACATGCTACAGCAGGAGTATAACAGCAGCAGTTTCCATCCTCAGAACTAACAGTATCTCCTAGTTGGTCCTGACCCAGAACAGAAGGTGGAAGCCTGAAGGATCAAAGAGAAAAACAGATGAGAGGAACTTGGAAAGAGAAGGAAGGATTGCAAAGTCTCATTATTTTATCATGTGTGATTGTATGAGACTCTACTTACATCAAAATAATGAATTGGCAGTCCTCCTGGTTGCAGACAATAGGCTGAAAACCAGTTATATAATCATAGATCTGGAAGGAGCCTCGAGACATCATCCACTCTACTCCTCTGCATTCATGACAGGACCAAGCACCATCTAGACTGTCCCTGAAAGGTGATTGTTTTACCTGCTCCTAAAAATCTCCAGTGATGGAGATTCCACAACCGCCCTTTCACAATTTATTTCTGACACGATTTTTTCCCAATGTCCAACATAAACTTTCCCTGCTGCAGTTTAAGTCCATTACTACTTCTCCTATCATCAGAAGTTAAGGGGAATACTTTTTCTACTTTTTCCATGCAATAATTTCATAGATACTTGAAAACTGTTATCATGTCCGCTCTGTCTTTTCTTTTCCAGACTAAACAAACCTAAATCTTTCAATTTTCACTCACAGCTCATGTTTTCTAGAGCTTTAATCATTTTTGTTGCTGTTCTCTGAACTGTCTCCAGTTTGTCCACATCTTTGCTAAAATGTGCCCAGAACTGGACACAGTACTCTAGTTGAGGCCTAATCAGTGTAGAGTAGAGCGGAAGAATTATGTCTCGTGTCTTGCTTACAACACTCTTGTTAATACATCCCAGAATCATGGTTGGTTGGTTTGTTTTGAAAATGTCATGTTGTTGACTCATATTAATAGGGTCCCATTTGGCCCAGGAGTGTCCCATATTTCAGGTGCCAGGAAGGCATCCTGATTTATTTAGCAAAAGAGCTAATTGCCACATATTGATGCCCTCTGTTGAGATGCCCATTCCCCAGATCATTGCAGGCACAGATGTTGGCTGAAGAGCATGTGGAGAGTATGTATGCAGTGGCCACATGTACAGGCTGGAGAAGGTGCCAGCAGAGGCCGTGACAGAGCAGGTATGTTGCGGGGGAGGGGTAGCATGTGTCGCATTTCTAGTAATTCTGGCAGTCACCCCTCCAGCCAGGGAAATCCCACCCACCCCCACCGCAAGGTAGAGCTGCCACCCCCTTCCCAGCTCCCTGCAGCTTGGGGAAGCCAGGAGCCACAAGGCAGGGCTGCTGCCCTGTTCCTGGTCCCCGCAGATCAGGAAAGCCAGGTGCAGCTTGGGGGCTCCCCACAGCTTTTTCAGAGCTCCCCACAACTTGGGAAAGCTGGGAGCTTCACCATTCGGTTTAGTGCCCTGCTCCCAACTCCCCGAGGATGGAGAGAAGCTGTGAGCCTCACCCATGGGGCAGCAACCCTGATCCTGGTGCCTGGAGGCATGGGGAAGCCTGGGAAGTCCCCTGCAGGGTGGCAGCCTCAGTCCTGGCACCTGGACGCACGGGACATCCAATGAGCCCCCCTTCCCCTCCCCCCGCTTCCACAGGGCAACCATTCCCACAAATGAGAAACTTCCACGTGGGATGGCAGCCCCATTCCAGTGCCCCATGGCATGGGACAGCCAGGGAGCTGCACTTGCTTCGCAGCGGCAGCCAGGGAGGCACCCGGCACCCTCCCCCCACCCCTTGGGTGTCCCATATTTGGCCTAGGGAAACATCGTCTCCCAACATATGAAGTTTGCAATCCACTGTAACCCCTAGATCCCTTACCAGAATACTCCTTCTAGGCCTGCGGTGTTCAATCGGCTTTCCATTAACTACATGTGGTGACCCGGACACTGCGGTGTGGCGAAGCCGTTTGTTATAGCCACACGTGGAGCTTTCTCCAAGCATGCACCCCACCACTTGGTGAAACAAGTGGATGGCAGCAGTGGGTGAGGTGACTCCTCCTTGGGCTCCAGCAGCCCCGCATGGCTTGCAGCATGGCTCCAGGTGAGGCAATGGCTGCAGCCGTGGGACAGCTTGCACAGCGGCAGCTCCAGCCATGGGGCAGCTTGCATGGTGCAGCTCCAGTGTGTCACCGGCAGTTTGCACAGTGGGGAGAGGTGACACCTGGCTGGGGGAAGGCAGTGTCTGGCTCGCGGGGAGAGACTGGCGATTGCTAAATTTCTTTTGGACATCACTGTCTAGGCAGTCAGTTCCCAACTTACTGTTCTTTCCTAAGTGGAGTGTTTTACATGTGGGCTTTTGAATGTTATGTAAACCTTAAAGATCCAAAACCCAGAAGGAAAATAAAATTAATCCCCAAGTCGTCTATTATTTTTAAAAGTCATGACTTTAGCCATTTTCATAGTTTTTGGAACATAATACATGATTTTTGAAGACACAAGCAAGGATAACAGAAACACAAAAATAGAATGGAAATATTAGTGAATATATATAAAGTTGTGTGTGAACAACGATGATGAGGTTAATTTTCTGTTAGTTGGTAAGCTTCATTGTATGGTATGTTCAATATTCGGAGAGCTGTCAGATATTGATAACAATGTTGTTAAATGCCCAAATTTTAGCACAAATAGGCTATGTCCACACAGCAGCATTATTTCACAATAAGCTATTCCAGAAGAGAGATTTCAGAATAGCATATTTCTAAATGACACTGCTACATACAAAATGCATTTCCAAATAGGCATCGGCTATTTCAAAATAGAACATGTTTACACAATACAGCCTGTTTTTAAATAGAGCCATTGGATGCACTGTGGCTTATTTCGAAACAGGCTCCATTCACTGTCTATGCAGCCTGTATTTTGAAATCAGTATTTCTAAATAGGTGCTATTTCTCATGAAATGAGATTTAAATATTTCGAAGTAAGACAACTGCTATTTTGAAATTATTTCTAAATTGCAGTTTTGTTGTGTAGACACTGGCAAAGTTATTGAAAAAACTTTGTGTAGAAATACCCATCATCCTTTTCCAAAATGCACCAGCAGGATGCTGTCATCTTCAAGTAATGGTCTCTATTGCATTCCACTGAGGGTTATGCATGCTCAACGTGTACATGGAGAGTTTGAAAATTGTGCCCATTGGTCTGCACATCATGCTTCCATGATGTGCAGACCAATGAGGAGCAAAAGCAACACCACTTGTCTTTCGATGACCAATCACATGCTATGAATAACAAATACGCCAAGTGAACAATTCACAAACATTCCATAAGCATACATTTGTTCACATAATATTCAGAGGATATTTACAAATACACTGAATTGAGATCAGATCATTAATTTGCTAATGAAAAAATGGAGTGCATTTATAATTAATGTTATTCACAATGAATATGTCTGCAGTCAATACGTCACGATGTAAACCGAAAGTTAGCAAACATGAGGTCTGTCCTTTTATCTGTGTTAATTCCAGGGCATTTCTCAGCAAGTGATTATCCATAATTGAGCGGGAAAAATATATTGCTGACTATTTTCCCTTTTGATCTTGGGTCTCCAAAATAATTCTTCACTTAGTACACCAGGTCACCTAAAAGCAGCCAGTGTGCTCTTGCTAGCTGTAATTGTGGTGGCATTGATACACGCTGTTTCCAGGAAAGAAAGGAACCAAATCACTGTGGCATTTGCTAGTTTTAATGGAAAGCCAAAGAATGGATTGGAATAAAGATTTGTTTAAAAAAATGCATAATGAGCCAGATCAAAATGCTGCCTCGTGAACCATTTTTGTGCTCCCTAAGGTCAAATCCCCAAACTCCTACAGGTTTAGACAGTGGGATGCTTTAACAAATGTGTGATGATAAAACTGCCAGATTGAAGGTTTCTTAAGTGCTACTGTCCAAAATCACCAGCCATGCTTGAAACTAGTAATTCTTGACAGAATATACACTCTCAGTATGTTACTTTTAACTGCAGGTGGCATACCATATGCTTTAGTGCCAAAAGTGGTTTTTTTCGTTTTGTTTTATTTAAGTTGTCATAACTTATTGCATTTTAATTTCCACCTCTTTCCTTCCATCCCATCCTTCCTCTTGTTGGTGTTCAGCTCATGCCAAAGAAACCCAATTCGAAAGTTCCAAAATAATTGTGTAAATCTTTAGATTATTCCAAATCACTGAGAATATAATTGATGCCATAGAAAATATTAACTATGAAATGTGACTCAGTAAAAATATAGTCACATTTTAGTATACTACATTATTCAAAGGATTAAGTAAGGGTGAAGACATTTTGGCCCCAAAGGATTTAGGTCAGATTACCCTGTTAATCCAAAATATATATCCTATTAATCAGCCTTTTATGATTTAAAGCTCATTCCTGCAACATGCCTCCTGTATGCCTCCTAGGTAGTATTTGAGTTTCATTAAGTCCAGTGTCAGGGGGAGGTGTAGATGTTCAACATTTTCCAGAAGATGATCGTCGTCTTCCAGAACTAGACCCTGTTGACCAAGGCAAGCCAGTAAATGATTGACAGACATGTGCGTGGCTTTAAATGTTAGACCATGTCTCCACTACAGAGTTAAGTCAACTTAAGTTATGTTGACAATCATAAACGGCTGTAATTACTTAGCTTGTGTATGTTCACACAATGCTCCTTATCTCTGTGAAGCATGTCCATAGTTGTTGCTCTAGTACTGACAGAGCAGTTCACTGTGCGTAATTATCCCACTCTGCAAATTACCACTTTCACCATCAAGGAGTCCTGGGAAAGGATTGCAGTTTTGTGGTTTTCCCTGACCCATAATTCCAAATGTTTCTGACAGTTTCTCACCACTGTAAGCTTTGTACCTGCCATCTCTGCCTGAAAGCAAGGATCCTGCTCTGCTCTTGAGTAGTGTGATGATTGTTCTGAACACACTGACTGGTTCTGCAGTATTTCATGAGCTACACATTTGAACAGGAATTTGTGATGTTGCCCTGGTGTGTGCCAAAACAATTCAAGACTGCGTAGCCATTCACAGAACAGCTGTACTTGATGGACCATCGCTATGAGCCTCAGAAAGCAAGCACATAGATTGAACGTTGATGCAGGTACGGGATGACAAACAGTGGTTGTAGAAGTTTTGTATGAACGAAGTCACCTCCTTTGAACTGCATGTGGCCTTTACCCAGCTCTGCAGTGCAAGGACATCAAAATGAGACCATCCCTATTAGTGAAAAAGTGTGTGGTGATCATTGAGAGTAAGCTAGCAGCTCCAAACTGTTATGGTCAGTTGCAATTCAGTTTGGAGTTGGGAAGTCCACCTTGGGGGTGGCAGTTTAGGATCATTCATTGTCTCCTGATACAAAGGACTCTGACTCCAAGCAGTGTGTGGGAAATAGTGAATGGCTTTGCAGCAATGGGATTCCATAACTGTACATTCATATCCCAATTATGGTCATTTTGTGATGAAGTACATCAACAGAAAGGGCTACTTCTCTGTGGTATTGCAGGTCATTTCACTGACCTCAGTGTAGGATGATCGGGGAAGATGCATGACTTATGTATCTTCAGGAATACTGTCTTGTACAGAAAAGTGAATTCATGCTCTTTATTTCTGGACCAGAATGTTCCAACAGGGGATGTGGAGAAACCCATAGTGATCATGGGAGAGCTAACCTGGCCTTTGCTACCTTGGCTCATAAAGTCCTATGCCAGAAACCTTGACAACATCAAGGAGTAGTTGAACAACGTGCTCAACAGATGCAGAAAGACTGTAGAATATGCAGTTGGTAGATTTAAAGATTGTTGGTGCTGCTTTTTTGAAATGTTAGACATCAATGATGAAAATGTTTCCATAGTCATAGCAGTCTGCTGTGCTCTGCATAATATTTGTGAAGCTTAGGAGGAAACGTTTCCCCAAGGATGGGCTGTTGAAGTGGGTCTCCTGGTGGCTGTTTTCAAGCAGCCAGACTCCATGGTTATTACAGGAGCTCGAAGGGGGGCTATTTGAATCAGGGAGGCTTTGAAGCAGCATTTTGACAATGAACACCAGTAATGTGCCTTTCTGTAATGCATTCAGTTAGTCATTGTTTTACTTGCCACCTTGAATAACCCCTGTAATGATTTCCACCTGGGCAAAATTTTAATCTGCAAATGTGCCAATTCCCAATGTGCATGATTTTTTGCTGCAACTACCATGTATAGATCAAAAATAATGTCTTTGTAAGACTAATTTTTTAAATCAGCAACACACATTAATATTTCTTACAACTGACATGACAGTGAGCAGAGCTCTATGAATTGAGATCTCACAGCTGTGTCTAAGTCCAGCTTTCATTATGGAAAATTGTCCCTTGGGGTGGAGTGCAAGGAATACTATAACTGTCCAGGAATATGACAGGAATGTTGAGGGAGGGCAATAAATGTATGGTGCTGCAGGAGGAATTGAACATGCATGTGTTTCAGCTGCAGTGCAGTCAGGGACTTGGGCATCTCTGATTGGTCCTCCTTGTGCTGTGTATATCCACTACTGATCCTCTGTTATCCATCCTTGTCTTCTCTCCAGGCTATCCATTTCTAGTTTTTCTTTGTCTTTCTTCTTCACATTCTGTGCTTTCTATTGGCTTAATCTGACGATAGCAGCACATTGTGAAACATGTCCTCCTAACTCTTCCTCATTTACTACTTCGTCTAGTGGAAGCATGCTACTAATGTGTTGGAGCTGGTCCTCAAGGGTGAATCTGCAGAAGCAAGAGAAACAATAGACAGACTCACTACTGTGTGCACATTCAGTCTTGAATCATAAAGGGTACATACATCTATTTTTCATTTTCTGTTGGCAAGCAGACAGCACAGCCAGAGGCCTGAACATGGTGAATTTGCCCTGAGGGGAGGGGAAGTGTGCTAGAAGAAGAAAACGGTCTGGGTGGTTTCAGAAGGGGATCAATACAAGTTCCTAGGGATGCTCTTTTGAATTCTGGCACCATTTTCCAACGAGCAGGGCAATGTGATTGAAGCAGAAATTGCGCTGTTAAGGTTAACTGAAAGTGCAGGAGTGTATCTCATACATGGAAGCAACTTCACACTGGGTCCATATGCTGCTCACTTGTGTGCTGTTTTGGTTTCTGCAGAAGTAGTTTCTGATTGGTATGGGGAAATTTTCTACGGTGAGAGGGGTGGGGAGAAACAAAGCAGCTCTGCCAAGAACCTTTGGCAGAGGAGTGCAGAGTATCTGCAGGAATATTACCTAGAGATCTCTACGGGTGATTCCTGGGAGGTCTCAGTGGGCATTAACAAACTTTTCTGTGGGGCCCCCACCTGCTGCTGCCTTCAGTCGCCTAAGTATCCATAGCATTGTTTGTAGTGAGGTCGCAGCCAACGATGACAGGTATACCTCTTTGTAGAAGCAACATAGTTTTGGCGCCATACCAGAGTGATGGTTGGCCTTCCCTGCCCTCTGGTGCACGTTCTTCAGCTCCTTGACCTTAGCATGGCATTGCTGCATTTGTCTTTTGTGCCATGAGCAATCTGCTGTTCATAAGTATTAAAAGTTTCTGTAGCTGGATCAAACTGTATCTGCACAGTCTCTTCTCCTCACAAACCCAACAGAACCAGCAACAATGGTGTACTCCCAGCAGGAGTACATTTCCTTTGGAAAACTGGCATGATCAGCTGGGAAGATACAGTGTGAGTTGTCCAGGAAGTAGAATTTTTAAAATTCTCATGGCTTTAAAGGGAAGCAGAGGTGCCTGTGTAGACACTGTTTATCAGAGCAGCCATGATGGTCATTGTGGAACAACACCTTGAGGCCAGTTAAACCAACATAAGGAAGCATGCTGTCTACGCTGATACTGTTTCACTCTAAATTTGTCAAAACAGCTTCTGCTGACCATTGAGGTGGTTTTATTAGCTTGGCATAGCAAGAGAGTTAAATCTGCATGAGAAATGTTGTGTTTCCACCTCCACTGTTTTGTCAACAAAACTGACTAGTGTAGATAAGGACTCAAGCTGCAATTTCATTAATTATATCTCAGGGTAGGACGCTATACTGTCCCCACCCCAGAACCTGTCAACCTGACATTGAATTAGTCCCAGGGCTTTTATCATGAACCACAGAGTAAATTAGGATAGTGCCTTTCTGGTTCACCCCCTGGATTCAGATTAGTTGTGAAACTTCCCACACACAGGTCTTGTTTGGGTATCTAGGACTCCCTGTACATGCATTGTTGTCTGATTCGGGCCTAAAATACACATATTGGTGGGATGCAGCTCAATAGCGCAGTATGTTTTGAATATATGAGACCTTGATTATGATTCCTGGCATCTGCAAGAGAAGAATAATGCTCTAGTGATTAGAGTACAACCCTGAATTGTGCCTAAGTTCTCCATCTGTAAAATGGGACTCAGAATGAAACCTCTCCCTCTTAGGTGTGCAGTGAGGCTAGATACTGTGGTTGATGGAGGCATATAAATACCATAGCTAGGAGCTACAGTATCTGTGTTGATACTTCTTTTCCTTTTTTGTGTTCATCAGAAATTAAATATTTTAATTGTTTGCTTACCTACAAAGGAGGAGATTTGCTGTTTCTTGTCAGAACACCCACAATCTCCATACTTAGGGAGGAAAAATGGCATGCCAAAGCACATTCTTAGTTTTCTTGGATTTCTTCACCCTTCAGATTAGTGATGTTCAATGGACAAAACACTGCAGGTATCCAGACAAAAAAGTATCCCTGCAGTTGAACATGAAATGGCTGTATAAATGTTGCTTCATTTCTTTCATCGACTATGGGGCGGGGGGAGGGGGTTTAGCATCTTTCAGTTCCTCAGTTCTATGTAGTTTCACTGATGAAGATGAAGGACTACTTCCTAGATTTGATGTAGGGTTCAGTGGTGCTGATATGAGGGGTGCTGCCTTAACCCCAGGCTTGAAGTAGTAATAACAAACGCCAAATACGTGAGTTCTGTAATTATCACCCCCATTATAAAAATTGTTTCAACACCCAGGGTAAGTTATAATTATAGCAGAATGTAAAGACTGTCAGATAGTTAAGATACTGTGTTTGATTGACATACCTTGAAATTGTAATAGTTAATTGTGGAGTATTGTTTGGATAGCTAATTTTGAATCACCAATTTGTCATTAAGAAATTAGAAAAATAAAAAAAATCACTTTTGTTTGGGGAATCTAACAAAAACAATATTTTGTGGTCTTATGAACATGTACAGGACTTCTTCTGGGACTGTGTTAGTTTTTCGCTATGCTACCCTTCTCATATAGCCATATCTCTACTCTCAGCGATGCCACTAACAGAACAGAAAGATAAGAAGGGGAGAGTTGACTGTATATGTTTAAATTTAGATTATTGTGAAGAGTTCATGCTTGATATAGCGAATTTGAATGTAGACCCTACACTTTTTTTCTGTTTGTTTGCGTTGCATATACCTGTCTATTTTTCCTGCAGGTTTTTGAGCTGCATGGTATTAATTTTTTAAAAGTGTCTGTGTGCAGACTGCCAAGAGCTGGCATCTGGAAGATTTTTTTCCTGGCTGTGTAAGGGCAAGTTAAAATAGGCTCTTTGGATAGTGGGGGCCTGGATGAGCAGTGAATCAGGGTACACAGCAGAGCAGCATTTCTATACGTAGCTTGTTTCTGTTGGCAATCTGACAGCTGGACTGCTTCAGTTGGAATGAGTATCAAGGCCTAAAGAGTGGGAAGAAGACCAGATTCTTATTTGGTGAGTACAAGTGGAAATCTCTGTATTAAGAGGCCTGGGTTAAAGAAAAAGTTGGTCATCCAAAGGTCTGATTCTGTGCCGAAGTGCAGACTCCAAATTTAGTTTAATTAGTATTTGTTGCATTTTGTAAATTACTGTCTCTTAATGCAGTGAACATGGAGGTTAGTACAGGGCATTGATAGTAGGACTGATGGGCTGTTAGTCAGAAAAAAATGGTAGTTTGGTCTTGAAACTTGAAAATATGCCTTGAATATCCTAAGCATTCAGAAACCAGAAGACAAATTACAGCTGCCCCAGCCACAAACAAATGTATTCTATTTTAAATCTCCTGATTTTTAAGCCAACATAATGGTTAAGTAGATATTTTGGGTTAGCAATACTGTGTTAGCCAGTTCTGGAGACAGAATACTGGCTTTATATTGACCTAAGTCTGGTTTACTATGACAAATATTTTGTTTCTGACCAATTTAGTCATTATCAGCACATACTGCATAGAAACTAGCTGGCTTATATATAGATTGTTCTTTGTAAAGCCACTTCACCACAACAAGTTTTTATCTTAAACTTGTCTGAAGTCAGGTGAATATACTGTAAATGTTCACATTGTAAAATGAAAACAGCTCATTTAAGTAACTGAAGAATAGAACATTTGATGTCAATAATCTTCAAGGCCCATATTTTTATAGGGCTAGTTAGACATGGTGGTGCTAATCATGGATTAAGTTGTATTTATACCTTAAAATGAGATTGATTTAGCTACATCACTTCAGGCTGTGAAAAAAGTTGCACCTGCGTAATGCAGTCAGTAAATCTAACTCCCACTGTAGTGACAGCTAGGTTGAGAGCAGAATTTCTCTATCAACATAGCTATCACCTGTAGCTCTATAACAACATAGGTCAATACCGCGGCTGTGCTTCTGTAGTTACTGTACTGTAGACGTACCCTTCTGTGCCCAAATGAGTTACATATTGCAGCTCTGAGCACCACAGCACCTAAACATCTTTAAAAATCTGCAACTTGCTAGCAGATTCTTCACACACTTAGATTTTGAAGAGAAGTCCTGCAAAAACAGACATTCTAAATGCCTCTACTGTGAAGATGAATATGCAAAGGTACAAAGACAAGTGTTTTGTACGACATCCCAGGGAACAAATGAAGCCAAAACTATTCATTTTCAAAATGTGTCAGGGACTAGATGACTCAGGGAACTGATGTTAGGGTATGGTCAGTTAAGACAACCCAATGTTATTTCCATGTGATAATTGTTTAGTAGCCTGTGTGAAATGAATTGATCACACAGAGCAAGTGTTTGACATCACAGTTCACAGCCTCGTGCAAAGGCTGAATAGAAGTGCATGATGAAAACCACCTTCCAGCTTAGAGGTGATTTTAAGGATTGTTGAGCACTTTGGCAGTGTAGTGTAAGAAAGCTTGAACTACTGCTACTTGAACTGTGACTGTTTTGAGGACAGTTGACTGCAGGCTGTAGGACTATCAATCAAGCATATTTGAACCTTTGTTCCAAGGGAATTTATAGAACAGAATTTATAGTGTTTTAATTATTTTTATATCTCACTCTAGGTGCAGTGCAATGTTTTTACTTTTTAACATTTCATAACTTGAATTCACCATTTACTCTGTTCCTTTCCTTGTCCTTTTATTGTTTTTTTAAAATGTAAAGGTAGTTGGATCGTTAGTGTAGTTTGCTTAGTTTCCTCTTCAGTGAAGAAGCACCTCTCTACCGTCCAGGTATTTAGCCAGTTTCTGGAAGTGGTCAGTAGTTCTGATAGGAGTTTTGCCTGCCCATTGTCCAAGAAGTTCCTAAAGTAAAGATACATTAGGCTCCTGACCACTGAGGTCAGAGGCTGTCTCAGTGGCCAGAATTTCTCTGGGGTCTGGTCTCACAACACAGTTGTCCTTTGTCCTTTCTAGATTAGATTATTGCAAAGCACTGTGTGTGTGACAAGGGAAACTGCATTTTGTTTTGTGACCTTCATTTTTGTACACTACCTTCCATTTGATATGATCAGTGCCATTTTGCATTGCATGGCAAAAACCAGCCTGACAGTGACAGGCTCAGTATAGTCCATCTTCTGTACTGTTTGAGAGTATGTGGTATGTGGCACCTCAGAGAGGACTATCATTGAAAGAACCATCAAGCACCTCAACCATGAGTAATTATCAAGATGTGGACCATCTCAGAGAAGAATGGTTGTTTTCACACAGGAGTCACGTGTGGAAGTCTTGAGTGTGTGCGCTGTATAAACAGCTGAGGTTCTAGGCACTGTTCTTTTGGGTTTGAAGACATGTCAGCAACAGTGGCCCATGTCCGTAGGAAGGGCAGCAGATATAAGTGCTGTAGCTGGTAGCATACCATATAGACCTAGAGCTAGGAACAGATCTGACCAGATCCAATGAGATACAATTAGCACTAGACTGGGTACATCTTTAGTAGGCTGGACCTGATGTTTTCTTTTTCTAGAGAACATGCATAGGAAGTAAGAACCGCAGTGAGAAGGTGCCTTTAGCAAAAATATGTACAACTGCTATGAAAATATCCATTAACATTTCTCAGGCATTGTTGTGTAAATATTAGACACAGCTGGTAGCTAGAGTGTCTAAGGGAGCAGAAGAAGCAAGAAACAAGAGGTGACACAAAAATAAGTGTAGCGGACCTCAAGCATATATTGGCTTTAGACCTCCTGTAATGTGGGATTCAAATGTCAGATATGTTCCAAATACATTTTAAAATGTGTAACTTATCGCTGACTGAAAATATTTACAAATAAGGGATTGAATAAGTGTTTACTACTGTGCTTATTTATGTTAGACAAGTAAGCAATGTCATATCCCTTAGAACAGTTAAATGGCAAATTTTTTTAAAAAATCTATAATTTTAATCAAAAGTTTGCTTCAGTCATTGAAATTCTGTTATTGCTGCTTACAAACATTAAAGTCAATCAAAACATCAGTAGCTTGCAAGATCAATATTTTTAATATGTTTGCATTGCAGTGCTGCAGATTTTTGGTTAATGGATCTCACCCATATTGATTTCCATGGGAAATGTTAGTCTGATACTGAAATAATTAAAAAAAAAAACCAGGGATTATTGGTTTGGAATTTTGAAGGAGATAGAAGTATAAAAATTGGTTATTGACTAAATTGCTTGGGGTGAATGAACCTTGGGCACTTGCAATAAACTTGTAGCTCAGAGTCATTACTGAATACTACCTTAGTCCCTTAAACCTAAACTCAGTCAATAACCTATTATAACAATGCAAATTGTGGTGAAATAACATACCTGGCATATTAGAATAACAATCTGTTAAGGCAACAGGATATTCATAAGCATCTACATATGTGTCTTGCTAATAAATATCTGCTCAAATGTAGAAAGCAATAATTAATTTTGAGATAAAATACTGAATTTGTTAATGTTTAAAAATAGTAGGAACATTACAAAGAATAAAATTATAATACAGCACGATAATGATAGCATTGCTATAAACAAACAAGCATGCACAATATTATTCTGTTGTGGGACAAATATCAGATGAATCCTATTGTTTTTCTTCTGTGTGGAAATAAAAATGTCTCATGTCTCATGCATGTGGAAAAGGCATAAGCAAATAGAACAAAAGGTCTCAGAAAGATAGTTGCAAAGTATGAGTACAACATCTAATTATGTTCCTCATGTTTGTTTAGCCTTTGGGTTAGATTCAAGGGCTATATTAATGATCCTTTCTTTTTATGTAGAGCTCGGGCATCAGCTATGATGAAATGGTTGGTGACTCCAAAAGAACAATACCTCTGTATCCCAAATAAGGCTTGTCTGCTCCGTGGGGTAATGCACAGTATGGGAATGGGATTGCTAAAGTGCACTAATGTGTTACTCACCACTTGGTCTGTGTGGACAGTGTTAGTGTGCACTAGAGATTTCCTAGTGTGCTTTGCTAAGGGCTTGTCTCCCCTTGCTCCCAACTTCGAAGGGGGTGTGGTAATCAGGGCCACAGGAGATTACTAATGAAGTGCTGCGGTGAATACACAGCACTTCATTAGGCTCATTTTCCTCAACGGCTACTTCGAACCTTCAAACTTCGCAGTGCCAATATGCGTGTATTCCCAAAATTTTGAGGAGTAAAGGCACCTTGAAGTGCCCGTGGCTACACACATGGCGGCACTTAGAATTCTGAAGCTTCGAAGTTGCCGCGGGAGAAAATGAGCCTAATGAAGTGCTGTGTATTCACCACAGCACTTCATTAGTAATCTCCTGTTGCCCTGATTACCATGCCCCCTTCGAAGCTGGGGGCAGGCGGAGACCCAGCCCAAGATACTGTTTCAACCAACACTGCATTAAAGCACATTACAGAATCTGTAACTCACATTCGCAGGGTCTAAACTGACCACTTAATGTTCAACAAGTTAATGCAATTTAGAAACCACTCCCCCTGAGAGAACATTACCCTACTGTGAAGGCATACCTTGAATGTCTCTCATGGTTGATCCTTGTGTCAGATCCCAAGAAAAGTTTTGTATTGGTCCTAATGTAGGGAAAGAATTCAGTTTTATAATAGTCATCTTTACATGAGTAGAAATCAATTCTTAGTCCTTAGTAGATATGAAGAGAACTTATTTTGCATTAAATATAACTTTTAAATTGATAATAGTGCTTTTAATTACAATCTTATTATGAAGGGTGTGAACCTACTTCCATTGAAATCAGTGTTATCTTAGCGTTGTCTTGAGTCCAGAAAGTGTCAGGCCTTTGTATAGCATTCTTCATCTTAGGACACACAGGTGCATGTTAGTGACATTTAAAAAAATAAATAAACTTTTAGGTGCCTATCTGAGATATAGTTATCCCTGACTTACTACAAAGGAAAACAGAAGTTGTAGAGCCTACCCAAAACCACACAGCAAGTGGGAACCACAACTTGAACTGTAAGTTAGGATGCCCTGACACTGGTTTCTGCATACTGTGACAACGCTCCTAACTTCACACACTGGATCCTGTGCTCCTGGGTAGGCTGAGGTATTATCTCACTGCATCTGGGAAAATGGCAACTCCTGGTCTAATTGTTCACCTCAGTGGCTCATTATAGATCTCCGTCTAACCTGTTTTCTTTATGGGCAAGCAGTAGTCTGATATAGCCACTCTCATCAATGGCGTAGCAGGGGAAAAGGAATGGGGAAACAACCTTGGTCTCTAGAGACCTCTCCGGACATGGAGGCAACAGACAGCATTTCTTAACTCAGTATCTCCCCATTAGCAGGGATTTACATCCCTTGGTCTTCTGGTTTCTGAAGGGGCTGTTCCCCAGGCAGGACTTTCCTTGCTCCTCCTCTTTATATCCATAAGTTTCCCTCCTGGTATTTGACAGCATCTCTACAGTTCCTGTTCTCCTGCAGTACATCCTCCTCCCAGCACTTCTAGTATGTGCCATTACACTGACTAAAGAGGAGGCTTTTAGCCAGTTCCAGCTGGTCCTTGATTGGCTCCATGTGTCCCAATCAAATCTGTCTCAACTGGTTCTAGCAGGTTCTAGATTGCTTCCAGCTGTCTTAATTAACCTGGGTCCCCTGGTTAATGCTGGTTCTTGATTGATTCCAGGTGTCTTAATTAAGTTGGGGTAGACCTTGTTTCGTTACCAGGGAAACAGGGACTTTTTTAACCTAGTGCTCTAATATACCTGCTTTCTGTTGCTTTCTTGTAGCCATCGGGCCTGACCCCATCACAGTAGCAAATCTTCCAGACCAAATAAACCCTTCTAATCCACTCTACCATATCTGCCATCCTGACCAGGTGGTTTTGATCACCTGGCCTATTTCATCCATTCTTAGGACAGACCACAAATGTAGCCAGAAATATTGACACCAAGATAGTTGTCTATAGCATCACTGTAGCTTCTCCTCTCGGTTAGGTTATAGTGTGATTCATTCCACCATAAAAACCCTGCTATTTTGATGTTGCACATATATTCTTAGTCATGCCTCATTGTGATATCAGTGTCACTATGGCAAAATAAAACATTTCCGAAATACATTTCCCTATCAGTGACTGAGTCTGTTTACATAAATTCACCCAAGCATTCCTTTAGAAAAGTGCTCTGTCTGTATTAGACTCCCAGTGGGAGTAAATCCAAAACTTGGGGCTCACCACTCAGAGTACTAGTATTTACTCCTACTTGGTTCCACCTGCCCAATAGCTGAAGAGCATGTCTAAAAGCTCATGCCCAAAATCGGCAAGTTATCCAATGGAAATTATTTTCATATGAATATGAATAAATATAAATATCAAATGTACATTGAAGCAATTGATAGTTGATGCTAAAGGTATTGGTGGGAAGATGGGTAATAGACTTTAGATTACGTAATTCCAGTGTGCTAGCTGGCTATTTTCCGATTTAATTTTTTAACACATTTTCTTTTCCATTTTACTAAACAAGGAACATGACATAGTACGTCAATAGAAGATGAGGATAGAATACATCACAATCATTGTGCGTAAAACTAGAGTGCTTGCACAGAACACATTATAAAGTAAAATCTGTGTTATCAGGCAGTTTCCCAACCAGAAAGCTCTAGAAACTGGTATTTTTGATGCTGAAGCCAAAGCTGGCTAGAATCCATGCTGAAGCTATTTGTGACCTGAGTATTTCTGAGAGGCGTCGTATCAAGCACGCAGTAGCTGAGAAGAGCCAAATATTGTTCTTTTTGTTTGTACCCACTGCTGTGATTAGTTGGTTTATTACTTGGGATATGGTCCTGTGTTTGTCATAAAATATCAACACCCAACCCGCCATTATGACATCCAAAACACTAGCCAAAAGCAAAGGAGAGAAGAGTAAGAAAGTTTTGTTGACATTCCAATAGAAAATAAATACAGTATTTGTACAGGTCTTGAAAAGAACAGGAATGGGAATGTTTTCATACAAGAGTATATGGCATCCCATTGATAAATCTAACACTAAGTTAACCGGAATTGATTACTAACCAGCACCCCCCTTCCTCCGTCATTCTAAATAACAGCTCTTTTAATATATACAGGGCTTTCATAAATCTTGTGGAGCACGCTTTCTCAAATTTGTTTTCCAGTTTGGCCACGTACAGCTGATAATAGACAGAAGTCCACATGTTTATAGGATCTCAGGGGACTGCGATCTTTTGGAAAAATTAAACAACAAGATTTAGATTTCCTCAATATATTAGTGAATGGCATCCATGGCATGTGGAGGTCACCTATTTAGCTATTCTTTGAGTCGTTTTGTGTGTGCGCGTGTGTGCGCGTGCGCGCATAAGCATAATTTATATCTCCTAAATTTGCTCAAGCCATTTACTTATGGTAGAAGTAACTCTACATTTGCAGTGGCAGTTCACACTGGATTGCAATAAAAAAGGTACATTCCAGCAATTTACAATGCACAAGCAGTCTGTTTCACCTGAATGAAACCTGTTGACTTCACTACCTCTTTGCAAGCACAGCAATCTCCCAGATATTTTAAATTTCAGGATTTAACCTAATTTTGAATTCTTTAGAGTTATACTTTATTTTGATTTGGAAATCTTGCAGAGCAGCCAGTAGGTTGGAGAGATCATTGCTGTTGATGGCCATGACAATAATGCCTATAATGTGTTTTTTATGTTTGTGGCAGAGACTGATGGGACTTGAGGTTGCTTGGACTGCCTGGCCCTCTCTCGACAGAACGCCTGACCAGAGCTCTGCACACAGGGCTTTCCAGTGAACCGGAAGCCCTGTCTGTCAACAGAAGGGCCACAGAGCTTCCACACAGCTGTTTTTTCGACAGACACTGTCGAGAAAGAGTCGTTATACCTGAATGGGGATAGGAATAACACTGCCAATGCATGTGCAGGGTTTTGTCAACAAGCTGTTGACAAAGTGCATTTCGTGTGTAGACGCTCCATGGTTTTCTCCAACAAAAGCCCAGTTTTGCCTGGGAAAGAGCCTCATGTAGATGTAGCCCTAGTGTTCTGTAATAAAAGTTTTTGTATTCCTGAATAGTTACTCTGCTTCCAAAGTGAAGTAACTATTCTAGAACACAATCAGGTACATTCTGGAATTATGTCCACATGGAAGAGTTATGCCAGAATAATAAAACTGTACTGAAAAAGTGACAGCAGAATAGTTACCCTGCTATAGTTATTCTGGGAATGCCCCCCATATATACAAGGCCATAAAGCAGTGGCAGGCAAACTTTTTGGCCTGAGGACCACATCAGAATATGAAATTTGTATGGCTCATGAAATTGAGATTGTGGGTTGGGCAGAAGTGAGGGTGAAGATGAGGGCTCCGGCTGCTGTTGCAGGCTCTAGGCTGGAGCAAACAATGAGTTCAGGTTGCAGGAGGGGAGTCTGGCCTGGAAGGGAAGGGGTTCTGAGGGTGGACAGGTGGCAGCTCAGGGTTGGGGAAGAGGGTTAGAGTGTGGCGGGTGGGCGTGAGGCTCTAGACAGGGGGTGCAGTCTCTGGAGTAGGGGTGGGAATCATGGAACTGGGGTACAGAAAGGTATTTCAGGGTCAGATTGGAGAGTTCAGAGGGACAGAGAAGGATCAGAACTGGGGCACAGGAGGGGTCAGGAGAGCAAGTTCTGGGCAACGTTTACCTCAAGCAGCTCCCAGAGGCAGAAGCATGTCCTCCCTCCGGCTCCTATGTAGAAGAGCAGCCAGGCAGCTCACTCTGCCGCCCCCGGTCATAAGTGGCCACAGCTGCAGCTCCATTTAGCCACAATTTCTAGCCAATGGGAGCTATGAGGGAGGCAGCACACAGAGCCCTCTTGCTGCCCTAATATGTAGGAGCTGGAAGGTGGACATGCTGCTGCTACTAGCATCCTCACAGAGCCATGGCACCTACAGAGCACAACAAGCTTTCAACCTCATTTGCCAGTGGAAGCTCAAGGGCTGGATTAAAACAGCTGATGGGCCAGATGTTGGTAGTTTGCCCTACCTTAGAGGCTTAGCACAGAACTTGCAACCCAGGATAGGGGGCTAAGACTTCAGATTCTAGGCAACATCTGAGGCCAGAGTGGCCCTTGATGTAATTTAGACAGTTCTCAAACCTGGCTAGGCCACACTCTCAGGAAACCATCATCTAGCATAGTCCGTCAAGCTCACACATGGAACCTGCAAGGAAAACACGAAAGAAAAAGACCTCGGGCAACTTGGAGGAGATCTACTGAGACTGAAAGACAACAACTGGGGTACTCCTGGGATCAGCTAGAAGTTTTGTCCCAAGACAGAGTGAAATGGAGGAGACTTGTAGATAACCTATGCTCCACCCAGAGTGCAAAGGTTTAAGTTAGTCATGCCTAAATTATGGCAGCCTTTTTGGTTGCTCAAAATCCCTGCTGCAATGCCCCTAACTGTCCACCTCCCCTCATGCCATAGCTTGTGAATTGGTCACTGCTGGGCAGCTGGCAGACTCACTTTCCATGCCATGAGACTTTCCCAGTGGCTGGATCCAAGGCTTTTGGAGCCCTTTTCCACTGCTCTGCTGACTTTATCCAGTGTAAGGGGGCCAGAGAGGGAGTGAACATATCATTCCAGGAAGGCAATTGTGAATAAGATTTAGACATGAAAAGTTGGCAGTGAAAGTGAGGGGAATAATATAGTCCTGCTTCCTGGAGCGATGGGAGAGCATGGCCACAGAATTCTAAACACAAATTCCTGCACACTGAGCTGAGGCTATAACCAATATGTGGAGTATATATCAAAGACTATTACAGGGTTTTAGCTACGTATCTTGCCTTGATTTTAATGGGCATCATGTGGCTAAAATTTTTAGGTGATGTTGTAAAGATTTAGATGATATGCACTTTTGTTTGAGACACTATAAAAAATCACAGTTTGTGTGCGTGTTATAATAGCCATCATTTTCTGAATTTTCCCACCATTAATGTGGGAGCTGTACATAGCAGATGAGCTAAACATGATTATGCTTCAACAGAACAGATAATAGAAGCTACATTGACTTTAGGATTTTTAAAAAAGAAAACTTCTGACAGTCAGGACTCTTGGAAGACCAGCAAAATTCAGTTCTATTCATTTCTGTTTCCCACTGAGTAAATCATGTACCTCAGCATGAATCCAATGTACATATCTTAAATTTATAATCCAATTTTATGTATAAAAGACAAAACCTTTACTCTTCGAATATGCTTCCTCTCATGCTCTGTGTGCTCAAATAGTTGTCTCCGATTCGTATGCAATGACATCAACCTTTTGTTTTGATTTTGTTGCCATTCGTTTGTAATGTCTGTATTATTTATGAGGGGAGAAATCACAGGTGAGCTATTTAGGTTATTCCAAAAGAGTGCCAATAAAACCATTACACCACAACATACCATCATGATTTTTGCATATGCCACACATGACACAGGAAAAATATAGTGCAGGTATTTTGGACGTTTCTAAACACTATTGGCTCTGTTAATTTGTCTCCCTCCACCTATAGGGCTCGTCTACACTACCCTTCTCCTTCGAAGGGGGCATGTAAATGAGCCCGAGCGGTGAATAGAAATAAGGTGCTGCGCTGCATATGCAGCACCTCATTAGCATAATTCTCACCACGCGAACAGCACCGGTAAGTCATGTAGCCACAGGCACTTTGAAGTGACCTCAGGTACTTCGAAGTTGCGTGTGTACTTTGAAGTGCCGTGGCTGGACTGCTTGCCAGCACTTTGACGTTAGCAACTTCAAAGTTCACGCAGCAAGAATTATGCTAATGAGGTGCTGCATCTGCAGCGCAGCGCCTCATTGCTCTTCACTTCTCGAGCTCATTTACATGCCCCCTTCGAAGGAGGGGTCTAGTGTAGACAAGCCCATAGAGTAGTTGCCTGAGTGCATGATCCCATAGTTACCACAAATCCAACTGTATGTGGCTCTGATGAAGCCTTAAAAACCTGTGAAAATGACTACACCTGACAAGCTCACCACTATAAAGTTCAATGTCTCAGGACCGTGTTGAAATCCTACAATCAGGATAGGCATTTTGTTTGTTTAAAAGAATAATATTTAGGAATTCTCTTACTAAATGCAGGAAAAATATCTATTTGTATCATTTTGTAGTAAAAGGTTTTAGGATTTGCTTCCTGCATCCATTATCTCTCATTGAAGTAAATATAAGTTGAGTGCTCTGAGCGCTTTTCAGGATTGATGCCTCAGGCATTTCCATAAAGATGAGCATGTGCTTAAACACTTTGCTGAATTGAGACCCCTAAGGCTAAATTTTCAAAAATTATGTGTGCACATGCAAAATAGGTAATTCTGTTTATAATTTACAGTTTTCCAGTGTGACATACAGTTTCCTAGCTACTTTGTACCTGGAGTTTATTCAGATACATTACAAAAGTTAGGCTTATGTATAATACAGTACAGTCCTAAAATGTTGAAGTTGTAGGGTGTCACTTTTTACTGGTGGTGGTGGTGGTGGTGGTGTAGCAATATGCAAGCAGAAAAATCATCTACTGGAAAAAAAACTATTCCTAACATTGCCTGATAATAAATATTTCTCTTTAAGCTGAAAATACATGGGAAAAACGTAAGTGACTCAATAGAGTAAAACTTCTTGAATACATTCTGCAAAGTTTTTAAAGTTAATTACTGATACCTAAAAGAAATAAGAAAGAAATATTCTATTGTGATTATGTAAGACCACAGTAATACAAAAACGCCAGCAGGATACAGGTGTTAGAATTACATCACATGTTTATTTTTATGATACTTGCTTTCTGTTGTAATGGGAAGAAATTGATTCCAAATGTGTTTTCTTGACCCCCCCCAACTCCATACACATTAGTGCCTAACCTTAAATGATGTTTCTACAGTCTCGGCTGTATTTACAGCAATTATATGCATAATGTAGCATATTATTGTCCGGACTTCCTGTTTAATCAGTACAGAGCTTCTTACAAGTGCAGCTGAAAAGGGCAAACAAAATTAAAGCTTTATATACCAAAACAAGTTTGATTTGCTAAGCTCCCAGCATTCCAAAGTACACAAATTTGTTCCACTAAGTTTTGCGATGGCTTGCAGATGGGCAATGATTAATCAGAGAGCTAACTGTGAAGTAGTTTGCAATTAAACTGGAAAGCTCTGAAGCATGCTAATTGAATCAGAAAATTAGAGACACTGAACAGTAATTGGCTATTTCTCATGCAGCAGGTGCCAGGCCACTCATCTGTGGAACAAGGTATTTAAGGCACATTAGCACTAGTAAAAATACTTCTTGATATGGAACAGTTAGATTTTCTGCTCATTTTCACCATGGATGTCAAAACATACAGCTGTGATGTCTAGTGCTAACAATTCACATTTTAAGAGTTTCACTAAGGTAAACATATGAGAAGCAAGCACCATGCAAAACTATACATACGCTGTGTTCTCAGGGAGACTGAAATCGGGGGTTCAGTGGAACCTCACTAGTTCACTGTGAGAAGGAAACCTGTTGTAATGACTAAATTTTGTGAAGAAGCACATACAAAAATGAACAAAAATTCATGGTGTGATGTGCTTTGTTGCTTCATTTGTAGCAACTAGTTTTAATTATTGATTATAATGCTCCATAATGTGCTAATAAGTGCTGTGTGGTTTACTGCTGTTTTGTCCAGTAACTAGGGCACAGTATAATAATCAGGAGATCTGGACTCTGGCCATTGACTGGCTCTGTCACTCACATGCCAGGCAAGTTTGTGCCTCTTTACCTTGGTTTCCACATGTGATCTCTCCCCATCCCAACCCCAGCCACCCTTTTTCTACTGCTTTTTGAGATCTGCCCAATGAAAAGTGGTATATAAGTAATAAATAATATTAACATAAGATTTCACTGAAGTATTCTTGGTAATAAATCTTTGTTGAAAAGTGAGGAGACTGCCTTTTATATGCTATGGTATTTATAAGGTGTACAGATTAATGGAGTATAGATTAGTGAGGTTCTACCGATTTGTATCAATAAATACAATCACTTTTGTTTAATTTTTCTGTAGATTTAAAAAGGAGTAAATTTTTAGTTGAATATTAGTTCAAGCCACCAGCAGCATAAATCTAATACTGCTGTGAGCTTAGTAGATACATAAAGCCAATTCATATCATGCCTCAGCATGAGTTTTTATCTTCTAATTAGTACCACCATTTTATAGAGAGAGCACATGCTATGAAAGTTTGTTTGTCGTGCCAACAGGGACCAGAGCATGTATAGTATTTTTTCTCTGGTAGAGTGATAGTGCTGCATGAGCACAAAAGACTTGTAATCTGAGCAGTAGGTAATCAGGAAAGAATGTGATTTAATAAGTGCAATTGTCGAGAGTTTTATAAAGATATAACCATCTTCAAATTAACTTGGGTGGGGCATATAATTTCTTCCTGCATACCTAATTAGAGTTCAGTATTCTTTTTAGAAAGTGGCATAAAAAAGTATTAAAATAGAAATTCACTGCCTCATACTACTCTGACTATTGAGAAGTAGAATATTATAGTATTCAAATGCTAATCATATCATTTAGCAGATGACTGCAGAAAGTAGTGTATTTGAACTGAAAGACATAAATTATAAATTGTAAACAGTGCATGGGGGATATGTTAGAACTGTGTCTCATTTAAATGAAGGCAGGGAGTTTTCTCTG
The DNA here is from genome assembly GCF_033958435.1 of Carettochelys insculpta. Classification (NCBI taxonomy): domain Eukaryota; kingdom Metazoa; phylum Chordata; order Testudines; family Carettochelyidae; genus Carettochelys; species Carettochelys insculpta. The sequence goes on from NC_134141.1 coordinate 74,185,392, forward strand.
AAGCAGATTATGTGCCTTCATTAAGTTTTAAAGTCTCCTTCATAATGTTTTATTAAGATCACTTGGCAACATGCTACCAAAATAGGGTTTTAACAGTACGGAGTAGTGAGAAAAAGACTGCAGTAGTGTTATGTGCTATGCACTTCATATCTTTAAATGTTGTTTACACATTTTCCAACGAAGTTATACAAAACGCACCTCTGTGATGCTTCCCTGTTATCCCTCCCCACCCCAGCAAAAATAAAAATATCATGATGTTTTTGCTTTCTTTACTTGAAAGTGGCTCAAAAACATTTACATGATCAATGTTTGTTGCTTGAGGGGTAAAGTTTGCTCTTCCATAGACAAGTGAGAACATATTGATCATTTTATTCTATTTGCTATTTCTAAATTCAATATACCTCTTGAGTCGATACGCAAGATCTAGAGCATATTCTTTGTGTGTGTGTGCGTGTGTGTGTGCGCCGCTCCTGCTTGTAGCTTGTTCTCAAGATCCAAGATACATTTTTGATTAATCACGAATGCTCTGGGGTCATGGAGAGCAAATGTGTTTGTGGAGTGTCAGCTGATGCTGTCAGATAAATGTCTTAAGCTTAGCCAGGGTTCATGCCCCAGCTTTAGGCTGTGCCAAATGTCTCCCCTTGTTGAGGAAGATAACAGCTACACTGGAGGCGACTGAGCTGTTTGTTCACTGAAAGGGCTGACCTTGCCATATGGGGCTACAATCAGGTGAAAGAAATATTGTAGATGTTTTAATTGAAACTTTACAAATCTTAACTTTTTAAAATTCTACTTAAGGCAGATGATGTTGGTATTCATTTGCTATCATACTCATTTATCACCCTTTTTTTTCTTGTAGCCACACGGTTCAAATGTTGCCTGATAAATTCCTTAGCACATAATTGCTACTCTTGCTATTAGCAGACTTTAATACTGTCAGTATGTTCTCCAGCACCAGATAAGACATTTTACCAGGTATGTTTTTACATTAGACTCCTCTGGGTCCATTACCAAAGAGAGGGATATCTTCAGAAACAGAAATGAAGTGAAAAGTTCTGAAACAAAGAGTGCCATAGATCGGATTTTCATTTAAGCGTTTTATAATCCTGGTGTTTGGCCTGGAGGAGGGACACAGAAGGTAATGGCACTCAGCTGTATGCTCTCTTGTCTTTAGAAGACTTGTTTAATCACAGCTACTTCATTTATAGCAATTTGTCTTCTATTACTAGACAGAGGGTATAAATAAGAAATAGTGACACAAGTGCTAAGCTAACACCTGGAGAACACTTTGTACCAAGGCTGTCTGTTTTGTAGTGCTAATGGCAAAATGATGGATCATATGTTAGTGTATAAATAAGTGAAAACTCATTGGGCTGCTTGTGAGCAATTGTAAAACACTTAAAATCCATGCCTTTCACCCATGCTGTCTTAGTCCAGTGTGGTGTTTGCTCCCAAGATGATGATCTACTTTTTCTTTCCTCTCAAGAAGTTCATGCTGTCATGGGTAAATCATCAGGACTAATTGGACACAATAATGCTGTAAATTTTGAGAAAAGAAACAACACAGCTGTCATGAACTCCCACCAGATCTCATGGAAATGAGATATTTTTAATATTTTATGCTGAACACAAAATATCTTGAGGAAATGGTTTTATATTCTGTATCCCAAAACAGAACCGTCAGTGTCAAGTGAGTAATGCTGCTTAAACAGCCGTGTCAATGATGCTATTTTAATGCTTCTAATTGCTTTTGCAATATAAATTTTGTATAAAAAATTAAAAGTGATTTTAGTAGGAAATAGTGAAAGAAAGGACGGTATATCTGCAATTATATATGAAGCCTGTTGTGCAACTTAATACAGGAAAGAAATGCTACTATTCTTGCCAACAGAAAGAGCCTCCTATTTTCAATGAGACATTTTCAACTAACATCTAAATCAAATTTAATGCAACTATTTTGCACTTTGAATTAATTTGAACAGCGCCTCTAGCAGCTGCTGCCCTAGATGAACTTAATCTGCCTTAAAATAGTATTAAACACTGAAGTTTAAATCAAATCTTATAGCCAATTGTTTTCAGCCTCCATAATTTATGTCTGGTGAACTTAAGAGGGGCAAGGCACATTCTTGTGTGTGTGTGACAGAGACATAGCCATGTTAGTGTGTATTCTATCAAAAAAAAGCAGTCATGTAGCACTTTAAAGACTAACAAAATAATTTATTAGGTGATGAGCTTTCTGTGTGTGTATACAAGACAGAAGTTTTACAAACTGTTAAATGAAATAGATTTTCTAATTCATGTTTGTGCTTTGATAATGCACACATCAGCACAATGCTAATGTCAAATATTAGGAATTTGAGTAATAAAACATTTCTGTACTAGTTAAATTATAATGTTTTAATAACTTTTAAGTCAACTTTAAAGTATCTGATCTCAGCCAAGTTCATTAACTAGCTCTGTCCATATTAGGAAATAGCTCCTTCCTGAAGTGTTTTAAAATATTTATCCAGTATGACTTCTTTTGGCCTTCCATCAGGAAATATATCTCCTGTTTGAAAATGGTTCCAGGGCATTTGGTGCTGCTTGTGGTACACCCACAATTTTTGCTTTTCCCCCCTCCCTAGGACAGCTGCCAGCTGAAGTTGACCCTAGTATTTATTTTCAGCTTCATTTCTTCCTATAAATTGAAGTGGCATTGTCATTTTTTGAGACGGAGACTTGGGACAGTAGTTTACTGCATCAGATACATCAAATGGGGGGAGATGCTATGTGTGTTGAAGAAATGACCTGTAGGTTTCTGACTATTCTGTCTGAATACGGACAAAGCATTGCATACTGTCCAATTAATGATAGCCATGCGAATCAGCTTTGGAGAAAATTTTCACTGCCATCAGGCTCAACTCATCTGGGAAAACAGGGTGGGAGATGTGAATAAAGAAGTTATGATCAGAATTAAACCAAGAAATCCAGTCAAATCTTTGTAAGTGTTAGCACGTCTTTAGTGTATGTATTGTAATAGACATTCTGTGTCAGAAAGTCTTAGACTTAGGTGGGCTCTTGCATCTATTCCTAACGAGTTAGAATTTCTCCAGATATGAAATATACAGATTGGGCTGTGCCATGTATGAGTCTTGTTCAATGCTGTCATCTCTTTCTGCCCCTGTCCTGTTTTTCTCTCTTTCTCTACCCCCTCTCCCAGTTTTTAGACTCAGTCTAAATAAGTGTATATTCTTTTTATGAGTGAATAATCTACACACACATAAGAATAGGAGATATCCAATTTTAATGATATATCTCCTTCCTTCTCCTTGATTCTGAGTATCTTTGTTACTGTAAAGGAGGGAAATTTGTTCAAGAAATTGAGAAGTTAATTCAGAAGAACTTTTGTCTAAGTTATGCTAACTTACTTTTTGCATAATCATGAAGTTAGTAGAGTTAAAACATGGCTAAATCCTGCCAAAAAAGTTTACAACACAAGCGTTTGTTTTCAGTGCTTAAAAAAGACTCAGGTTGAACTTAGAAGCATTTTGGCTCTTTCTGGAGCCTTTTCTTTAATAAGGCCATGGTCCTTAGAGAGCAAGGTTTATTGTTAACACTAAGACTTTTCCAACTACACATGTGCACGCCTCATCACATCCATGCCTCATCAAAAAGGGTGTGAACAGTTCAAAGAGAGAACTGTGGGAATTGGCACAATGCTTTGTGGGAGCTGCTGGTATCTGAGAAGAGTAACTGGGTAAATATATTTCACCAGAAGATAAATAATAGAATAATGGCTAGCAAGTAGGTTTTGCAATTACCTTTCCAATCCATAGAGAAGCTATCAGAGAGGTAGCCATGTTAGTCTGAATCTGCAAAAACAATGAGAAGCCATGTGGTGCCTTATGGACTAAAAAATATTTGGGAGCATATGCTTTTGTGGGCAAAGACCCACTTATTTGCCCATGAAAGCTTATGTTCCAAAACATCTGTTAGTCTATAAGGTGCCACAGGACTTTTCATTGTTTTTATCTTACAGAATAAAATATTTTTAGGTACATGTAAATAATCATTTGTCTCCTCCCCAGTTAGTGACTTTTTTCTTATTGATTAACCTACTTTGACTCTTTCACATATCTCCAAATAGCACTTTCTTCCTGTTTGAAGACTGAATGTGGTTTTATAAGCATATAATTTTGTTTATTTCAGAGGAATAATGGTGACCTGTTAATTTCCACAATAGGGCTGTCACCTGTCCCTTTAAACAGCATCAGCTGAAGGATCTGAGACCCTTGTGCCTAGAGGTTCATGGTCTGCTTTCTTATTCAATTCTTCACTGGTTTTGAGCTAGATGTAAAAAGGAGATAGGTCTAATGTGTCTGTAAACCAGAATATGATTTTAATGTGGGCTACAAGAGGCGTGAATGTTTGTCTTTCAGCCAATGCTCTAGGCAATAAATAGACATTGCTTTAATAGCACTAAACACTGTGAAAAAGGAAGATAACAATCTTCCATAATACAATAGATGTAATAAAATTAATTTTTCCCAGGAACTCAGAAAACAATACAGAACCAAATCTGAGAGTTCAAATAAGTGTCAATCAAAACAAGTACGCAGAGGAGGCATCTGGTTGATTTTGCAGAAGTATGTGGGATCTGTATCCTGTTGGAGTTTCCCACCTGGGACCTGCATTCCCTTCTGCAAAAGAAAGAGAAAGAAAGGTGAGAGCTTACCTTCAGCTAGATAAAGCAAGAGAAGACAAAGCAAGAGCATATGTTCAAAGGATAGACAAAAAATTATTTAGGTGTGGAAGGGGAAATGGACTTCTTACAGTAGATTAGAACTGAAATACAATTTTAACCCCTTTGTCACTCATTCTAGTACAGATAGTGAAGACTTAACCTGATCCTGCTTGGAACACAAAATGGCAGCCTTTGTTTTGTTTCATGTTAACTATTTGATGAGTCAAGGTCAGATCCTCTGCCAATGACTGCCGAGGGTATCTCTTGCAAGGGTTGGAAGAGTTTAAGTCCACACTATAAATTAGTAACCAAAACAGCTTAGCACCAGGCTAGGGCCCTGTGCATGTAAGCTTTCCTTGCCTTATGTGGCAGAGTTGAGTAAAGACTGAAGGGTCTTTTACCAGGTTAGAGTAAAAAATTTGGCCTTTTGCTTTCAGCCCTAGATTTGCAGGTACTGTTTCTCTTCCTCACCTCTTGAATATGACTTTTTTCTAGAAGATTTAAATTAGCTACATTAGGTGAAAATGTATTGTTTTATTATTAGGCCACACTTTGGCACCATTGGTTATTTGGAATTCCTGAGTCATCCTGTACCAGTAAGCCAGTATGTCTGTCTGGCCTAAGGATGGACATCTTAGTACATTTGGCAAGAGACAGATTTTTCCCTGTTAGTTGTATATGTGTGTTTTGTGTGTGTCCCACTTACCTGTCTTCTAGATTGACACACAGCAACAGCCTTAGATGCCAATCCTCCATGGCCTGCTTCACAAGAGAGGGGCTTGGAGAATGGAATAACGAACAAATTCAAATCCCTGTGTGTCCCAGTGGTACCTTGTGCTCAGAAATGCTTGAACCAGGACCAAAAAAAAAGTCTTCTGTAGTCAAGGAAGTCCACAGATGTATCTTGCTTCCTGTCCCTATGTGCAACTGATCTTTTGTCATCAGAGTCAAAAGCGTAGGCCTGGGAAGAAGTTTATAAAACAGAGATTATCTTCTTCTCCAAGCAGCATCCTCCTTCTAACATTGAGCCAATGGGAGACTGAGCCAGGCTTGTAAATAAAATAGCTATGGCTGGTACTTGTTCGTGCTTATGAAAGCTAGAATACTGGGACAAGCCTATTGGAGGTGCCAAACGGGGCAAAACTGACTTTTGCATACAGCTGGCATTGTTTGTTGTCAGGTGAAAAAATCAGTCAGGCTTCCTTAATCTCTGATGATAGGACAAGACACATTGGGCTTCAATTGCAGTAAGGGAGGTTTAAGTTGGACATTAGGACAAACTTCCTGAGAATGGATAAGCACTGAAATAAATTGCCTAGAGAGCTTTTGGAATCTCCATCACTGGAGATTTTTAAGAGCAGGTGAGACAAACATCTGTCAGGGATGATCTATAAATGGCTTTTGTTCCTACAGTGAGTGCTGGGGACTAGACTTGATGTCCTCTCAAGGTCCCTCCCAGTTCTAGTGTTCTATGACCGTATTATAAGGGAAGAAGATTGTAAACTATCAGGAGCAATATCATTTAGATACCATGGATTGGATTCTCACAAACAAACCTGTGGTATTGTTTTCACATGCATAAATGTCACACACAGGCTGTGTCTACACTACCTTGCTACTTCAAAGGGAGCATGGTAAGTAGGGTGTTGGGAGTTTCTTAATGAAGTGCTGCGGTGCATATGCAACGCTTCATTAAGCAAATTCCGTCCTCACACCCCCCACCCCCCGCAGCAACTCTGAAGTTTTAAACTTCGAAGTGGCAGCTTGCGTGTAGCAGCAGCTCACCCGCCAGTACTTCGAAGTGCCCAGGGTACTTCTAAGTCCCTTTACTCCTCAAAATTTTTGTGTGTCTTTGAGGAGTAAAGGGACTTCGAAGTACCCCAGGCACTTCAGAGTACCAGCAGGTGCACTGCGGCTACACGCGGGCTGGCACTTCAAGGTTTAAAACTTTGGAGTTGCCGCAGGGGAGGGGGGGAATTTGCTTAATGAAGTGCTGCATATGCACCACACCACTTCATTAAGAAACTCCCAACGCCCTACTTACCATCCTCCCTTCAAAGTAGGGAGGTAGTTTAGACAAGCCCATAGAGAAGTTGTATTTTACATTTGGGTTTTACCTTTGCCTTGGGCTTTCATTCATGATTTAAACTTAGGGGTGTAAATGAAACATGTTTCAATACAAAGTTGCTTATTATAATTATGTACATATTGTAAATTGATTAAGCCTTTGTAGCGATGTGTTAACTCATAGCAACATCAGCAGTATATTTCACATTGTAACAATAGGTATGACACTAAACAGAGGTATCGATTTATTTCTTAGAGCTTGTTTGGCTTCTTCAAAACACCACATAATACAAAAATCATTAGCATGCAGTCAAATCATACTTTGAAAATGTAGCAGACAAGTAAATTGAGATCTCACTTTTCTATCAAATCTAATAGAGTACCTTGTAGTCTGTCTTCACGCAACACATATCCCATTGTAAATATTAAATTAAAAATTAAGTTCTTTAGACCTAGTTACACCATAAGATATGTGGATGCAACTCTCAAAGATAACAACTGTGTTGGAAAGGCAAAACATTTTTGTTTGTTGAGATCACAAAGGAGTTGCAGCTTTGAAAAAATAATTTCTCCTGCTTATTTGAAAATGGAGAGAAATATTTTTTGGAAATATTTTTTGTCATGGACTCTGAGTCATGTGTGGCAGCGTGGGTATAATTGTAAAGAAAGAAAGTTTTGCTTTAATTATTTTACTTAACATGTAAACAACAGCTGAGTTTGCATATTTTTATTTTAGATCCCAAAAGCTCATCTCTTTTTAATCAATTTTTATATAATGACATTCATTCAAACTATGTAGTTTAGATTTCTTTTTAGGCTTAAATGTTTATATGTTTGCTGTTGTTATTTTTACGACACCTAAACAATTAGTAAGATATGATCTCAGCCCCAAATCACACACACTCTAGCGGCCAAATTCTGAGATATGATCTCACCTCTTTATGCAAAGTGTAGCTGAGGCAGTGGAATAAAGAGGGCAATAGCTAATGGGCCGAGGGTTACTAGAGATCAGTAGCAAGAGAACAAAAGGCAACCAAAAAATATATCCCACTGAAAATGGTTCTGCTTGTTGGTCACTGACAAAAAGCATTGCCTCCAGAAAAGCCTATTCAGGCATTAATAACAAATAGAAACAAAGGGATAGTCTTATCCCTCAACATGGCTATGTCTACACTAGCCCCAAACTTCAAAATGCCCATGTAAATGGCCATTTCGAAGTTTACTAATGAAGCACCGAAATACATATTTGGCGCCTCATTAGCATGCGGGCAGCCACGGCACTTCAAAGTAGGCGGGGTCCTTTTGAAAAGGAGCCCCGTCGGGACGAGCCGCGCAGCAGCGAGCCATGTCAATTTCGAAGTCCCCTTATTCCTGTGAGCAGATGGGAATAAGGGGACTTTGAAGTAGGCGGGGCCCTTTCGAAAAGGAGCCCCATTGGGATGAGTCGTGCGGCGGCGAGCCGCATCAATTTCGAAGTGCCGCAGCTGCCCTCATGCTAATGAGGCGCCGAATATGTATTTCAGCGCTTCATTAGTAAACTTCGAAATGGCCATTTACATGTCCATTTTGAAGTTTGGGGCTAGTGTAGACACGGCCCATGAGGTACAAAAAAACATAGTGAGAGGAGGTGACTCTGACTTTTAAAATATGCGTCCAGATTTTTGCACTGGTGACATCCTGTTCACTTCATCCTTCCCATTGCAATATTCAGGTCCTATGCATAGAAAACACTCTAAGGCTATGGCTACTCTACCCCTCCCTTTCGGAAGGGGCATGCAAATGCCACTGATCACAAATGCAAATGAGGCTCAGAAGAACTGATTTTGAAAGCCAAAATAGCCATGTGGACAGGGTTCATTCAAAAGGAAACCCCACTTTTGAAAGCACCCTTCTTCCTGAAAAACATTTTCTTTCAAATGAACCCTGTCTACGTGGCTGTTTTGGCTTTTGAAATCAACTCTTCTGGAATCAAGATCCTGTACGACTATGCAAATGAGGCATGAGATATGTAAATCTGTGCCTTATTTGCATTTCCAATTGGCAGCATTTGCGTGCCCCTTCCGAAAGGGAGTGGCACTGTAGCTACAGCCTTTGTCATCATCAAAGTGTATTTTGCGCACGTCTTCTTGGCAAAGAATAACATATACTAACTATAGCAGTCAGATGCATCTGCCTTTGGGTTGTAAAAGTAGTCTTTTGGCTGGGTTATTACTTAGAAATGGTTCTTGGCTTCTGCCCTTTGGCTATTCCCATACCTCGCAGTTCTTACCCTGGGAAACATACTTAGGAACTGTGCTCTTCTTTCTTCAGGAGGTTTTCATGTTGTAAAATTTCTGCCAAGTTTTTCTGGCGAACAAGTTTTGAGTTATATTTTATCATTGGCTACTGTATTTCACTGCATAGCAGCTATCTTATAAGCAAGATAGGTGGCAAATCCTTTGTCATAACAGTCACATAAGGTAATTGGATGTCGTGTAAATGCAAACTAGATGTAAGAATCACTGGGTGCACACTTCATTAAACCATAGGTTGAATTCTTTAACAATATCCATTCAAGTATCTTCTGTAATCTTCTATCAGCATTGTATCTCCATTTCAGTTTGTAGGATATTACCTGCTTTGAACAGGCTAAAGACTCATTGTTATTGTCAGTCCTTAATATTCATTTAGTCCTTAGTGGCTGCCATTTTTATCAGGCGTTCAGAACAGCTTCCCTCTGCTGATCTGCCATTTTCCAACGTATCACTGTTTCACTTGTATGATTGCTAGTGAGACACGCTCAGAGCTGGCTGCTTTTCTCTCGGTAAGGGAGAAAGAAATGTCTCTGGTGCCTACTCTGCAGAGGAAGTTGATTCATGTGTAAATTATCAGTTGGCCTTTATTTGCTCGGCCTGTGGAGAGTATACATGAAGATAAAAGGCTCGGTGGGTCAAGGCTGAGTATGTGCGGGTTTCTCCAGTGGCCACAATGACAGTGTTAGAATTGTTGTCAAAGATTATCGGACAGACTGTGATGTCTTATCATTATTTACTTACAGTTTAGTGTGTAAAATACATTGCAACAAGCAGTGCGCTTTTATAACACTGAACAAAGTATACATCATAGCTGTATATTATCGTTATCAGCAACCTTCTGTATCAGGATTTTTAAACATCTGTGTAGATACTTTTGATGATGATACTTATGTCTGTATACAAAGAAAGCTGTGTTTATGTCATGAGTTACCTGTAGTGAAAAAAAGCTGCAGTCCTACTTAACCTTGCAAAATGGTACAAACTATCAACAAATCATCTCTGAGATCACATGGAAAAGGAATGGGTAGAGAGCTGGATTTGTTTTGGTTTCCACTGAAATAGTTGGAAAGTTTTGTTTCTATGTGTAAAATTACCAGTAATAGCAGTAAGTATAGTAATAGCTTTGAAATGCTTTAAATATCCCATGTTGTGTCTCATTTAATAAGGTAGTTACAGTATATTTGTCTATTTTACAACTGCATTTGTATTGGCATATAATGTGTGCAGCCGCTGGGAACTGTGTAAGGGTGGCAGAAAGTTATTTGATCTTCAAAATCAGTTACCTGTCACTCAATTGCCTTTCATTGAAACATAATCAGGAATCATTATGGGCCTATTAGCAGCTCAGATGTAAGTGCATTTTAAATGCCATTGTCAGAATTCCAGTTATCCTCAGAAAAGCGAAGTCATTAAAGTACAACTGTCTTGGAGTTTCATGAGGTAAATCATAAATCAGACAGGGCACTAAGCTTGTGAAATGTAAATTCAAGACCCATAGGATTTGATCCGACAGGTCAACTTCGATTTAGACTTTTGGGGCAATCAGGCCATTGAATAGCCAACAGACAAGGTCATCTTTTCCCATGTGTTACTGTTAGCTTATCTACATTTTGTAACACTGTTATGAGATTTTTTTTTCTAACAAAAAAAAAGTTCCCGTGGCATAAAGCAAGCCCTGTAAACCATTTGAAAAACACATTAAACTACCCAAATGGGGTTATAGGATATAATTTGGTGCACATCAGTCTTAAGTGCCCCTTGATAATATTTTCCCTTTTCCATGTTGTTAGTGACATTACGTGTCTTGTGTGCAATATTGCTCTGTCTGCTCTAAGCTGCTTTACTTGCTTTATTTTAGAAAAATGTTCATGAAATTTTCTGACACTAATGTTTGCAGCTCATTTCCTATCCCGTGGCACACTTTGAATTTGGTATTTAAATTTCACTTTTTTAAAAATGCCCACTTCATTTCACAACCTTTGTTCCTTCTGTCCCCTTTCAGGATAGGGGAGCATTGTAGATTTGAATCCCACCAGAAAAACCTGTTTCTTCTCTTTCTACTTTGGAAATAGTAAGAAGGGAATATAAAAAGCAACATACCTGCTCGTGGGCATAGTTAAAGGTATTTCCTGCTCCAGGTTGGTTGTGTGTTCTACCAATCAAAGTTTGTGCTGGAGATTGTGCAACATATGAAAAATGTAAATGTTTGGCCTCTTGTGTTCCTTGGGCCTCAGTAGACCATTAGTCAGACAGAAAGCTATATGACTGAGTACCGCTGGACAGGGACTTCAAGAAACCTGGTTGCCATTCCCAGCTGCATTCTTGGTTTTGTGTGCAGCCTCGGAAGCAATTAGTTCAGCTGTCTCTGCCTGAGGTTTGCCATCTGTAAAACTGGGATAATGATTCTGACCTACCTTATTAAGTGCTTTGAGATCTGCTGGTGAAAAAGAGTAGTTTAGTATTATTATGCATGAAGTGCTCTGCAAACCATTCTTGGAAAGCGGTATATTTCATTAATACTACTTTGGGGTTGAGAAGGCCTTTTGACTGACTGGTAAAGTTTTTTAAAGGTTGAGATTTTGTGTGTGTGTTTTTGGTTGATAGATCAAGTTTTGGGTTTTGTTTCATCGTGCCCTGCGTATACTCCAGGTTTGGCTTGTCTACAAACATTATGTACTGGTAAAGTACAGAGCTCAGGTTCTGTCATGAGAATTAGGACCAGAGTGATAGGACTTTAACACCAAGTCCAGACAGAAGTATCCCATCAGAACCCAAATTCCTGACACAAGGAAAGATTATGTGTGAGATTTTATTCTGCAGCCAAATCCCAACCGTGGAAACTAAAATTAGTACAAATTAGACAAATGCCAGGAAATATTAGGGAGGGTGATTTTGGAGTAATGAGGTAGCAGGCAACAATAGGAATGAAGTCTTCAGCAGAATAAATCTTTATTTAGTTGTATTGAGAAAAGCCATGGCCATAGTTAACATTTGTGTGCTGTTTTTAAGTGGTAGACCTAGCAGTGTAATAACATGATCCCTGAAATATATGTTGATAATATGAATCTGGAAAACATTCAGATAAGTTAGCAGGTATTTCATTTTGATATCAACCTGTTTATACAATAACAGAACTGAAATATTTGGCAGTTATCTATGTATACAAATATGTTTCATGTATAGGAATGTAGAATATAGTACACAAATATACCATTAACTTAATACAAGTAACAACATCATGTGGCAGTTTTCCTAAGAATATATTTTATGCATCTGTGAGGAGATGTGCATGATATAATTATATGACAAATAAAAATATTTTAAGGTAGAGAACAGATTTGTTTATGTGTATAATAATTTACTTACCAGTGTAATTGAACTCAGCTGCAGAATTATTACTTACATAGTGCCATACGTGTACATTGTGTCGTGCCATACTGGGACTGTGCATAATCACACAGTATCAAGTAGCAATGCTAAAAATAAAACTTTTTTCCAAAGAACTTAGTCTAAAGGCACAAGTGAGTACTGATCAAAGGAAACTAGAGTGCAATTAATATAGTATGTACTTTTTTTCAGAGAGCTCTGCTATTACTTAATTTTATAGGTGGCTAAACTAAGGAAAGATGATGAGGTCATATGACTTATATAAACACTGGGCCAGGTTTTTAGCTAGTTTAGCCATGTGATAGTTATGAAAATGAGTGTGCAACTGAAGCCTAATTTGTGAGTGCAGTTACCGTGATTCTGAGCACAAACAGGTAAATTCTGGGGTTACAAATTATCCATTCACATATCTATGCAGACAGATCCAGTTGTCGCGGGTGAACTTGAATTTGGGACCTCTGGAGCTTAACATGAGCCAAAAGCCAGCTGGCTTTTAGCTAAGGCTGTAGAGCAGACTCATTACGTGTACAGTAGGTGGTTTTGGTGTTACTGGATGGGTGAGTACACCACACCCAGAAGGTGTGTGGGTTAGGTACACATACAATTGTGATTGGATATTTACAAATTGCGCACTCAGGACCATATATTTGGGTCCAATTGAGCTATACACTGAATGGTACTTAACAGTGAGAAATGGGAAGCAAATATTATGTAGGGCAGTTTAGCTCAGTTAGGGTATGTCTACACAGCAGCATTTACATAGTATAGATGTTAGGATAGTTATTTCAAAATAACTTTGCTGTGTAGACCTCTCCTAAGGGAGCTGTGCAAAGAGGGTAAAGCAGCAGCTGTTTATCTGTTCTATATTTTGTGCATGCAGTTACAAACTTGATTTATTTGAAAATGTGTACTATAAGGTCTGTGGCCTAGATTAGTATTTACCTTGCTACTCAATCTTGGCTTAATTTTATTAGTGACTTCTATATGATACATATATATGATCGTCTATAGCTTAACATTTTAACACTATACTATCTCAGAGCTTTTGCTGCTAAGCTGCGGAATTCCACATGTGTAAGGGGCGATAGAACTTTTGTTGTGTGCCCTGATTTAAGTGAACATACAAACGCAACAACAAAAATAATGACGTGTCAGAAGGCAGATTAACAATAACTTTTCTGGCTGAGAATCTTTCTATTTTCTGGTTCACTTCCAAATAATAAATCAAATTCCTACTCATATCAGTAATTTCAAATGCAATTAGCTTTATGTGAAAGATGTTACATCCCTATATGCATTAGTCAGTTGTTGCTCTGCGGCCTGATATCCTTTATGCTTTTGGTGTCCCTCCCTGGCAGGAAAGCACACTGAGATACTGTTAAAATACCAAAGTCAACCAAAACACTCAAATTCTGATCTGGCTCTCCCCCAGACACCTTGACTTTAGTCTAGTCAATTGTTTGTACGATGGTTCTCTAAGTCAGGCATACAGTACACTTGATGTGTGATATAAAATTGTGTTCTTTGTGCAGGTGCAAAATCACAACTTTTTTTATACAATTTGTCAGTTTGATGTCTCAAACATTTAATTTTTCCATGAGATTATCACAAAAGGCCTGTTTTCATGCTGTCATATTGAAATTTAAATAATTTGTCAGTTTTACTCAAAAATAAGACCATATTAACCAAATCAGTATTCTTCCTTTTTTTTCATTAAATGCAGGTTTCAAATATTTATTTTGAAAAGAGAAAACCTTTGCCTTTTTCAAGGGATTTTTATTTTCAAGTCGGATTTTTAGATATTTGTTTATACACTTGTATATTAAATAGAAGAGGTCTTCAATATTCACATCACAGGTTCTTTAAAGTAGAAGCCTATGAAGTAGTCTACCACCAGTCAAGATATTACGTCCAGTTTGGAAGCAAATTCTCTGGTCGGGAGCTGAAACAAAAAAAAAATGAGTGACTTACTGCTTCATTTTCTGGGATGGATTCCTGAAGTGATATCCTGATCCTGTTGTAGTCAGTGACAAAATGCCTATTGACTTCAATGGTCCAGGATTTCAACCCAGGATCCCATCACTCAGTAAACTGAGGCTATGTCTACACTAGACATAGAAGTCAACCACCGATATGCTATTTTAGTTAAAATCTATTTATCTGTGCTCGACTTCCATGTTTGTCCACACAGCAGAAGAGCGACCTTACCTTGATCTTCCTTATTCCTTGCCTCTCGCGAGAAGTGCAGAGTTGACATTGACCCCTGGGAGTGTCATTTCACTCATGCACAAAATGAAACCCCAGAGGTCGACCCTGAGCAGGTCAGTCTTTCCCTGTAGTGTGGCTCTAGCCTGAGTAATTTACTTGTTTTTTTATGTTCCATTGACTTTTCCTCAGTATACTAGCTGCCTGATTTCTAAGTTTAGGAGACCAATGCACAGCTTATCAGAGCCATGAGGGGTTAACAGACAAATCCTGAACCCATCGCTGCACTTGTGCACCAGGCCAGGTAGATAAGGTGAGAAGGAATTCCTACCCACCCACTCACCCTATCCCCCTTAGAAAGGCCAGTGAATGGCTGTAGTCATTCCATGGAGGCTTTTGCTGTTCAGTAACTGGAGTAACTTCCAGCGGTCCTTGATGCAACACAGTGCAGTGAGTCACATCAATTCCACTGCAACTCTGGATGGGTGCGTAAACACCCATAGAGAGGAGGACAGAACTTGCCCTCATAACTGTTCAGCTATTTTAATTAAAATAGAAGAAAAAAAGGCAGAGCTACCTCCATGGATTCAGGTCCTCAGCTGATGTAAATTGATGGAACTGTGGTGGTGTGGCAGTTCTCACCAGCTGAGAATTTGGCTCTTAGCATCAGCAACTGGTGTCTTGCATGCATTATGTGTGTGGTTAATGAACAAAGGCTTACTAATATGAAATACAGCCACATTAATCAGAATGCCAAACCAAGCTGAAAAGTACAGGTACCATGGCTATAATATTAGCAAATATAATGCCAATAAACTTTAGGGGGTAATATTGAAAGGAATTAACTATAAAGCAAAGGTGACAATCATAATATGTTCAAATAGCAACATGATCTGAAACTGTCAAAAATAAGTTGCTCTTTGGTAAATGTGGGTACAAACAAGGTGATGGCAAGCATAAAATCACCCCATGTTTATGTGCATTGCCTATCATTTGTATGTGTGAAGCTTAGGTGTTTGCTCTTGAAAATGTAGCCTCTTGTGACTCAGCTGGACTGAGCAGTTCTTTTAAAATTTAAAAATCAATCAGACAAATTGTTATTTTTGGATTAATTGGTTTTGTTTTCCATGGAACGGCCTGCAGCTATGATGCTTCTTTCTTCCTTATCTAATATAAGTGAGTACCTTCATATGAAACAAAGATGTATACTTGTTAATGTCAAAGAGCAGAAAGAGAAGCACTTCTTCATCATTTCAGAATAAGTTATCAATTCCATGCACATGGCATATTATACAAGATAAGAAGTTAAACATCCTGTATATCATCCCATGGGATTGTAATGAAAACTCCTATAGTTCAATCATTCATTTATTAGAAAATACTGCTTTTCTTTTTTTCTTGACCTGTTATTTTTATTGTACTGTTCTTTTAACAAGGCTTAAACCTGTAAAAAGTAACTATTAATAAAAATATTGCATTTTTATCAATGCATGTGGTTTATATTGCACAATAATATGATTTTTATGAGCATCCATTTTGCGTGAAATATTGCCAAGCCTGATTCATTAACATTTACACCAATGTGCTGGGGTCAAAGAGGTCAAAGTTTGTGTTTGAGCAAACACAGGATAAAAAACTAAAAATAAACCTAAAAATATAGTATCTGTTCTGTCCTGTTGGTGAAATACAGTGATTTCTATTATCTCTTATCCTCCTTTTGTTCCATCAGAGCTGCAAAATCATGGATCTTGCAACACAAGCCCAATCCTGCCTCCAAGTCTCCTAACATGCCATTTGAGGCTTTCACAGACACCATACAGCTGTTCTGCCTGAGTCCAAAGCAACTAAACCATTAAACCAAAGGGCATAAGTGAAACAGAAGGCTTTAGTTAGAACGTGGCTTTAAAGGAGTTGATTTTCAAACTGCTTGGAAAAAGAGTGCTTGTTTAAGAAGGAGGTACTATGCGAAAACAAATTATTACAAACGCTATATTAAAAAAACCTAAAGGTTGCAAAGGTAAAATAGGAAAAGGACAGAAAGCTGGTTTGTCCGTTCAGTTTTAATCTATCCGTCTGCGTATACAGGTTGGACCTTGCAGGTCCGGTACCTGCAGTACGTGGCCAAAATGAGGGAATTTGCCAAACTTGGGAGATCACCTGCCTCTGGCCCCCTAGCCTGCCACCCCTTCCCGCCACCAGCTCCACTTATGCTCTCTCTGGACCCCCTGTCTCCCATCCCCCTGCCTCCCACCCCAGCCAGCTTCCCTGCTGCTGATCCAGCTCCTACCAGCCCCAACCCAGCAGATGACCACTCCGCCAAGCTCCCAGAGCAGCAGGGCCACTGACCCCCACATCACAGATGTTGCCAAACCACAGAGTCCCAGTTTTGGGATGTGCAACCTGTACACATTGTGAGTCTTTAATTATATAACAACTTTTCTGTTCTCACTAAATGAACAGGTATACAGTGGTTTGGTTTGGTTTTTTTCACCCTGTTTGGTGTTCAGTGTATGGCCCCAGACCTTATTCACTGCACACTATTCAAACCCTCCTTTGTAGATGGGATTCTTAACTTTCTTCTGGGATTGTCTGTAGAGGTCATCACTCTCGTGTCAGAGTTCTTCACAGATTTTGAGTGTGATTTTCACAACATCCCTGCATAGTGAGGGAGTGCTAATTAATTAAGAGAAGGGGAATTACAACTTACAAGCTGCAGCTACACTACATTCCCCTTTCAGAAGGGGCATGCAAATGTGGTTGATCGGAAATGCAAATGAGGCATTGATTTACATGTCGTGTGCCTCACTTGCATAATGGCAGCCATTTGCTGTTCTGGAAGTGCTGTTTTCGGGGAAAAAACTAAGCTGTGTAGATGGAGTTCATCCAAAAGGAAACTCCCACTTTCTAAAGCACGCTTTTTCCTCATATTTTTCAGGAAGGAAGGGTTCTTTCAAAAATGGGGTTTCCTTTCAAATGAACCCTGTCTACATTGCTTGTTTTTTATTTTTTTTTCCTGAAAACAGCACTTCCAGAACAGTGAGTGGCTGCCAGTGTCTCAGATTGGGACCCAAGAAAATGAAGAACACACAGCTTTGATTTAAGTGACTTTCACAGCAGCACAAAGAAATTCTGTGGCAGAGTCAGGGTTAGATTCCAGTTCTCTGTAGCAGCATAAAATCGCCTTATGAGCCCATCCTTTCTCTTCCTGAGATTTCCTGTCTTATTTATTACATGCTGTCTAATATGTGAAACAGAGATCTTGTAGACCTCATCACCCTAATTCATCCCCAGAGCTGGTCCATTTTGTGCAAAGAATGAAGGCGGAGTCCTGTGACAAAAATAGTTGAGATCAGGTAATCAAAAACTATTTTATAATGCATATGGACAAGAGGATTTATGAACCTTACTCCAGCCATATGCGAACGTCAGACTTTGCCTGGTACTTTGGAGATATGTCAGTTTAATGGGGTGTTGTGTTTGTGCGTGTTTTCATATGCTTTTAATAAAGCAAACTGAAAACCAGAAATTCCATCATATTGATTGCTGCGTAGGTCATCTGTAAGTTTAGAGCAGTGTTTCCTAAATGGCGTTCTGCAAACCCCCAGGGTTCTGCAAAGTTAAATGAAGTGTTCTGGGAGGAAATAGCATTTCATGGTTTAAAAAACTAATAATATTTAAGCATTTATGAATTTTATTAAAAACAATTTTCATTTGTGTTTGCCTCGTTAAGCGTCCTTGTGTAATGCCAGCTTAGCCGGAGAGTGGGGACGATGATGTCACTACTCAGTGCTGCACGCACAGTCTGTCAGTGGCGTGATCGCCTGTTAAATACCACTGTGGATCCCCATACTCACTCTATTCAATCTATTGAAGCAAATGTGATTTTTGTTTTTAAATACGTGCTGTTAAACTACAGGTTGATCTCATGACCTGGTTTAGCATTTGTTTATCGTTATCCTTACTTACGTGTGGTTTACTTTTTCAGCTCCCTATATGATTGTTTTTAGGGGTTCTGCAAAATTCTTTCACATTTAAAAGGGTTCTGTGTGCAAATAACATTGGGCAGCACTGGTTTAGAGCCTGTAGGACAACAGCCGGTACCCCACCCACTTGAGTAAATAAAGTAGCAGATATCAAAACAAAAAGCAGTCAAGTAGTACTTTAAAGACTAGCAAAATTCCATTTTGCTAGTCTTTAAAGTGCTTCTTGACTGCTTTTTGTTTTGATATTGTCTAGGCTAGCACGGCTTCCTCTTTGTTACAATTCAAAGTAGCAGATAGCAGTAGTAGGTTCTTGTTCTCTGTGTGAACTAGCCACTAGAGGAGGATGAGACACATGGTTTGCCAGTGGTTTTCTCAACTATTTTCTGACAGTGGATGAATTCTGAGATTCAGAATATTGAGTTCAATTCCAGCCATTTGGAAGGGTGTGGTCTCCAGAGAGCACAGGCTGTTTTGCCCCTGCCAACCTCAGAATCTTGACCCTTCTGGCCTGTTGTGTCCAGCCTGTCTCTGTGCCCTCATCCCCCTTCCAGACTCCTTGCCTTACTCTCTTTACATCACTTGTCAGGCTCCTCACTCCAATCTGTCTCAGGCTGTCAACCTAGACTCCTTGTCCACGCACACCCAATCTCCCCAGTCCTAACCCTAGCTTCTGGCTCCTCCTCCCTGTCTGTTCCCTCCAAAGATGTAGCGTTTGATCTGTCTGGGTTTTAGTCAAGCTGCGACCTTCTTTTCCTTCGTTCTATCTGGGCTGCAGCAGGAAAAGCACTGGAAGCACTGGAGAAACCATCTGCCTCCTGTTAGTTCCTCTGCACGATGCCACAGAGATTCGCAGCATCTGGATGCCTCACTTGCAGGGAAAGTTTGGCTCATTCTCTGCATCCTTGCGTTGGAGACAGCCTAGTGCATGTTGAATCTTGGGAGAAGTAGCTGCCAGATTCTAAAGAGTTGCTACTAATCACATGCAAAAAAGGGGGAGTTTTTTTTCAATTATTTATAATTTGGCCAAATTTGGGCATATTTCCATAGGAACAGCAAAAGGCACATTCTTGATCCAGTGGGACACCATCCCCCACTCCACCCTGGCCAAATTTCAACTCCAAAGGATGGAGCTAGAGATACGCAGTAAAATCACTGTAAGAATTTATGTAACAATGGCAAAAGAGTGTCCTCTACATTTCAGAAATCTGTGAAAGACACTGAAATGCTAAGGAACTGTGTGTTCCCAGATCCTTCATGACTACACACAAACTTCCAGCCTACTAAAGTGCTTGTGTTTTGTTTTTAATCATATCATGGACAGATTGACTTATTTATTTTACTGGAGCACTTTTCATGCGTGT
This sequence comes from Carettochelys insculpta, assembly GCF_033958435.1. NCBI lineage: Eukaryota > Metazoa > Chordata > Testudines > Carettochelyidae > Carettochelys > Carettochelys insculpta. The sequence goes on from NC_134141.1 coordinate 74,205,412, forward strand.
GTGCATTAGGAATGGAGTACAATCAGTACAGCCGCTGCTCTTGCTTATTCTGTCTTTGCACCGCAAGTTCAGCTACATGATCCCATAAACATGCATCTTTGGTAGCTTGTGAGTATAACGTAGGAAAATTAAGAATTATCTGTAGGTAAGATGTTCCTCTTTCAGATTAATGACAACAACAATTGCACTTAAAAAAACCTGCACTTAAGAATCATGGGGCATCTCCTGAAGGCCAGATTGTATTCTAACACGTACCCCTGCCTAGGGGGCCAGAAGGCTCTACAACAAGCATGGGCAAGATGCATCCCGTGGGTCAGATCCAGCCCTCCAAGTTTTAATCCAGCCCACCTGCCCCTGTGGAGGGAGGAGATTTTTGGGTGCTGCCCCTACCCACAGCAAAATCTCTCCTCTCCTATTGGCTGGTTTCAAAGGGGTGCAGGGCTCCAGACGCTACCACTGCTGGAGTAGCTGCAGTGACAACCAGGAATTGTGGACCCCTTTTTACTCCAGGCCCTGGTGCAGCTGCCCTCCTTGTCCCTCCTGTTGGTGGGGCTGCCTACACTCCACTCCCTACCCCAAACTCCCTTCTGCATCCAACCTACATCCTAGACCCCATGCCTCCTCCATAGAGAAGTGCAGCCCTTGACCACTTTCCAAATTCTTGGAGTGGTCTCCATCAGAAATGAATGCCCACCCCTGCTCTACAGTGTTCCACTTATGGAATTTCCTCGGTTCTCTTCCAAACAGGAGACAGGGTTTGTTCGCCTGTCCCCTTACCCTGCTGAATAAATAAATACCCTGACCCATGGATATTCCAGAATCCCTGGGATGGGGCACAGGGCTGTCTGTACAGAAGCTCTGTGTCTTAGCACCTGGCTGTCCTGTCCTAAATCTCAGGAAGCACAGCTTCACTGCAGCTACCCAAGGATCGCTCTCAAAGGGAGGTTCCTACAGCAGAGGCGGCCCCATGGTAATGGATTACTGCTTTGAACTGTGTTGATTATAGGGCCATCTCTGTTGGGTGCATTGAAGAAGATGGGTATCCTCAGTCTGGGCCCACACCTGATGAGCCCAGCAAGGAGAGCAGGAGGCTGCCATAAAGGCAGCTGGCTTTCTTTTCTATGTGACAAAGCAGACAGCTGTATGTGGAGTGGCCTCTCTTTCATGCTGATTAAATAGGACTTCAATTATCCTGAAGTTTTAGTCAGATAAAATCCCTCTGGCTTTCAGGAGAGTTGTGTGATAAAATCTAAATTGGAATATCAAGGTTTTGGCATGGGCTTTAACGTTGATTTAGTATTAATTTATTCTGATTTATCAGTAACCCAATATGTTACCATCAGGTAACTTGTTTATAGGACAACAGAATGTAAAGCAAAACATTCTAGTCATTCAGAGTTGAAAAATACATACAAAACAGCCAAGTTTTTGACTGAAAGATTTTCTTTTCCTAGTTAGTCCTGGCTTTTGTTCACAGGCTTTTTAAAATTGCTGAAGAAATGTTTTCTCAGTGCATGCATATATTACAGTTATAACATTTCATTTCTCCCTAGAGTGAGAGAGAATGTACTGTATATACTGTATCCACAGTGCCAGTTTTCCTTAACTGCCTGTTCAGTGAGCTTCCCTCTTACTCCACTCTACAGGAGATTCAGTTTTCATATTAACTCATTGCAGGATCTTTTATGAACAGTGACTATCAAACTGTGCTGGTGGGCACATATGTGCATGCTGGTAGTGTTCTCTACTAGCTTCTGTTCCCATGTCAATCTTTCACGCCACACTCCAGTTCTTTTTATCAGCAGCTGTTTTAAACCTACTTCGAGAAAACAACCTGGAGTGGCATAGACAAACCAAACTAAATTAGAGCAATAATTACTAAAAGATGCACACAGGGTACAAACAATAGAATCCCCCAAATGTGTTTAATTAAATTTTCTCATGTTTCTCTCCTACAAAATTTATGACCCAATCGCAGGACTTACTAAAGTGTAATGCCAACAGACCCTAGTCATTGACAGACAGAACCGAACCTGGGTCCTCCAGAGCTTAGTACATGATCTAAAAGCCAGCTTGCTGGTAGCTAAGGTTGTAGAGCAGGCTCATTATTCTCTCTGGAAATGGTCTCAGTGACACGAGGTTGGACAGTATACCACACCCAGGAGGTGTGTGAGTTACACAAGTAAAGCATAAGAGTAGCCTCCAAAGCTATCTTATGTTATTCCAGAGGTTGAATTGTACCTCAGTAGCTCCACAATCTGGAATGCGTAAAGGCCACATAAAGCCATGTTTATCTCCTTTTCCATGCACTAATTCCCGTGACATCCCTGAACTGGGACCTGAACGTCCATATTTACTAATGTGGAATGAAAACTTTTGTTAATGTGACTTTAAAGAGACATTTCCCTCGGGATTTTTAACAGCTCTTGTCACCTTCTTTCCCAGTTTCAAGCCCACTTTTTTGTTATGGTTTTCTCAGAGAAAGGCAAGACTTGAACTTCCACCTCCATCTGCTGTACTATGATTCCTTTTCCCCCCAGCTTTGAGTGCTGTTCCATAGGCTCTGAGTTTAGAGTCTGAATCCCTAATAGAATCAGAGAGACAAGAGTTCTGGCTGAGGGCCCCATTGCTGGTTTCTGTCATTTTAGATTGCGGTTATCTGTGGCTCTATTCAGAAGCCTGTGCTACTGGACACACAATTTTGTTTCACTTGCGTAAAACTTGCTCCAGTATCTCATTGGCTCCTGTGTAGCCAGTGGCACTTCTTAGCTTCCCAAATCAAAACACCAAGGCTATGGCTACATGACAGTGATCTGTCAACAGAAGTTGCTGTTGGAAGAGATCTTCCAACAAAACCTGGTGACAGATCATGATTGTACACAAAAGTGGGTGGCAGCTGAGCCAGGCACAGCCTGGCCCTCCCTGTGTTCTGCCCTTCCCAGCACTGTCCATAGGGGCGGAAGCTACCTGCTGCCTGCAGGCATACCTGCGAGCTGAGAGTTGTACTCCTCAGTGGCGTGTCTGGGGTTGGACCATCACCCACGTGGCTGCGCCACTCTCAGCTGTGGCAGAGGTGTGCGGCCCTTGTGGGGCTGGCAGGGGACCAGCGCCTGTGCCCTAGGGCTGCTTGCTGGGTCCAGGTGGAACAGGCTGCCATGCAGGTGGTTGCATGTGCTGGCCCCACAGCATGGGTTCCCACCTGAGCTGGTGTGTGACCCATGGGATGCTCACCAAAGGGTCCCTCAAAGGAGTCCAGAAATGCCCTGGAGATTGCCTTACTGGAGGAGCCCAAGTCCAGGGCGATGCTGAGCATCCCCTGGCTGGACTTGGGGTATGTATTGGGCTTTGGCTGTACCCCCGGCAGAATCCCCAGCAGCTCCTGCCCTGGTGGCCAAGGGGAGCCTCCTCTGCAGTGTCAACAGCCGCTGCACTGCAGGCGCTGTCCTTGCCACCAGGAAGTGGTGCAGTTCTGTATAGTAGGGGCAGGTGGCCATCCTGCGCCTTGAGACCTGGGCCTGCACGTATCCCTGCCAGAACTCCTTAACCTTTGCCTGCACCCGCTCCAGGGAGCGGGCGGGGTGTCCTCTGTCAGCCAGGGCTGTGGCAAGGCAGGCATACCCCAGGGTGTTGCAGCTCTTGGTGCTGGGGTCCAGAAGGATGGGACTCTTTGGCCCACAGGTTCAGCATGTCCTGCAACTCCCAGCCAGTTCATGATGGGACTTGGCGTTCCCTGCCCCTGGGTGGGTCCTGGGACCCCTCGGGCTGTTCCTCTAAAGGCCCTGGGGGGTCTCAAGGTGCCTGGCTTTTGGCCATCAGTCAGGGTGTGTGGCTCTGAGGTGTGCTGGACAGCTGGTCAGCACGCTGCTGCTCACACGCTCTCAGCTCCCTGCCACAGGGCTTCCAGGGCTCCCTGCAGCTTTAAGCGTGGCTGGAGGCAGAGATCATAGAGCTGGGATTGCTGTGGATAGGATGTCCCCCCAGTCAGCTGGCTGGCACTATGGAGGACTGTTCTATTGACAAAAGGTGCCCCTGGAGCATCCACATTTGTTTTTTGTGGATGGACTCTGTCAATGAAAGTGTTCTGCCTATGGGGGGAAGAGGCAGAAGGCTGTCAACAAAAAGTGCCATGTCCTGTTGACACACTGTCAACAGAATGCATTTTTAGTGTGGACACTCCTTGTGTTTTATCAGCAAAACCAGAGTTTTGTCAAGAAAACTCTCTAATGTAGATGCAGGCCAAGATGTTGAGACCATGACAGAGAAAGTGAAAACATCTTTGACCCTTTGCTTGCTTCTCTAGCACAATTTTGTGCAAGGTCACTACTGATTCTGAGGAAGTGAAAAATGATGAACGTGACTAGTGAAGAGCAGAATGGTTTGCACACTTCTAAGCATATCAGCTATTTTCCATATTGAGGTAGTGGAGGGTTAATTGAGAAGTAAATTGCAGCATTATGGTTATTAATTTTTAATGTTCCCTCTAATGACATCTTGAGGATAACCATTAGGAAATGTGGTATTTTCTGTTGTAGTTAAATTTAGCAAGTAGCAAATTTAGAAGTACTGAATTGATGCTCATTCTTAAAATTTCCATATTGTGGGAACTTTAGACTGTCACATACTTTCTTGATATATACTCATAGATTGATAGCCTTTAAGGCCAGAGGGACCATCATGGTCATTTAGTCTGCTCTCGTTCACACCACAGGTCCCAGACCCTCACCACTTTGAGTTACAGAGACTCCCTCATTTACACTAGCTTAAACCTGCAAGTGACCCATGCCCTGTGCTCCAGAGTAAGGCTCCAGAGTAAGAACTTGCCTGGGGTTTCTGAATTAGGATATAAAAGTCTAAAAGCCATGAAGCACAAGATGGTAAAATCAAGTTTCTGAGTATGTCTAAAGCCAATGTGTTTAATTTAGTTTTTGATATTCAGCTGCTGAGATAGGATTTTTAGATTCTTTTTTTAATGATTTATTGTTAATAGTCTTTGAAAATGGATGTGGGCCACTGATTCATTTATGGAGCTATGATTCTGAGTATGGTGTTTCCCCAAATTAGTTGATTCTTGCATCACAGTCCACCTCATTGGACTATAATAGGAACAGGCCTGTATTGATTACTGTGACTTACAGGGGGAAAAAATCTTTGCACTTCACAATGTGTATAAATTATAAATAACATCTCTAAAGGCTATGAGTTAGAAACAGCATTCTTCTGAGACATCCACATGTAAAGCTGTTGTAGTGGTTATTAACTTCATGATTATAGTACTGGTGTACTTGACCCACAGCAATGATCACTGTCCATAAAATCTTGCAGACTGGGCTCAGACACCTGCCTCTTCCAGCTGTGTTCATTAGCACAGACCACAAAAGGTCACTGTAATAAACAGAAGGTCAACATGCACTACATCAGTATAAATTCATTGATGAAACAACAACCTTATCTTCCCTCTGTCTTTACTAACTTAAACTACTTCTTTACTATAGAGGTGCAGAATGTAGAGTACATGTAGGTGTTTTGAATAAATTCTGTATGTATTGCCTTTATCTTCACAAAGGAGGAGACTGATATCTCTGAAATGGAATAACTATGAATGAATTATTGGACATCACATCATGAATTATTGGATCATCTCAGCATGAACATGGATAAAATGTTATATCAGACCTAAGCAATCACTTTTCTGAGGTGTTTAGAATTATTTCATGTTCTATTAGGGATTACGATATTACAAGATTAATTGTGTTGCTTTCTAACTACGCCAGAAGTTGAAAGTACAATTATTTCCTTAGTGTGTGTGTTCTGGCAATAACATGAGATCCCAGCCCAAATATGTGAGACTCTGTACAAAAAGTGAATGTATTTCTTTTCAATGCATGCATCACAAAAATCTATTAAATTACCATTTAAGCCAACATTCACATCTACTTCAGTCTCAGTTCATGTACCTTATCGCTCAAACGTCGTAATGCCCCACTACACTCAATCTCTTCAGCTCCGTAGCAACCTCCATTTCCACAACAACCAGAATTCCAACCTCAGCTAGTCCCAGAAGAGCAGCCATGTTAGTCTGTAGCTTCATAGAAAATTAAAGACTAACAATTTTATTTATTAGGTAATGAGCTTTAATGAAGTGGGTCTTACCCACAAAAACTCATTACCTAGTAAATGAAGTTTAGTTTTTAAGGTGCTACTGGACTGCTTGTTTTCTGTGAACCTCAGCTAGGTGGAGGTTTGTTTTGTATAGACCACACGTATCTTAGAGCTGAAGAGGACCTTGGGAGGCTATTGAGTCCAGTCTCCCAACAGGGCTAAGCACCAATTTTTTTTTAAATCTATTTGCCCCAGATCCCTAAATGGTCCCCTGAAGGATTGAGCTCACAACCCTGGGTTTAGCAGGCTAGTGTTTGGACCACTGAGCTATCCCTCCTCTGAAAGTTTACTTTAGTTTTTTCTACATAAATAAGCGGGAGACCAGAATTACTGTGGTGTACTTGGATGTGGTTGTGTGGAATTAAATGAGTGAATTGTGGCTGAATGGAAATGGAGTCATTTGTGGATTTGAGGAGGCTCTGAGGGTTTTGTGGAACTTTTTCTTGGCAGACTGTTAGGGGGATTGTATTATGGCTACAGAGACGCTCCCTACTGCCTTGCTTGCATCCCACATCGCTCTTGGTCTGGTGGAATGTTATAAATATTTAACTTTCGTTGATCGCCATTGCATTACGGTTTATTAAAGTCAATGTGATTAACTAATTAAAAGATATAGCAACTATTTAGCTTGTGCAATCGGTTAGAGAATGGATGGAGGCCATGGAATTAGGGAGACAGATTAAGATATTCTGGGCCTGGAAACTACCACAAGTTTGGTAGATAAAACAGCTGTCTCGTTAGCAGCTCTGTTGCACTTATCAAGCAGATCTTTCCCTTTCTCTTCCTGTCATTCTGTCCCCTCCCACCGTGTTTCTGTCATAATCAACAATAGGGTGAAGGGAGCCAATGGGAGAAATTGTATCCAGTTCTACCTCATATGCATCTCTGTTACAGAGGCAGTGTCTGACTTATTTAGACACTTATCTTTGCAAAGAAAACAAGAGAGATCTGTCCTTCCTACAGTATATCTGAGGGAGCCTCAGGCCAAAGGTCTACAGACCAGGCTTATGGAGTGGTGGTTTTGTTGGGGACTGTCAAGGGCAGTAGCTAGAAACCGTGGAGGGAGGCCGTGCAGGAGATTAAGTGAGGGAGGAAGACATCGTTGGTTCTGTCAACTCTCCTTTGACAAGCTAATTTTATCCAATAATGAGGGAGAAGAACTCTCTTTGTGCTTAATTGTAAAAGTATCCACTGTCTGTGCCTATGTAAAGATGGGAGCTTTGAGATGACTGTAGACCTTTTGATATGAGGACATGAAAGAAGGTTAGACCCTCAGGAGAAATTTTAAAATAAAAGCTCAGTTTCAGAGGTTTAATCTGCAAAAGATAGTCAGTAATGTGTATCTAATATGGGAATTTCATTTGTCCTCTGAGGAGTTATTGTGTTCATATGAGGGGACAGAATTCAGCCATGAAAAAGGAGAGTTTGCGCCTGTTCTCGCTACAGTACTCGCTCAGCCTTAACCTCTCTCCGAAGTCAAACAGAATTTTCCTTCAGACCCTTTTTCCTAAGCCCATTGACATCAATTAAAAGATTCCCATTTAAATCCGTGACATTTACAACAGTTGCTAAAGTTAACATGGCAGTATTGAGCACCACACACTGAAGGCCAGGTTCTGAGTAGCCCTGGAATGGGTTCACAAGAGCATTAGAAGATAAAAGAATCCTCTCTTTCATCTTGCACAGCGCATGGAAGGAATTTCATTGCACAATATAGTCTCTACTCCAGTGCTTTGTTTTCATAAAAAAACAAAACAAAAGGAGGATCTGGTATTCAGCTGGCTTCCTCTTCTTCCTCTGCTGCCAGGGTTCCTGCAGCTGGGGCTGCCAGTGAGGCTTCACACCCCAGTTGGCTCCCCACTGCAGGGCTTCCAGGAACCCCTGCCCCCCCAGCTGACTCCCTAAGGCTGGAGCTACCAGTGGGGCTCCCAGCCCCGGGGCTGCCAGGGTTCTGAAGGCTAGAGCTGCCACTGGGGCTCTGCACCCATGCTGGCTCCCAGACCCAGGATTGCCAGGGTTCCCCCAGCCCAGACAGATCCCCAGGGCTGGAGCCAGTGGCAGGGCTCCGCACCCTAGCTGGCTTTGAGCCCCAGGGCTGCTGGTGTTCCCCCACCACCCAGCCAAGAATCCTGGCTGGGGCTGCTGAGGTGCCAATACAGTGTACCAGCACAAAAAAGCACTTTTGTATTTAATGGCACAGTGGATGCTGGTTGAAAGATTAGAGAGTGAATAGAGGGCTCCTCGTCCACCCACACCCACCCCTCACCACTGACCACAAGGGCTGATAGAATGCACAGGAGGTAGCGGGCTTTACAATCTGCAGAGATGGTCTAACACTAAGGCCTAACCATCACAGAAGCTCCCAGAAGAAATCAGGGGAGTCAGACAGGATTTTTCCCTTATGTCCAATTATCCCCCTATCCCCTTCCATCATGCTGGGTGAAATCGTGCTTTTAACAATACAGGGAGCTGCATTCCTTGTATGGTTTTATCATTAATAGAGGAAACTCAGTTTTCTAAACATAGTCCCTGGAATGAAAGTTGAGGAGGAAATTATATGTTTTGTTATTTTGAAATGTATTTATTTGTCATTTAAATCTACACTTATTCTGTTAAAGCTGAAGGATTGTAAACTGTTCTTAGTATTATCATTTGAGGGTTTTCCAGCATTTAATTTCCTGTTGTATGTAGGGTATGTTTTTTAAATGATCATCCTTTCTGGTTTTCCTTTAGTGTAGTAGCTGTCATTCCTATGTGGTTGTCTTTGTTGCTATGTTTTTTATATGCATCAAAGATTGATTAGCTAACACTTGTGCTATTAGGTCAGCTGTTTCTGTGGTGATTTACATAATTTCATCTGATTGGTGGATATTTACAAACAAGACATTATCTTCTTGGTTAGCTCCTGATATAAACTTAGGTCAACACTTTGCCATTTGGCTCTAATAAATCATTCCCCATGTAGATGTATGATTAAGCAAAATATCATTTAGGGGAGAAAAACCATAAAAACACATTGCTTGAATCTGGTTATTTTTAGAGAGTTTGCTCCTGTAAACGTGACTCCCAAGAGTAACCCCAATGTTGTCAAAGGAGCTACTCTATAACTCAGTATCATTCATGTTAGCAAGGTTTGTGGGGCTGAGTGTATATCTGTAGATATGCATCTGTCTATAAACAAATATATAGATCACTGAAGTCAATGTTAGGTGTGATGTGAATTGCATCGTTGTAAAATATTGATATAGTGTCTTTTAAATATGAGGAAATAAACCAGAGAAATAATGCCACTTACGGTTGTTACCATACTTGACAGGGAGGCACTAAAAATTTGGGTATAGATCACTGGTCTGTGATTCTGGGTTTCTGGTTTCTAATTCTGTCATTCTCTTGTTGGGTGAATTTTGGCAAGTCATGGCACTTTTCTGTGCCCTAGGTTCCCTTTCTGTAAAATTAGGGAAATAATTCTGACTTCACTTGCTCTGATATCTGCTGACAAAAAGCACTAGGTAAGAGGAGCTTGATTACACTAAACAAAAACCTGTCAACATATCTCATAGGAATTGATATTATCAGGGAGTTATCCCTAGTGGAATTTACTCTGGAGTTTGAATATTTGTTGCTCATAAGGTCTTAACAAAAGAGCTTGAAACAACACTGGATTTAGAGGGCTCCCATTCATTTTGAAAATTGAGAGTCTGACAAACTCAAAATGTCTTTAATTTTTAGAAAATATTCAAATATTTCCTTTCTTTTACAAATCCAGGGATTGGCACTTTTAAAACACTGGGTACTTCATGTGTGCTGTGGTGTGTAATTTGATTGGTATTTTGTCAAATAGGAAAAACCCTTATTTCATGATGAGATAAATAGCATCCATCTAAAAAACATGTATGAAGACTTACTTGTATTAGAAAGAGCTATCATGAGCTATCCTGTAAATAAAATCATTTTGCATATTATCTACACAGCATTTCATTTAAGTGTTAAGAGCTCTGTGAAGCTCAAAAGCTTGTCTCTTCCACCAGCAGAAGTTGTTCAAATGAAAGATATTACCAATTCTGCCTTGTCTCTTAAGTAAACATTAACTTTTAAAAAGTCGATAGCTGTGTATTTCTGATTGTCCGTACACACTGGTACATGTTGTCAGGAGTTTTTAAAGTTCATAATTGTGTATCCTGGATCCCTGTTACATTGGAGTCCTTTTTTCCCCCACAGAAAGGGCTTTGATGTTATGTGGCTGTTCACTGTAACTCAAACTGCTGTTTGCACAATGGAATTCACACACACCCTGAACAATGGCTGAGAAAATAGTCTTTATATAAGGGCTGGAGGGGGACAGAATCCATGCTTCCAGCCCACAGTTTATAGAACTATAGTGTGAGTACACATCAAGTGTCTTCTCCTTTAGCTGCATCCCAAGGTCCCCTCATGCCTCCTTATATTGAACCCATTGGAAGCCTGACTCAGCCACAGCTGGCAGATACAGAAGCCCCATTGCATGGCTTTTTCACTTGTGTTGAGTTTCCGCAGGGGAATGGCAGCTTGGAGAGCTTTGAACAGAATTCTACTCTGGCAGAATTCAGGAGTTTCACTCTTCTTCACTCTAAGGAGTTTCCCTGGCCTAGTCCTTTGCTTTGGCTGGGCTAAACATAGCTATACTTTAGCCAAAGGTAACCCTTTCTGTCCCTGTGGTTGCCAGAGCCTAGTTTGGACCCTGATATAAATTAGAACACACTCAGGGCTAATCTAACTTGTGCCAACTGACAGTAGCTCACTCAGCTGCCACTGCCCATATTCCATTCACGTGACCAACGTGCCAAGATGGGCACTGGGGTGGTGGGGGTCCTGTCCTGGAGCCATCTATTTAAACTCTGTACCCCTCAGGGAATCCACCAGCTGTCCAATTACCCAAAGGGCTGGAACGGTACAAAGCGATTGGAAATTAGGCTGCTGATTTTGTCTTTTATATCTACATTCACTATCAGTGAGTTTTAGTGTATGTCTGTAACAGACTAGATCTGTTGTTGTATGTTCGTGCATATATGCTTATATGGCAGACTTCTTTAAATTCGTGGATTCTAAGGAACATAAGGGCTTTGACTGGAACTCATATCCCAAAGCTAAAAATCTAGACTGGTTTGTCGTTCATTTGTTTCAACTGTTCTCTTCTTTCTTCTAATCATCATGTGTCTTAAAGTGCTATTTTCAGCCCATATTTTAACGTTTACTCTCTCTCTTTTACTGCATTTATTATTGTAGTTATTCATTTCTGTGCAGATCAGTAGGGCTCTATATAGTCCCATACTATCCTATGAATGTTAATGACAGCTCCTTAGACTGAGAGCAGTACGTGCTTCTTGCTGTGTAAGCCACTTAACTTGTTCCGAAGCCATTACATTATTTAAAAAGAGAAAATGACTTCATATACTGCGACCTAGTGATGTTGACTCAGAAGTGAATGGCCTTGTGACTTTCACTTCTTTGGCCAGGTAGGAATAAGAGAGGCAAAGATGTGGATTATCACTCTTGTGGGATGCAACTTACCCCTTAATCCGCCTGTAATAACAAACAGTGTAAAATAAGGGCAGTAGTGCCTCCTGTTTCTGTGCTGCTTCACGAACTTGCATTGGTTGATGCAGGTTTATTCTGGGCAATAGGAATGCAGTCAGGTGGGTGCAGAAGAAGGTGTATCCTAACAAAAAATACAAAATATTATGTCTGGCTTTATGGTGATAATATCTTAGAAACTAGAGACATCTTGACCATTCGTTACCACTGCTGCACGTGATACTGTAACTTCCCTTGGAAGGTTCGTCCACTATCTAAAGGGGCTCTCTGGGAATATTTGGCCTAATATTCATACTAAATTTTAATATATTTAGTTTTGTCCATCTTGGACCTGCTGAAAAATTTTCTTCCTTCCTTTTAGGTGATGATTATATTCGTGATTTAGTTCTTGAAATATTCCCCCAGAATCAACGCTTCTACCTTGTTAGTCATTCTTGTTGCTTGTTTCTTAACTCCTTTCAAACTGTTGACCTTTCTCTGGTATTGAGGTGTCTAGAACTGCATCCAGTGTTAGGGTGACCATCCATCCCATATTGGGCAGGACGGTCCCGTATTTGGGATGCCAAAAAGGTGTCCCGACTTCTTTTTAAAAAGGGACTCATTGTCCTGTATTTGCCCCCCTACCCCAGGCTCAGGGAAGCAGGGGGAGCATAGGCTGGGCAGCTGCTGCTTCCCCAGGGCTCCCAGGGAGGCTGGCAGCTGTGGCTTCCCCAGGGCACCAGGGGATTGCTGGCACCTGCCTCTTTCCCGGGGCTCTGGGGGTGCACCGGTGGCTGCCGCCTTTTTTCCACCTCCCCGGCGCTTGGAGGAGCCGCCCTTCCTGCCCCACCCACCCATGTCTCCCTATTCTGTATATGAGACACGGAGATATGTTCATCCTATCCAGTGGGCATGCAGTGATTCTTATGGTCAACAGTTTTCAAACCACTTGAGCCAATGGACCCATTGCCCAGGTTTTTTAAAGCTTTTATTCTCCCTGTAAAATATTTGTACTGCAGGGATTTGAATTGAGAGACTTTTTTTCTCTACTTCATTCTTGCTGCTGATGTGGCAGTAGTGTTTGCTCCTTCATAAATTTTGGGAACTGGAGCTAAACTAGCAGAACAAAATATTTGCAGAATACTGAACAATGTCCAAGAAATACTTTCCAGCTTTTGATGGATGTTCATGGGATCCTTACCCCAGGAATTTAAAAAAACAAAATGTACCCTTCTTTGACAGTGACAGAGAGATAGCCGTGTTAGTCTGTGTTCTGTCAAAACAGTAAAACAGTCTTTAAAGTGACTAACAAAATACTATCCTTCTTTTGAAACAAGCTGATACTTTCCAATGGAAAACTTAAATTTATTTTAACATATATATTTTGGTTAGAGGGACAATTTAAGCAGCACAGCCACAAAAATGGATGAACTCCATCAGAGGCAGGGAAGTACTCTCACAACAAGTGTGAACAGCACATCGGGGTTTTATTTTATACCCATTTCCACCTGCTTATAAATCACTGAAAAATTTCTTTTTCTGGATGACATTTTCCATGTTTCCTCTTAGTCCAGAAATGATTGTTTTAAGGATTGACTGAAATCCATTCAATTCCTGGAGTTATAGAAAGGTGAATAAAGAATTATTTTCCCTGTTAGTAAATTTTAAGAGTTTTTTTTTTCTTGTACATGACATCAAACTGGGTGCGCTTTACAACTGGAGATATTCCAGCTGACTATCTTCACTGCAAAGTAAGCTCTTTTGGTAACAAGATTTAAAGCCCTGAGTTTTGTAAATCTTGAGGTCATACTGGGCCTCTAGATCATCTAATCTTAGCTCTTCTTTATCACAGTCCATTAGATGTGAATACCCATATACTGAATCCAGTGACTTTAGTTAGACCACAGCATTTCAATTCTCAGAAGACTAAATTGTTGTGAGCAGCACAGAGGAAGGGAATAGGAAGGAATGAGCTGCTTCTACGCCCAAGTCTTCTGCAATTATTATGCAAGTTACACCTAGTTGATCTTAGTAGGTGACGCATACCGCATGTTACAGAAGGCAAACATAAAAAGTTCCAGCCAATCTGACCTGATGGGGAAATTCTTTTCCTACCTCAAATCTGGTGTTCCATCTCCAGCTGTGGGGATTCAGCAGAAGGTGGCAGGAAAAAAAATACATCTGGCCAATTGAGCAGGGTTGTGTGGAAGGGGAGGGGAGGGACTATTCCTTTCTGACTCCTACATTGATAAGTACACTAATAACTTAATAAACCTTGGAGCCACAAAAGTCAATGGTGTGATAAAGAAGCAACTAATATCCACTTCCATAATGTTGATCGAAATAAGATATCAGAGCAGAATACCAATACTGGGATAAAGATCATTCCCATTAAAGTGAATGGCAAAATTCTTATTGAATAAGTTTAAGCTCATAGGGAACCATGATATTAACTCTTCCACTAAGAAGCAAGTCCTGAGGTATGATGTAAAGTACCCTTCATTCACTTTGAAGTCAATGGGATTTGAAGATGAGCAGCAGATCACATACCTTAGGGTAGTATAGTAGTTAATCTCTGTGGAGAAACTTCTCAACCTGTAACATTTTCTGTGCAGAAGTATTTCAGTGCAAAGAGATTGATATTGAAATCCCTCTGCGCTGGTGTAGCATGGAAAACCTTTGTCCTATATATCTTGTAAACTCCACAGGATGGAACCACTGTTCTGCATAATTTGTAAGGACCACAGAAGGAGATTTTTGTCCTGCACAGTTGGCAAACGCTGAAGGAGGACACCTTTGTCCTGCACAGCTGGTAATCGCTGCAAGAGCAAATTATGGGGAATCCAAGCTCTGTTAATGAAGCCAGCAGTGCTTGTACCTTCTGAAAGCTCAGAAATTTCAACTGAAGGAGTTTGTAAACTCCTCTAGCCAAAGAACTGTGTTGTTTTGGGATTTTTTCCCCCTGGGAGGGAAGATAGAAAAGGTAGATTAAACTATAGTCATAAACTTATGTACAAGCGACCCCTGAGATGATCAATAAATCAATTACTCACTCATTTTTGTATGCACATTTTTGTAAACACGGTAGCAAAGCTCATTTTGTAGTATTCTGTCTGTGTTTGTAGTTTACCTAGCTTCCTTTTTATTTTCCTTGTCCTTACTAGTGTTTCCTTTGCCTCCAGTTTAATGTATTAGCTAGATAATTAAATTAATATGCAGTTTGTTCATTCTTCCAGATAATTAATAATCATGTTTAAAAGAAATTAACTTGTTCCCAATCCTTTGACACTTCTCTAGACACCTCTCATAATCCACTGCTTTGATATTTATCCTTATTCATTGTTCATCGTGCTTTATCCAGTTTTCAAGCTAAGTGACATTGCTCATTTCTGAGACAGTTGGAATTAGTTTAACAAGTACATTTTCATAAGACAATGAACAGAGTGCTTTACTTCAGTCTAGATATAGTGGGTCTGATTCACTGGTATGTTACTCCAGGTTTAAGCCAATGTAGCTCCAGCGTAATACTGTCTAGAACAGAGTGAAGTGTATAACTCTATACCTACTGCAATCTAGAAATAATGCCTATATCTATGTATCACTATCACTATCAGTCACTAGTTAGCTAGTGATAAGTATGCAACAATCTAAAAATAGAGATAATGTTAACTAACCACAGATCACTAGAATGCTTGAAAGGCGTAAGCGATTGTTTGTATGGTCACCAGGTTGCTTGCCAGCTACGAATGGCACACTGAGGCTATGTCTACACTTGCCTTGAACGTCGAAGGGGGCATCGTAATCAGGCTGATGGGAGATTACTAATGAAGTGCTGTGATGAATATGCATTAGGCTAATTCTCCCCAGCAGCAACTTCAAAGTGTCAGTGCCTACGCTACTTTGAAGTGCCTTTACTCATCATTTGATAACAGGAACATTGGGATTAAATAGATATAGATATATAGGATGAAATTGTACTCAACTCTTTCAGAGATTCCAGTGCCACATGAGAGAATTTAGCGGACCAGGGGAGGTCAGTATTGTCTAGCAGCATTACCAACACTTGCAGTGCTTACTGGTCTCTTAGAAGACATTTAGGGCTATGTCTACACTACAGTGATTTGTCCACATCAAGAGAAAGGCACCGTAATGGATAGCCATCATCCATTAATTTTTGTGTTGCAGTCCAGAAAAGAACAGGTTGAACCCCTCTAGTTCGACACTCTCTCATCCAGCAACATCGATTATCTGGTGTGATTTTAAGTAACCAGGTGAGACCAAGTTTGCTGTACTCTCTTAAAGTTTGTTTCCAGCCACCAGTCCTGGCTCTCAGTGTTCAGTGCTATTATTTAGCTGTAATTTACCCCAAGTTATGTCTACACTAGAGAGTTTTGTCAACAAAACCCAAATTTTGTTCAAACTCACAGAGCTTCCACAGTAAAAATGCATTCTGTTGAGGTAGTGTCTACAGAACTTGGCACTTTTGTTGACAGCCGTCTGCCTCTTTCCCATGAGGCAGAACACCTTTCTTGACAGAATCTATTGACAAAAAAAGGCATGTGGACACTCCTGGGGTGGGGGAGGGCTCTGTTGGCAGACAGGGAGTCAGTCCTGTCTGCTGTGCTTCCAGTTGGCTGTTCTGTTGAGAGAGCAGCCAGGCAGTCCAGTAGTTCTCTGTCAACAGAGTGGATCGATGGCCATCCACTTTCATATGTGGCCGCGATCCGTCTACAGAAGTTTTGTCAAAAGATGTCTTCCGGCAGTAACTTCTGTCAACAGATTGCTGTAGTGTAAACATAGCCCTAAATGTCTTCTAAGAGACTAGTAAGCAGTGGAACTGTTGGTAATACTGCTGGACAATATTGACCTCACATGGTCTGGCAAATTCTCTCATTCGGCACTGGCATCGCTAAGGAAGTTGGGTAAAATTTCATCCCATAAATCTATATCTATTAATCCTAATGTTCCTATTACCGAACAGTACTTATGGATTTTTTTTTATTTTAATATTGTTCTGTTAGTTTATTGAGATTGGAAGTTGAATTTATCAGATAGCAAGTTTTCTTCATTCTTTTAGTTAAAGAAAATTAGCACCACATTTGCTTTTCGTCCAGTCCTCTGATACCTTATTCTGCATGAATGTTCAGAAATAATTGCCGGTAGTTCAGCAAGTTCATTAGTTGATTCCCGTAAGGCTCTGAGATCCATGTCATCCAGATCTGATGAGTCGTATATTCAGTTTTCCCAAGTATTCCCTTTCCAGTTTTTTAAACCAACAGCTATATTGACAAGGTCTTTATTACTTCTAATTGTCAATACCTCTTTATTGTTCCTGATGTGCGGTTTTTAAAGCAGTTCACTAGCATAGTCATATTAGTATCATTGTTTATTTAATCTCATTTAATAACAGCTTTACTTTGTCCTTAGTATTTCTTTTCATGCTGATATATGGTACTTCTTAAATATATAAATATGGCTCTTCCTGTTAACCTTTATCCTTTAGGCTAACATTAAATCGTTCTGGTCTTTAACTGCGCTTATCTTTTCACTCAAATCCTTAGCTGACTGTCCATATTTTTATTAGCACTCTTGTCTGTTACCCCTTTTCCATTACAGATTCTTTTTTTTACCCTTGAGCAGTCCCTCATGAAATCACATTGACAGTTTGTTTTCTTGATTTTTTTTTCAGTACAATTGTTTTAATGGTGTTCTGTGTTCATGGATTTGCATATGTCTTCCCATTATAGCCTGCTCCTTAGATTTTACAGGTCCCCAAGCAATTTATTTAATAAAACCTTTATGCCACTGTGTTCCATCAACCCATTGCTTGGTACTGTATGTCAATTCAAATACCTTTTAATCACTTGGTATAAATATTTCCTATTATGTTGCCAACAATTCTTTCTATAGCTTAGAAGTACATTCACTGTGACTTCTTGTGTGGTTAATCTACATTGATATAGTAGCTAAGAATACGATTAAGATCTAAAAAACTGAATTTTTATTTCTGAGTCTACCCTGACTTTCAAAAGGGATTAAAAACCTCATGTCTCTAGATTTAAACCAGTCTCTAACTGTTAGGAATTAGGATGAGATCTTTAGGGGGCAAATTATCCCACATCTGCCTCCTAAGGGGTTCTTGCATCTTCTTTGAAGGCATCTGGTGACAGAATGCTGGACTAGATGGACCATGGGTCTGTTCCAGCATTACAATTCCTGTTTTCCTAAGACCTTGGATAAGTCAGTTGTATCTGTGCCTTTGTAAAGTACTTCAAAAACAACAAGAAGTCCTGTGGCACCTTATGGACTAACATATTCTGGAGCATAAGCTTTTGTGGGCAAAGACCCGCTTCCTCAGATGCATGGGTAAAATACTTAACATCTTCACAAAAAAGATGCTATGTAATTGCAAAAACTGTTATAAAGTAGTTGGGTGTATTATTCTCAGTTCTCTTGACCATGAAGTAACAGATATTTCTTTGGTGGTAAGTGTTTAGCTGTATTTTGTTACCCAGCACTCCTTCATTTCTGAAGCTCTACGGATGTCTAATTTCACCTTTATTTTACATTACCTGTATCTTTATTCCAAATATTTTACTGCTACACATTTATATTATATAATGTACCATGTTAAATTTTATAGGATACATTTTGCTCTTCCTTCAATGGGAGCTGAAGGTGCATCTCGGAGGGCAAATTTTGACCTTTAAAGGGCCATTAAGGGCAACGTAGAGTGTTGAGAGGGTAACAAGGCTGAGTTTTTGTTTGTTGTCTTTCCTGTATTACTCAATCCAAGAGTCGTCATAATCCTGAAAACTAAACAACCATAGTAGTGATTTTATCACCAGGGAAATTGTTCATCTGTCAGTAAGATTGTTGCTAGGAAAGAGAAAACAGAGGGAATTAAAATTGCTTTAGGCCCTTGAGTCATCAGGCCCTTTAGTCTAGATTCAAAGCCTGAATTGTTTTTGGAGAGAGGTTGGGTAAGCGAGTTGCTGTAGGAAAGCTTACATTGATCAGCATCTCAGTAACATTGCCATTTAATATCTGAGGAAATGAGACAAATACAGGGAAAAGGAAGGAAGGAGTGGAAAACAATTAGAACAATGTTCCTTGGACATTGGTTTTTGTTGTTCTTTGTTCCTGTAAATTTTGGCTTTTCACAAGGAAGAAAAATTAATAAAATATATAACTGTGATATCCTCTGCATTTAGTTTAATCCAAATCTAAGCCATCAGAAGTGACTGTGGGTATGTGCAGAGATATGGAGGAGGGAAGCCTGGTGAGGCCAAAGTAGTTTGTGTGTGCCTTTGGGGGTGTGGTAGTTGGGCTGTGTGTGTAGAAGCCAAAGATAAAGGTGTGGAGACTCTCTCTCCATAGAGGCTCAATGTGTGTTAGTATGTGCAAGAGCAAGGACTCTTAAATGGAGATCATTGCCTGTACAAGAGTGGTTAATGAATGTCTGGTGGGGCAGTGTCTGTGAGTGGTGGCTATCCTTGTGTAAGATATATCCATATTTGTGTATGGCAGTAGCTCTACAGAAGTTGACATCTTATGTAAGGGGTTTTGATGACAGTGAACTATCTCCTTACAAAGGCTCTTGGATCAATTAAGCAGGGCTCCTCCTCAGAGCTGCACACCAGGAGTGCTTTCCACTACGCTGTGCACACACCCCAGCCCTTGGTGGGAGAAGCGCATGGTGGTGGCGGCGGCTCCAGGGAGTCACTGGCATTGAGTTAGAGTGGTGGTGGGGTTGCTGGGGGTGCCTGGCTCTCAGAGAGGGGAGGGGGATTGGGTTAGGGTGAGGGTCTGGAAATGCCCAGCTCTAGGGGAGGGGTAAGGAAGGAGATTGGGTTAGAGTGGGGCGGGGGCTGGGGATGCCTGGCTCTGGGGGATGGGGAGGACATTGAGCCATGTATTATATACTGTATGTATCTATCTAGATAGAGCGAGAGATAATATAGAAAAAATAAATATATAACAACATGGCTCTCAGCACTCTATTCACAGCTAGTTTAGCTTTCAGTCCCTAGCGGGTTGGTCACCCCTGAGCTATAGTCTGTGGTGGGGTGGGGGGACATTGCAGGTCATTATATAAAAGCAGAATGTTGCTGCATAGAAGTCTGCGTGATGTTGGGATGGCTGTGTGTAGTTGCAAGGGTAGTCAATTTTTTTTTTGTCAAGGTCCAAATAGCTTGGTCAAGGTGCAGTCAAGGTCTGGACTCCAAGGAAACAGATTTTCCACACTGAAATAATAATGCTAAAGATAAGCAATTTAAAAGATTTCGCTGTCTGTTCAAAAGGGTCTGGCTGGGTAAATTTGGCCTGTAATCTGTCTGACTTCTGCAGGTGTAGGGTGTGATGGGTTGTCTGTATGGAGCATGTCTGGATTGTTTCTGGGTGAAAGGCCCCTGGGAAGGAATACCTGCATTTGCTGCTGAGTTTTTGTTTGTTTGTTTTTTGCTTAAAAGGTTTCTGTGAAGAAATTTCTGGGAGGTGTGGTGGATTGTTTGTGTAAAGGAGGTGTGCGTTCTGGAGCGGGGGGATACATGTGTGTGATGTAGATTGCGTCTTTTAAAAGGTGTTACCGGAGGACTAGTGTGCCTTAGCTAATTACCTCTTTTATGAAAGGTGTCTGTGAGGTAGGGAGATATCTGTGTGCCATATGGACCGTCTCTACAGAGGTTTTCTGCGGGTGGAAGCATGTAGTGAATATTTTTGAATAGTGCATGTGCACTGGGGGTATTATGTTGTGATGAGGCAAAGGGTGTCTTTGAAGAGGGTATCTGTGTGGGGAGCCATGGTGTCTGTGAGTGGAAGATATATGTGGTGGCGGATTGTCATTGTGTAAACAATGTCTGTAGGGGATAGCTGTGTGGGGTGTCTTTGTTAGCAGCACCTTCCCCTGTCTGTGTGTGTTGCTGCAATGACTCAGTGTAAGTTGTCAGTAGCAGCTCTTTTAGGGGCCACTCCCATCCCAAAGTCACCCAGCCTCCCCTCACTATAGAGCGCTGCTCTGGGCAGGCCTCGGCCATCATGTCCTTTATTATTGTCACTCCCAGATTGTGATACTGTCACAAAACTGTTGCTAGGCAACAAATGTGGTTGCCAGGTCTCAGCGAATAGCTGAAGGGGAAAGCGAAGTGTTGCACCATTGTAGAGTAACCATAGCAATGACCTACTATTACAGACTAAAGAATTATCATTAACAATGTTAAAGTATCAAACGGAGGCCCAGAATCCAGGCAGCATCTCTGCAGAACTTGGTGATCTAGCAAGAGATCCCAACTCTGTCAGAGCACTTGGTGCCGGATCTGTACCAGAGGGCGCGGTTTTACTTATTATTTGTTTGTCTTTGTAAACCAAACGTGCCCTGTAGTTCAGGGCCCAGGAAAAACAGGCACAGCCTACAGCTCACACACGTGCATGTTTACGCTGGGGGAAGGAGCCACAGACACGGTTCGCTGTTCTGCCTGAGCACGGTGTGCGGGCTTATGGGTGACAGGAGGGGCTAAAGTAGTCATTGTTTGTTTGTAAATCCCTCTGTTGTGACTGCCTCTGTTGAAACCGGTGCCAGAGGGGAGCCGGGATTCCTTACACACGCAGTCACTGCGAGCCTCAGAACTCAGGCCCGACCCGCGCCTGGCATGAAATTGACCTGGGGGCTGCAACAGACCCGTCAGCAGTGGGGTTCCGGTTTTTAACCTTGCAAGGGGCCTCGAGTCCGGGCGGAGTTGGGATGCAGTGAACTGAGGGCCGTTCGCCCCATTTTGGTGTGGAGGGCCTGAGGCTTGATGGGACTGCGGGAGGGTCCCCTGGGAAGAGAAGTCGCGGCAGGAGGGGGCTCAGGGGCGGAGGAGGCTCTGTGCCCAAGCGGGAGGCTGGGATCGGTGGCTCCCCCGCTAGGGGGGCGGAGACAGTGGCTCCCTCGCTGGTGGAGGTCACTGGGCAAAACGCGCGCGCCGGCCCCCGCGCTGGGTGGAAGGAGAGGACTTTGCATGGGCTCGAGCGAGTCCTTCCTGGGACTTCCCTTGCCAGGGCACGGGGGGGTGGGGGGGCAAAGCAACCCGCGCGGTGGCTCGCTCTGCTCTCTCCATACCACCGAGCCCATGTGGGTGGCGAAGCCCCTGCTCCCCCCGTGACGTGAGGTTCCCCCCGGAGGCCATGCGCTCAGCGGGGGGGGGGGGATTGTGAGAGCCCCACGAGCCCCTCTCCTAAGACAGGGGCCTGGCGCCT
Organism: Carettochelys insculpta; assembly: GCF_033958435.1. Classification (NCBI taxonomy): domain Eukaryota; kingdom Metazoa; phylum Chordata; order Testudines; family Carettochelyidae; genus Carettochelys; species Carettochelys insculpta. The sequence goes on from NC_134141.1 coordinate 74,227,357, forward strand.
TAGAGCGGGTCCCGCACAGCGGAGGTCGTGTCCTGCTGAAGGACGTTGAACTTGCACCAACCAAACCGTCTCCACCCCAGCATCAACTCGTGATCTTTGTCTTTTGCAGGGACCGAGCGGCACGAGCTCACTTCCTGGAAGAGTTTCCCGTCGGTTTTCAAATTTTTCACGGAGGCAGCGGAGGCAAAGCACAGTTCGGTGAAACCAGCCCCAACGCGGCGCTCCAACAGGATCAAATATGAAGAGCTCTGAGGGAGAGAGCGAGAGAGAGACAGCTCTTTGCTGCTTGTTTTCTGCAAGCGGGCTCCAGCCCCTCATTAGATTGTTTTCTTCCTAGAGCACAGGGTCGTGATGTGTACATCTAAATAGCGTTTTGCATTATTTCTAGATGAGTGCAACTGTCAAAGCAATATGGGTTCGCTGGTTGTGCTTCCTGTGGGCTGTAGCTTGGATTTCGTGCTGCCCATCAGTGCGCAGATTAAGGCTGACAGCAGTACTGCACAGTGCAGCCTGGTGCAGCTCTAATTGCCCTGACATAGCCCCGCACCGAGCTGATGCCAGAGTTTAACAGCTTCTTCGTGGTCCTATCGCCTACAGGGTTTTTGCTGCTTCCTCCCAGGGTTCACTTTTCTTGCTTGCTCTCCCTGGCAGGAGCAAACTTTGGGTTTTGTGCATTTTTACCAATTGCTTTTAAATAATGTATCTAGGTAGCTTTCTCTCCCCTCCCTCCTGCTCCCTACCTCCTTCCGCTTTCAAAAGGCTCACAACGATTTCTAGCAACAGAATATTTCGTTTGTGCTTCTTAGGAGGGTTTTTAAAGCCATAATGACTAAATTTAAATAGAAAAAAAACAGCACAAAGACGACGGGGTAGTGTTTGGATGTATAAATATAAATGGTTCTCTGTAGCTCTAACAATATCTTTCTTTTGAGACCAGAGGAGATATTGTGCATAAAAGAGCGCCTATGAAATAATAAATTAATGACTAGATATTTCTGTGGAGAGACCATCTCGGAATTTAAAATCAGTTTTCCAATAAATCTGTACATTACTGAAGGAAAGGACTAAATTTAATCCAAAATGAACCGACGCTAGGTCTGCTGAAATCTTTTTGCCGCGTGATTTTAGGGTTCCCATTTTTGCAGAGAGTTTGTATCTCTGCCTCATTTTAAATCGAGAGCTGTAATACACGTTTTAGGGCAAATTGTAACATAAATACCTGTATTTAAATTTTACTTTTAGAACTTGGTTGAGATACGTTTATTTTTTATTCTACTAAAAAGTCTATTTTGAGACAAAAATATAAATTACTCTTTTTAAAGACGGACATAATTTTGAATAGTAAAAAATGAGCATTTACAGTCAATTGCCTGTTCTTCTTTGGGACCAAATGGGACCAACTCTTCACACTTTCCATGTTCTGCCAGTAAAGGGTCCAAGAAGTTTAGTCTAAAATGGTAGGGAAGCCTGTTTGCATACGATTTTCTCCTCCTTAGGCATTCTAGGTGGAGCTCCATTTGCTCCTGAAAGTTCTGCCTTAAAATGCCAACTGCTTTGTACTTTACCAGTTCAGCAGCCCTCTGGCCCACACTGTGAATTATGATCTCCTAAATAAATACAAGTCCACGCGTTGTTGATTTTGCTGATTTTATTTGAAGACGCTTAAATTTTCATATTCGGAATTTGTAATGACCGTAACCCTCCATCCCTCTGTAATTATTCCGGTTTTGATTCAACCCGGGGCTTAAATCCCATTTTTTCTTTCAAAGTCTTTGCAAAAATAATGTTCCCGCCTTATCCACCTGGTAATATACACAGTCAGTTTAACAAAATGAAAGCCCCCAGCAAGTCATTGGAATTGGAGAGCTCGGAGGGGTGGGGGGGGCGGAAATGTTTTTAGTAATAGTAGCTGATGGCAGCAACTTTTAACTGCTAATGTCTGATAAGCCACAATATGTGCCTGATCCCGCGTCTGCCGTGCAGGTACCCTAATTAGTTCTTAGCGGTTTTGATTAAGCTAAATTAAAGTGATCTTTTCTTCAGCGGCCGTGTCTGCCTCGGCTTTGATGGTATTAGAGCAGAGGCAAAGAAGACAAGAAGCAAACCGGTGTTTCAGCCAGCTGCTGTGTGACTTCAGCCCCCGTGTGCTCTTAACCACAACCCCCCCCCCCCCATTTAATATAATGGTTCCCAGTTCGCAGCGGAATGGAAGAAGGCCGCATGCGAGGGGCTATTGTTAATACGGTGTTTTACAGTCTTTCGTGTGTGTTTCGATGGGTTCTGGCGGGAGGACTCCTACCCGTAACCGAATCACGGCCCTTCGGTATAAGGGGAGCTTCTCCTGGCTCTGTCCCTTTTATTTGCTGACTTGGTTCGGCTTCCTGTTGTGCTCACTGCTGGCTGTGGCTACCCCAGAGGTTGCGGTTATTTAGCTAACCTGGGGCGGGTTTTTTTAATTGGCACCTTACGTCTTTCAGCATCTTCCTCTCCTGCCCAGGGTAGAGCACTGTGAAATTCCCCGGTACAACCCGCAGCCTTGTCTGCATGAGCGCTGCCTTTTAAAAAAACACCCACCTCCCCATTGCCAAGTGCCCCTTCCGGGGGGGTTCCCGGGCTTGGACGTGGGCAAGCGAGGCGGGAGGGAATCGACACGGTGCGGGACTTCCCAGGGGGAGCCAAAGCAGGATCGGCCCGTGCAACTCAGCAGCTTCCAGCGGGATCCTATATCCCCGCCTAACCTGTTGATTGTGGGTTTGCTGTATAGACGTAAAGACGCGGTTCATCTCCTCCGCAAGTACCTGCGTGCAGTCGGTGCTGGCCACCTGCCTGGGGCTGGCCTGTCACCCATTCACCCCCTTTGCACCCCTCCCCTTCCACTCTGCTCAGCGTCTCCTGTGAATCCGGGTTTAAGGCGTCGATTGGCCTTTCGCGTGTGTACTTCTGTGCTCCCATTCAAAGGCCAAGTGGGGTGGGGTGGGGGGAAAAAGGCTGTCAAACCGCCCGGGCAACTGTCAGGCTCTTGCCGCGGGGACTGCAAAAGGGAGTTTTCCAGGGTGCCAAATATCACCCCAGTAATCATCTTTTTATTTTAATGCCAATCAAGTGCAAAAAAAAACCCCTAGTGTAATGAACGCCCTTTGAAAGGTGTCTCTGTCCTGCCCCGAGGGACTCGCCTGCTCACTGCTCCTGTAAGGAATTCCAGGGCGGGCTTCTGAATTGTATATTTCTGTTTCCACTTCCCAATAATAATTAAAAAAAATCTTTTCTCTTCTCATGTGCAGTTGTTTTGTGATAAGCGGGTCCGCACAAGCCCCCCCACGCACAAGCCCTTGCGGATGTTAATAAAAAGACCGATCGGTGCAGTAACAGATCAATATTTTAACGCGTGCTGGCGGTGGGCTGCCTGTGTCCAAGTGGTAATAACCTAACATCAACGTACTTAGGCTGCGTTGGCTTCCTATTGCCTACGCTTACGGGCGAGATGATTAAGTACGGGCCCACCAGCCTTTCCTAGATGTTCTGGGACTGAGACGAGAGATCGGTCGTCGCGAGTCTTCTGCGGGGGCTGAGAAATGTAATTTACAAATCACACAGGAAAGAGAGCCCCGCCCCCCTTCCGGGGAGTGGGCGAAGAAGACCTCATTCACCTCCTGCTTTGTTTGAGTCTAGCCTCACCCCAAAGCCACTGGGGATTAAGGGCCGCGTCATGAGAGGCAAAGTGGTGTATTAGCATTGTACCTAAAGGACGCAGAGCCTGGAGCCAGCGCAGATCTTTGGAGAAGGGAATTACCGCCTGCTCCCCTTGTGATAAGGAAAAGCCCATGCTCGGGTACGGGCTATTTCCGCCTGTTTGTTAGGAAACAAACACATGTAGCCCGGGTTTGCTTCCAGTTAATGAGGCGTGGCTATTGCTGCGGCGTCGGGGGTTTAGCAATACCTTGCCACACCCTGGGCTTTGCAGTACCTTAAGCCAGCTGCACAAAAAAAAGTTTCTGATCTTTGAAACAGGGGAGGCGGGACCTGTTTTACCACCGAAATGTGTGTCAGCTCCAGGCTCCAGGAGGGTCTCACTCCCCGTTTGAATGTGGATTTCTTCCTTCCTTGTACCAGAGTGACCGGGAGCCTCTCGAATTGTTCCTCTCCCTTTTAACTAGTAGTCCGTTAAGCTCAATGCGATAAAATAACCTGAAACTCCGTTTGAGCCTGGGAGAGTTTTAAGCAACACTTAACAAAGCCTCAGCCCCCTACTCTCTAAAAAGCATCAGCTTTGTTCGCCTGGGTTAGGCTGGACGCCCCCGCCTTAGCGTGCCCTAAATGTGCAGAATGTCCTCTCGGAGCATAAGCTGTTGAAAGGGGAAAATAACACAAAGTCGATTAACAGTGGGGCTAGAATAGCTGGACTCATCAAAGCATTCCAGCGTTTCTCTCCCGAGCGGTGTGGTGTAAAAGGTAACAATGATAGTCTTAAAGCACACTTGGGCGGGGGGGGGGGGGCTGAATGTTGATTTAATTGATTCATTTGGATCGATGTTTTTAAAGTTTCACACCACTGATCTTTCATGTAGTGATGTCTTTAGCAGTCAGCGGTCTGACATGAGCCTGCTCAGATTTCATCACTGGGAAGCTCCCTGGCAGCTGAAATTATGCAACAAACTGTGGAATGGTAACTTTGGGACTGGGGGCCCCAAATGGTTAAAAAAAAGATGGACGAGGAGGCTTGGATTTGAAGGGGGCTTGTTAGTTGTCACAGATAAGCGCACATTGTAACTGAATCACAAGGATGAACCCTGCCCCTTCCTCTCTCACACCATAAACCGCCCCCTCCCCGCAATTGTGAAAGGTTTAGCCTCACTGGATGGGGAAGTACGCCCTTAAACAGTGTGCCGAAAGTACTTTTTTTCTGTTAAAATAGAGTTGACGCTCTTTATTAACCAATTGGGGGTTAGAAAGACTTCCCATTTGGTTAGCCCTTCAACCACAGACCGTCTGGGAATAACCCTTCAGCTGGCTTTGTAATTTTCACCACCTTGGTTATGGTACTAAGTTGGATTTGACCTTTTTTTTCAGTCTTCACCAAAGGCAAGTGAGGTTGGGTTTTTTCGTTTTCTCCGTTTTTGTTTTTAATGGGAGAGGAGCGCACAGCTGTCCCGTGGTTCGCTCGCGCGCTCTCTCTCTCTCACACACACCGCTAATTGTTTGCCCTCCTAGGAATTTTGCTCAAAAGTACAAATGAAAACTGTCACAGCTAAGAAAACATTGCACCGTACTCGCCATTAAAGTCAGTCCGAATAAAAATAACCTTCCAAGAACGTCAGTCTCGCTTGCTCTGTGTGTGTGTCTCTCACGTGCATACTGGTGACACATTCGATACCGTGTGAAAAATGAACTGCTGGGGAAACTTGGTAGGAGATGTCATTTGTCACTGTACCATCATCATAAGACCAGAGATTTTTCACTTTTCTGTCCCATTTTTGGCTTGCTTGTGTTTGTGGCTATTTCACCAGATCAGTGACAGCTCTTTATTTGCATAATTATATGCTCTGGTCTGAAGAGAAAACTAACCCCCAAATTTCATGGGTCACCACACTGCGACAATCAATGTTTTATCACGTATGCTAAGCAAACCTAAGACGCTATATGAAGTTTGTTGGGGAGTTTTTACTCCTCAGAAAATTAAAGATTTGCTGCCCCTTGAATAGATGCAAAACTCTTTCCAAGCTCTTTGGAACCGTTTGAAGGCAAAAACTTGCGCTTAACAGAAAGATCAGGAGTTCAGACCCGTTAGCATTACTTCAAAGTACACTTAGACAAGCAGCTTTACTGCACTTTAGACTTGCCTGTCTTTAATACTGTAACTCAAATTCACAGCACCAACAAAACCAAAAAAACTTGATAAGGGAGTCCTGCAGCCCAACGCGTAGTCAAGAGAGGGTTTGGTGCTATATTTGCAGCAAACTTTTATTCCGTAAGCGGAGCGGCTTCCGGCTCTCTTTCTCTCTGTATTACACACAATTCTACAAAAATATGAACAACATTGATTTTCTGTGCAACAGGATTTGTTCTGGTCCATCAACTGCACAATCATAGCATGCTCCAGTTATGACACACTATGAATTTTGAAGCTGAGAAAAGTCTATTCGTGTGAGGAGTAGTTGGTGATCCCCACAGCCCTACAGGAAAAGAAAAACGGCCTCCCCGCCCCCAATTAAAAAAACCCACTTAAACCTGTAGGTTTTATTTTCTCAAATGTGTATTTTCAAACGTCTGGGCCATCACTCAGCGCACTAGGTAACCCGCAAGTGCTAGCGCTCTGTAGCGTTTTCTTGAAGCACTATTAGTGCTAATTTTGTTTATAAAGTCATGGCCATTTTGACTATATGCTGTGGTCCCGTGGGAAGCTGGTTTAGGTTTCATAGCGCCTGTTTGAGTTCGCTGGTCCCGTTTGCTACGAACCGCTCTTTAAAAGGAACAGTTCATGTCAGGTAACCAATAGGAGGCATTTACTGACCATTTGCCAGGTGCAAACCATCCAGTCATTGTCATGTAAAAGAAATAGCTTGGAAAGCTGTACAGTTATGAAGCTGAAGTTAGGTGCCGAAGAATGCCACCTGCTTTCAAACGCACGGAAATGCTTAGCTCAAGGTCTGCCAAACTTTGCACTCTGACACCTTGCCTAGTTAAGTCCCTAGCAGACAGACGGTTTTAGTAGCAATGATCGAAATGCCTGTTTTTAATAGCCACATTAGACTCCGATACTTCACACCTCCCCACTCCACCGCCTGTATTGGAAAGAGCATCAACTTCTCTTTTGGCCACCGCCAAGACGTGTAGCAGGTATGTCTATGACCCCTGTCTTGGTGAAAATCCTTCAAGGGGGTTCTGCAACACAAATAAAATGAAACGCGTATGAGCACAGCCAAGCAGCAAATGACAAAGAAGACGACAAGTGAACGCACGGATTACTCAGTAGATGGCTGCTTTACGCAGCTGCAGCTTGGAGCCCTTTTTCAAAACTTTCTAGAGCAATTGATCAAATCGATTGCCCGCCTGCAAAGGTTTGCAATTAAACTAACCAGTGACCTCCTTTTTTCTTTTTTTTCGTTGCAGCTGAGCTGTATGAGACTCTCGTGGTCAGGTATATTTAACCATTCCCAAGGGCCAAGCGCCCAAAATGCTTTATGCCTACTGAGCCAAAAGTCGGTTATTTGCCATTGAATGCTACACAGACTGGGGTGCCCCTTCGGAGGCAAGGCCTGTTTTTCTTGCTGGCTTCATGTTCACTCCCTCTTTACTCAAGCCACACCTATCTCGCCACTGTCTGGCAAACGACTAGCTCTGCACGTTTGCCTTCAAAGTATTTCTGTAAAGCTGGTATTTCTGACACAACAATTAGCTTAATTACACCCCCCCGCCGCCCCCGGCAACTGTCTCACACCGTGTCTTGCTAAGTTGGTTACTGCAAGACAAAACTCCTGCTTTTCGTCCTTAGTCAAGTATGGGATATGAGCCACCCCTGGAAGGGCCAGGGCTCAAAATAAAGCACCACAGTTATGCCAAGGTATTGCCTAGATGCCCTTTTGAGGCCACACCCCATTAAAACTACAGGGCTCTTGCAAATATTGGGCTACTTGTCTGCAAAGAACGGCAAGGCAAATGCTGCCAGTGGTTGATCACGGGGCCAATTGTTTCTGGCGTTTGGCCCCTGTCTCACTATTGCAGGGCGGACTCGCGTTCCCAGTGGCCGGCTGGTTTCTTAGCTAAAGCCTGATCTGGGGGTTAGCTCGCACTTGGGTTTTTCGCTAAATACACGCGCTGTTGTTTGAAGGTGAAAAGTCTCTCCCCACCCCCGCGTGCTCCCTGCCAAGCAGCATTGATGTCATGTCTACTTACTGCAGGGGGAAAGCAGAGGGTTTCCGGTATTTTGGTGCTGTTGGCTCTTGCAATGCGTGCCATGGCCCTTTGCTCTATGAATCAAAGTTACAACTAACGTCTGTCAGACGCAGGGCACCAGCCAAGCCCCCAGATCCCCCGCTTTGTAGCAGTTGTAACGTTGTGGGGAGGGTTTCGTGTGGTTCGCAGCCATGCGGGCTGACAGTAGGGCCAGGTGGCCCTGGGCTCCGCGTGTAACAAACCAACGCGAGAGGCCGTTTGGATGCAAAACGTTGCGCGCAAATGGCCGTGCCGATGGTTTAGTGTTTGGCCCGGTCGTCTGTGGGAGGCGGCCCGCTGGGTCCTACCGGGAGCGGAGGCGCAGCGAGTTAGCGCCTAACTACACTGGGGTGGGAAATGCCTCCGCGTTTGCTCAGACGCCTCCTCAGGGTGTGTGCGCCTCCCCGAGCTGTCCCGCAAGGCTTCCTGTGGCGCGGGCCTGCAGCCAGGGCCGGGGCAGAGCAGCACTTCTTAAGGCTGGGGCGTCACCTGGCAATATAGGGCAAAAAAAGCCTCTGGCCTGGCTGAGCAACGAGCTCCGGGTCTCCCCTGCAGGCCGCCTCCGCCCCGGGGTGCGAGGGCCGGGCAGCCCGCCGCGGAGCCGCACGGGAGCCGGGGCAGCGCCGCGCCTTAGCACCACGGACAGCGCCTAGTTCTGAGCTCACTTTCGGGCGCTCCTTCCCCTGGCGCCGCCGAAGCCCGTTTCCCCGGCGGGGCTGGCGCCCCGAGACCCCCCTCGTTCGTGCCAGGCGAGCTGCTGAGCGGCGGCTCGTCCCCCCTGCCGCTTGGGAGCGCCCCGGCCCGGCCCCGGGTTATGCTTCAGCTGGGGGGGTCAGGGCTGGAAGGGGCGCGCGGCGCTTCGCGCTGGCGCCGGCTCCGACCTCCCCAGTTCGCTTCTCCGTTGCACCTGGGCACTTCTGTCGGGCTTGGCTTCTGCCCACGCCCCTCCCAAGGGCTCCCAGGTCGCTCCCTAAGGCCCCTTCTGAGCTCGCTCTTCCCCCTCGCTCAAGAAACAGCCAGCGGCAAAGCTTCCCCCGGCTGCAGCCCTCCTCGGCGTGCAGAGCGCTCCGCGCACCTGGCCTCTTGCAAGGGGCTTCGGTCCTGGCCAGAGCCGCGTGATGAGCTCTGGTGCTTGTTAATTACAGCCTCTGGGGGCTCCCGAGCCAGAGCCCGACCTAGCTAAAGAGCCTGACAGCGACTTACTTGACGGCACGCGAGACAGTGACAGGGAGGCGCAGGGTTTAGCCGCGCGTCTTCTTCGGCGAGAGAGGTTCTGCCTGCTCGGGTCGGTGTGACTTTGAGGCAGCGGTCCCGCCCCGCCGGGCTCCTCCGGCTGGTTCGCCCTTTCACTGGCACTTTAGCGCAAGGGCTCGAGCTTTCTGGCTGGTGACTCGAGCCCGTTGCGCGCTGCTTCTCACTCCAGCTCTGGGGAGGGTCTGAGCCCTGCGCTCGCCCGGCTCAGCGTCCTAAGGCGCAACTGCGCGACCCACTGGGACAGGGACCAGCCAGGCGCGAGCTGCAGCCCGAGTCGTTGCGTTTACGGGGCCAACTCATGTTACAGCCGTTGAAAGCTCAAGCTGCCAGAGTGCGGGGGGACTAGCTGGTGTAGGGTGTGAAGGGAGCGGCGGGGAGCGTTGCGCTCTCTCGCCTGCGCTGAACTGGAATCCGGGGCCATCTCGCAGCCGCTGGGCGTTCGGCGGCGCTTTTCTGGGAGCCCGGTTTGTTGCAATGCCCCTTGAAGAGCCTAGCTCCTCGCTCGTGGGGAAGGGATTGGCGCGGTCCCTCATGGGCTTCCGCTTCGTTCTCCCGCTTTGCATTGAGGGGGAGTGAGCTCATCGGCTAACGGGGCCACCGCTGGTGTGGGTTGCGGGCTCCCCTCCTTTTGGGGCACCGCCGCCTTCGAAAGAACGGCGAAGCTCTAACGCGCCTCTTTAAAAACGCCGGTCGCGCCCTGGAGAACTCGTTAGGTTTGCGACAAACACCAGTGGGGAGAAGTTAGGTGGCAGGGACGCAACCTGTTGATCACTTACAACTAGAAGAGCTGTCGGGGGGGGGGCAGTTGGCACATTAGCCCCCTGAAAAAGCCGGGGTGTTGCTAAACAGACTGGCTCAGCCAGGCAGCCTTTTAGTCAGAGCCTTTCGAAAAGCTAAATCGCACTTGGCTGGCCTCAACTCAGAGGGGTCCGTTACTTTCTGGAGGTGAAGGAATCTAATTATTTAAGCCCCACCTAAATTATTTAATGGGCGAAAATAAAACCTCAGCTAAGCGGTATCTTCCCTCGCCAGTGTCGCCAGACAAAGGCTGCCCGCGGGTTGGTTGGAGTTTTTAAACTTTCGCAGGGCAGATTTCGAGATTTGCCTGAAGGTTATTTTTCCCGGAACTACTTTGACATGCCCGCTCACAACACAGGAACACTCACGGGGCGTGTTACGTATTTTCCCCAGGAACAGCTGGGTAAGCTAGAAAGTTGTGTGCGTTTAACACAGCCGATCAGGAGCCCTTTTCATTTTTTCTCCCTACATGACCTTGGGAATTCATCTTTAAATTAAATTTTATTCAGAAGAAAATAGGGTCATTGCGCACAATTGTACTGGCTAGAAAAAAACTATTTTGAAAAGCTGTCTGAGATATAAGTGAATAGCTATATGTCTGTCACGCTGAACATTTGCAACACAAATAGCATGTTTCTCTCTCTCTCTCTCTGTCTCTTTTCTTTTTCAGCTGAGTTTTAGCTCTTAAATTCTCTTTCTTATCCCTGGTACAGAGTTATGAAATCCCTCTTTCGCCCCCCCTTCCTGCGACTCTTCAAAGTCGTTTTAAAATGACTTTTCTTGTCTTTTGCCTATTTGTCAAAGTCAAATGTACACTGAATATTTAATGAAAGAAGAGCCTGTCTGTGTGTCCGCTGGATGACCAACGCGCAGATTCTAAACACACACACACACTCACTCACTTTATTTAGGTCTTGAAATCAATAATCTTCCATTCATTCCCACAGCGTCCGCTCTGTGTTTTAGGGAGACATTAAGTTCTCAGGTAGCGTTCCTGATTAAAACTCCCCGGTTGGCATTTTATTCGTAGAGTACAATGCAGTTTCTCTCGGTACGCATTATGTTTCCACGAGCTACACTATATTTGTACCTACGGGGCAGATTCTGTTCTTGTTGCCGAGTTCAGAACTTTTTCACGTTTATAAGAGTGTCTAGCTCCGAAATACACCCCAGTGTACTTTCCTTGAGACAGAGATCTAAAGTCTGCCCTGCCAAACCATCCGGGATGGAGCGAAGCTTTAACTTTAAATGGTTAGAATAGCTGGTAAACCGTGGGGAGAACCCTAACAGGAAATCAGTATCCTCAGCAGGGATCACCCATAATTTTATTCTTTCTTGCTCTAATAAGAGGATTGGAAAGTATTGTCCTTCCTATGTTATACTGCGGAGAAAACTCTTCCATGGCTGTTTAATGGCTAAGCCTTCAAAAGCGGAGGGCGAGAAATCCTCGCGTCGGAGGCAGGTACCTTATAAAAAAGTACAGGCAAAAGTAACTTTCTTCCCGAGCAGCAGTGTTTCTGAGCCATCACTGGACAGGGGAAGGGGAAAAAATATTTTCCCACTTAGGAGCCTTAAGCGCTAGATGTTATCTCCTCCCTAAATATTTGTTCACCGAAATGAATCCCTCCCCGCGTTCAATTTCTATGAGCCCTCAAAGCCCCCAGAAGTACAGCCGCCGTGGAGTTAAGCCAGGAATCTTCTCAGCTACGTGCAGTTTTCCAGGAAGACAGAGGGGGATTTGCTCACTTCTGAAGAATTAGAAGTATAACCAAAGCCAAACTCGTCAGCGTTTGCGTTCTGATGACCAGCTTTCAACCTGGGAAAACTGGAGCCATTTGCTTAACTTAATCCGTAACATATGTCTGCAACAGTAGCAGATTTTTTTTGGGGGGGTGTGTGGCTTGTAGCTGATCAAGTTGTAAATTTTCCACCTTAGGTTTTCAGCGCCTCCTAGTTACAGCCTAACACCTAGAGGAAAGGCTTTGCAATGGGCGCACGGCAGAGAAACCAAATGACAATACCAACAATAATTTACAAAGCTGTTTTCCAGCAAACTCATCCGTCTTTATTTTTTGGAGCCCAGAAGATGCCCTGTGTCTGAGCAAACGAGGCAGCCCGACCAGTACACCAAACCCTCCCCCTTACACCTAGTCGTAATAATGCTCTATAAATGCATGGCTGATGTTTCTCTGATTACGAATAGGTTTTTTTCCCCTTCCAGGGGCCACTCTCTTGAAGAGCTCGTAGAAATGATGATAAATGCTCTGCAGCTGCCATCTTGATTTTAACAAACGCAACCTCCAGCCTGTTTGAATTAAATATAATTTTCTCTCTTTATTAGTCTTCTCTGTTGAAAGTAACGTTCACATTTTTCCCCCCTACGGAGAAGGGGCTTTACTTCTTCCCCGCAAATACTTCATGTTTTAAAAATCACCAGGTAGCATTATTTGTTTCCTCCAGCAAGAAGCTGAACAAATTTAGACCGTGGACCATCATTCCTATACATTTAACGTTGTTTATCTTCACTTTCGGTATTGACACCTGTCTTAAGCACAGCCTGCTCAAAGGCAGCTCACCCACCCCCTCCAAAAGAGCAAAGGCTTCGAGTGGATTTTATGGCATATTCACTTTAACTGAACCATAATTGTTCTGCTCAATCAATGACAGCGACACGAGAACTACCTTCGGAGCGCACGTTTATGTTCACGTTGAAACTGGCCCTCATGGATTCATTTCTAGCGCCGGGCAAGACCTGCCAACTCAACAGGGCAGACTGCGGGTTTTTGTTCATTATTCAGATACAATTGAGGTCCATTTTGGTAAGCGCCACGAAGGTGTTTCATCAGGAGCTTTAAAACCTGAGCGGGCATCCGTGAGCCCCCTTCCAATTTCCAGCTCTGGTGCAATGAGTTTAAGCCGGTGCCGATTTTTGCAGCTCCGGCATTGCACTTCTCGGGGTGCATGTGTCACTGCTGGCGTGACTCGTCGGTCCTGGCGGCGCGTTGCTCAAGTGGAGCTGGGAAACCCGGGACGGCGCTCGGAAGCGGCTTTAAGGCTGAACTGGAAGGGTCCTGAGACGCAGAGCGCCATCTAGCCAACAAACGGAGAATCAAAGCGCACAAGAGGCAAGGGGCGTAGAGAGGCAGAAATTAACCATCCCTTCTCGCCAGCTGTGCCCGGACCCAGCCCTCTTCCCGAGCTAGGACAGCACCAGCGGGCAAGACAGCCGCAGAGTCAAACGCTCAGAGAGGCGCTGGGTCTCCTTCGTGTCTCTTAAGGGGCAGCTCCGCTCTGGGTCCTTCCCGGGTTCTTCTAGGTATTAGAATCATCTGTTTCTCCAGCTTTCCTAAGGAATTGCTCTTTGACCTCTCCCCACGCACAGGTATTTCTAGCCCAAGGTGGAGAAGCACCGTGCGCCTGGCTGGCGGGTATTAGCCCGACATTATCTCCAGCTAGCAGCTCTCAGAGAAAATACTGAAATCAGCAGCTTGCTGCCCCCCGTGAGAAACCAGCCCGGCTCTCTAACACCTCCCCAGACCGCGTCCTGCTGCACTGACCTTTGGGGAGTTAAGGCCAAAAATGCCAGGGTTTAAATTCCGCCTGATATAGCACCAGTGGTGGGGGGGGGCACTTCGATTTAAAAGGCTTTGGGTGAAAACTTCCCACCGACGCGAAAAAGAAGCCTGCGCCTGTTAAACCCCTAAGCGCTCCTCTTGCTAACGTGACCTTTTCGTTCGCAAACTTTTAAGATCTCCGGAGCGCGGCGGGGCGGGGCGGGGGTGGGGGATGCTTGTGGGGCGGGTGTTACATTACAGCTGCAAAATCAAGCACAGACACCGCAGAGGTGTAAAACTTGCAGCCGGTCTGCAAGGCGATTGCAAAGCTGGTGGTAAAGCAGCGTCCTGATCCCTCCCCAGCTGACTCAGCTTCTGCGTATTTAAAAGAGAAGAACTAACGCAAATGCCTCCCGGGGCGTTAGAAGGTCTTTATGGCCAGGGCCTTTTAACATTTGTCTCCAGCGCTTCCGAAGGGTCAGTCCCAGACCTGTGGCCTCCGCAGCGCCACGCCGCTCCCTCTGCCTCCATACCGCAAACCTGCTCTGGGGCTTTCCAATCACTCATTCACGCCTCCGCTGTACCCAGCAGCGCCCCGGAACGGGCGTGTCTGGGGCGCAGGGCGCTTTGCGCCAGCCGGGCGTACCGAACCAACGCCTCTGGCCGCGCAGCTCAGCCCCTGAACCCGGGAATGGCTCAGCGGCTGTCGGAAGCGTGGGGAGAGCTGCCTTCAGACGCCCGGAGCGGGGCTTTCCCCTTCCAAGCGCGGCCGCTTCCTTGCCGCGGCCAGCTCCTAACGCACGTGGAGCGCCCTGGCTGTCCTGCTCGCGGGAGGGAGGAGATGAGCATTTAGGTGAGAGAGTTCAGCTCTCTCGCCCGGCTGCCATCGTCGCCAGCAAGGCCGGAAGGCTGCAGGGATCCTTGGACGCCCAAGCGCCGTGTAACTTGTGGGGGAAAGATCTGAAGTTCGCCATGGGCGCAGACCTCTGCCTCCCTCGCTCCCGCAGCTCCCAGGAGCCGCTGGCGGTCGGGTGCGACCCAGAGGCTGGGGAACCAGGCGCTGAGTTGTAACCAGGGTTGAACTTGTTTGGGGTCTGCTGGAATAGCCCATTGGCCCGCTTAAGGTGTCCTTGAGCGCCCGCCCCCCGCAGCTGTTTGATTGAGCCCTGGTGTATTGCTTATAAAAGTCAACGTCCGCTCCCGCCAGCCCCGCTCCGTTTGGTCCCCCAGCCCCGAGGAGTTATTCTCTGCTTAGCGCTTGTCCGACAAGCGAAAGGATTTCCTCCTTTAGGGAAATCCGCCTTCCGGCTGTCCGGCTTTACCGCTCGCTCACTCGGAGGGAGCGCTGGAAAGAGGGGCTCAGGGCGGCAAAGGAGCCCAAGCCGGAAGCCAGGAGGGGATGCGAAGGGCATTAAAGGCACCAGCGTGTCTCGGACGCGGGGCTCCCGCTCACGCAGCTGTTCAAACACACCTGGAGCCACGAGCGTGACGCTAAAGAGCGGAAAGTCCTTTTAAAGTGGGGACGCGCAGGTAGCTGTCTAGGGGGACGGGCTCGCCCTTCGGCTCGCGTGAAGCAACGGGCTCTAGCGTCTGACGGCTCTTCGGAGCGCCTGGCTGGAAACGTGGCTATATAATTAGTGAATGGAAGAAATATAGGGTTAGCCAGACCACGCTGCCTTACCTCTGCGCTGTGAAGTCCCAATTACCAAATCTATCTGATAGCTGAGCCCAGGGGAATTGGGATGGGCTGCGCAGCAGCGTTTACGGTACACTTCGTCTCCGTTTTGGCTTTCTGGAGTTCTCATTAAAGAGGCACTTTCTTCTTTTCACTCTTATGCTGTCTTTGTGCTCTTCATTTCCCACTCGGCCGGATCCACCCCCCTCCCCCGGGACAAAAAGTTCTCACGTCTTATGGAGGGGGGAAGGAAAAAAAAAAGAAGCAAACTAATAACAACCAAAGCTCTGGTCCTGATTCTGTTTGAAGGGCGAGGGTTTGTGTTTGGTTTATTTCGAGAGGCGTTATTCTTCCTAAGGGCCGGTCCTTCCCGGGCAGCGCGATTTGAGGGCTGGGCTGGAAATATTTCGGGGTGCAACTCCATCTGCAGGCTGGGTGAGCCAAGCTTCCCTTGCGCTCCGGGTTTCCCCTCCCAACTGGATCTCTGACCGAGGCACCTCACCCTCCTCCCTCGCGAGGGGCTCAAGCGAGGACCCTCTCGCTTGTCTGGTAAGAAGTGAAGATGTGACAGGTTTTGTTAGCAGGGGCAGAGGGAGAGCTTTGTGAGCCCGTCCCTTTCTCTCCCCAGCAATACACCCTCTTTAAAGAAAGACCCCCTGTCTGAAAGCGTGACTACCCCCGCTGGCTTTGTCCGCTTGCTGTCCGGTGCATCCGCATAAATCCAAACGTCATGTCACTTAACATAGTTTAATGCTGTTACCAAGCCAGGCAGGGGCTTAAAAAAACGGGAGGGGGGACGAAGGGACCCACAAGCTGCTACCCACGTTGGTACTGAGCGTCACGCGTCGCTTCCTAGCCCAATGCAAATCCAGATCCAGGGGAAAGCTGAGGGCCCTTCAACAGTCTGCTGTTCGTATTAGGAGCAATTTTCTGGCTGGCCTTTCAGAGAGGGCCCTGTCACTCAGACGGGCCGTTGCTTTAACCTCTCTCCTCCACCCACCACCAGCCCGCCCGCCTCCCTCTGCCCGCACGCACCCAGCCCACCTCCTCGTCCCGCACACGGAGAGCCGGCCAACCGGCTTCCCAAGCGCAGCCACGGTGAGCCTCTAGGAGAGCCCCTGCTGCAGCCAGAGCAATGGTAGGTCACCGAAGCGCCAGCAAACGGCCGGCCACGGCTTCCCTAGGGCGCCTGGGTCTCAAGCGGGAGAAGCTTGGCTTGTCCACAGCTCGGGCGTTGCTTTTAATATTAAGGCTGGCCGAGGCCCAGGATCTGCAGCTGGGCAGGGGAGAGGCTGAAATTTGTCCATTGGAAGCAGCAGTGGCAATGGAACAAAAGTAGTGCAATGTACAGTAAGGCCTAGAGCTGCCTGGGAAGGTCGATACAGGAGGTGCGGGTGCATATATCGGCGCGGGACTGTCTTGGCCAGGGGCACAGCTTTAGTCAGGGGCTTTTTTCCCTTCTTACAAACGCAGAGCTTTCCCCCTGCCCCTGGTGTAAAGACACCCATGGGAGGGGTCAGGAGACACATTGGGGAGGAAACAGTCGGGTCCGTTTGGGGCTAAGTGGCACATCGGCAAGACTTTCAAGTGGCTTAGTCAGCAAAGAGTTGAACCACTTATTCTAGCAAAAGGCAGTAATGATTATAGCCCGCCCCAAAAGGGCAAAGCTTAATGAAATAATCCCAAGGGTTTCGCCCCCTTTTCTACTAGTGGAGCTGTCTAAAACAAAAAGCAACAGCTTCAGCTAAACTTTCCAGCCGCCTTCCTGAAGGGACTGGGCTAGGTAAATGAAACGCTAGTGAGAGCGCTATTAAACGCAGCGGAAGAGAGACGGCTGGTTCACAGTTCCGCCTTGATGTGCAATTAAATTACAGCAAATTCCTCTTTAAATAATATCGTTTGGAATCCTTCTGTAAGATTCAAGGATGGCTGAGGTTAAGTAGCTTTTAAAATGTCAGTTCTAAATGGCTTATGCAATGAATAGCTACCTTTAAATCCTAAAACCATTACAAAAATGCGATACATATGGATGCCAGTTTATCTCAACATATTTCTTTTTAAAACGAGGAACGCATTCATAAAAAGCGCCTTGGCACGCTTTAGTTTAGGAAAGCAGATGTTAATTTTTTTTCACGTATCATTTTATGACCAAGTACATGTGTAGCGTTGGAAAGCATCCAGCGCGCCTCTATTCTTTGCTAAATGGCTGTGAGTTGAGGCATATTATTCGCTGCATAACCCAGGTAGAGGTGATATCAATAAAATAAACATCTGCGCTTTTTTTTTTTTTTTTTGTAGCCAGAGGAGGAGAAAAAAATTAAAGGGCTCCCATAAAAGTGGGGACCGCATTTCTGGAGGAAGAACGCACCTGTAAGGGACTCAATGGAGCGTTTGTATTGCGCTCTGCAAAGCCGGCTCGCGGGTGTGGAGGAGAGATTACTTTGTTTAAATTAAGAAGGTTACCAAAACGCCTCCCTGCGCCAGCGTGGCTCCAATTGACGCTTTCCCCCAAGGTGATAACATTGACTGGGCGCTATTGAAAACGCCTGCGGATGTTAGCCAGGCAAGCGAAGCTCCAGCGTCTGGGTTCGCTCGTGGGACGGCGTTCCGCAGTTTTCTCCGCTGTTCCAGTCGGAGAATTCCCATCGATGGCAAGTTTCGCCCTCGCTGCAGGAGGACTCGAGCGCGCGGGCTAAGCCGGGCATAATGCGGCGGCATAACAATTAGCCCGCTGCAATATTTATGGCCCTGTAATGTTTACCTTCGGGAAAGCAAATACAGTCAATTGCGGTTGACCAAATAGAGGGTTATTGACCGAATATAATGACTAATTACACGTATGTAGTTATATGCGCGCACGTGCATGTACACACAGCGAGGCCCAGCTATTTACTTAAGGCCCCCGAAGCTCTCTGCGCCTCACTGCAGCAGAGCCAGCCGGCTCCTTTCTGAGCGCTGCCCCGCGCGACGCGGCCTGGGCGGAGGTTTTGCGCCTGAAGTGTTCGGCTATGAAAAACGGGGCAGCCGGCAAACTGGGCGCAGCATGGAGCGTAATTGTAACAACACGCTGCGGCGGTGGGACCTCGGCGCTGCCTGGCTGGGGGCAGCCCCATTGCAAACCCTCTGCTGCGTCTTAACAGTGGCGGGGCAAATCTTGCGGGAAACCGCTGCATCTTCAGCTTCCCCGAGCGCGCGGGGCCTGCAAGCTCCCCGGGTGCTCGGCAGAAGGAGGGGAGGGTGGCCTAGCGCCCCGGGCGCTGCTGAGGGTGCTTTGCACGCGCCCTGGGGAAGGTTGCCCCGCAAGAGACGGAGAGGAGGGGGGAAAACCCGAGAGAGGTGAACTCTCCTCCAGCCTCTCTCGCCCACCGCTCTCGGAAGAGGATAGGGTGGGCGCTTGCTGACGTCACTCCCCATCCCTGCAGGGAAGCCGGTGGCGCAGAGGGGAGAGTTCAGCTGGTTTTCATCACTCGCCAAGTTTTGCTTTTTCACAGAAAGTTAGACCCGAGCTCGCCAGCGATTTTTTTCTCCCCTTCTCAGCCTGGGCTCTGGAAGGTCTTTCCGGCCGCTTGCCTCTGCCTAGCGCAGCTCCACGGGAGACGCTGCTCAGAAAGGCGGCCCGGGCAGGAGAAGAAACAAACGCCTGGGAGTGTAAGAACCCCGACTACAGGCGTCCGGCAGCTTCCTGCCAACGGGAGCAGAGGGCTCCTGCCTGACGTTTCTTCCTTCGGCCCTGCGACCTCTTCCCCCGTCCCCACTTCTCCAACCCCTCCTGCGCCGGCAGGGGTGTCCCTGGAGCCGGCCCACTCTGGGTCACTCCACCGATACACTCTCTCGTTGCCACGCCACTGTTCTTCCTCGCACGAAAACTTTGGCTGGACGTGCCAAGCCACTCCAGTCTCCCTTATCGTACAGAGGTCACTTACTCTCTCTCGCAGCTGGGCGGTGGTCCTGAGCCTCGCTTCTTCCTCCGCCTCTGGTCTTCCTTGGCTCCAGCTTTCTCTCCCGGGGACACGCAACCCTGGGCTGCGCGTGCTTTGTGGTGAGAAACCTGCTGGCAATGACACCCCGAGTGCAAACAGAAAAGAAGTAAAACTCTTACTCCCCCCCAACCCCCCCTTGCAGGCTGCATTCACTTCTGACCGCTTCCTTCTTTAATTATGGGAACTCTGTTGCTTCCCTGGGAGGCATTCGTGGGGAGGTTTTTTTCTAGGTGGAGAGGCGTTGCTGCTCAGTTATTTTTGAGCAGGGACTAGTGCCCCATATCCAGAGGCTTTGAGTGAAGTGCAGATTGAGACATATCGGGTTCCCTATAAAAGGATCATTTCATGTGGGAGGTTGGACACAAAGTTTGGACTCGTGACTGGCATTCCTGAGAGACATGCATATTTTAAAACAACAAAGCGAGCCCGAAAGAAGGCTTAGAGGGGGGAGAAAAAAACTTGGAAAGAAGTTACTAAGTGACAAACATCTGTCAACATGAACTAATTTGTACGCTCGCTGCAAAAGTACCCGACTAGTTTTATTTATAAGTTCAGGGAGCAGCCTGTAGTTTGCAGTAAATTGTGGGCACGCTTTATTTCCGGGAAGGCGGTTCCAAATGGATGTGTTTAGCCGAAATTTGGAAGTTTAAATACCCTTCTGGGCTTTGGCTGCAAGTCAGAACTCCCTTTTCGTGGCTGTGTGTGGAGAATCGTTCCAGTGTTTCAGGAAGCGTTTTAAGCGACAAGTAAGTGGGACAGAAAGCAAACACGAATGCATCTCTTCTGCTTCAAAAAGAAACAATCGGCACGTTTTATGCTTCAGCAAAAAATACCAGCCCTGATTTGACCTCAAGTAACAACAGGAAGAACATAGACATATGTGCAAATCACAGCCAGGTTTCCTTCTCCAGGTCACCAAGGAAAAGTAGCGGCACACTTTCAAGACGCACAATTGTTGCAGCTGTTGAATATGCACACAAGTCGCAAGTTTAGTATAGGCAATGGAAAGAGGTTTGTAGAGCTGAGGGGAAAAACAGGCACCCCCCCCTTTTCAAAAAACAAGCTGCAGCCCAAAGAACTAAATGGAAGGTCACTGTACAGAGCCCACATCTAAATCTGTTTCTGCAAGAGATTTGAAGACAAAAGGAGAGGAGGCCTAGTGGTGAGCTGGATATCTCTGTTAGTTGTCAGTGCAGGTCCATGGGCAGGCAGAGAATGCTAATGAGCCTTGCAGAGCAGACTGCAGACTGGAGCTCGCTCTCTCTCTCTCACACACACACACACACACACACACACACACGGCTTCTCTCGCATCCTCCCACACAGTGTGATCTGAAACACACAGTATCCCTGTCTGCTTCTCACACAGAGACACGCAGCCCTCTCTCTCAGATACACACAGTCTCAGCGCCTACACACCCGGAATCTCTGTGTCTCTGTCTTACACACACTCCGGCTCTCTCTGTCACACACACACACACACACACACACACACACACACACAGGTTTCTCTGAGGACAGGGATCGATAGCTGACCCCAAGGTTTGGCCAATGCTCTGTTTATCTGGCCGAGCAATGATATTATCAGACTTAAACGTTATACGCAGCAAATGTCTTCCTAAATCAACACAATAGGATAGCTTACAGCAATCAGCCCGGCGTCCCTTAAAGAAGACCCCCTCCTCCTCTGGGGATGTTTTATACCCTGTAGATGTAGAGCTGATCCATCGCTTGAAGCTTGGTGGTGCAGACAGGGAGATGTATCTCCTCCATTACACAGCCATCTAAGCGCGAGGCTCTTCTCCCCCAGCCCGCGTTGCTCCGAGACGCCCCTCACAGGCCCCTTATTTTTCAGAACTAGGCTGGGGAAGGAGCGGCTGTTTCCAGCTCTCCCCCTTGCTACTGGTGTAATTTACTCGCACTCCGGCAGTTTAGTCTATTTCACCTCGCGCCTTTGTTTTGCGAATGAGAACCACGTGCGCGGGGGGGGGGGAACCACTCGCCCCCTTCCCCTGCTAGGAAGGGCACTTCCTTGCCCGATTCTGCAAGTGGCTCTGGTTCCGCTAGCCCATCAGCCAGGTCAGCGGCTAGACACTGGACACAGCCGCCAAAGTTGGTGGGTTTTACACCATGAGACCTTCCAGCAGCTCGCAGGCACCTATTGCACTGCTAGCTCATACTGGGAAATGAAAGAGCGAGTGGGTGCCCGCCCTAGTCCTGCTTTTATCTGCTTCACAGGCGGTTCCACCTTGCACCAGAGGAGCCTGGAGAAAACAGCCAGCCGGAAGGTGCATTTTGTCATCAAACAGGCACCCAGGGAGATGTAAGGGGACTAGCTGTGCTGTTGAAGGCACCTTGGCCAACAGTAGCCTGCCTCTGTGATCCGCGTCCTCCTTATGGCCCAGCTGTTTGGCGCTGGCCAGGCTCGGAGGGGGGGAGGCTGAAATACGTAGGGGAGTATTTAAAGTCCAGATCCTTCACTGCAAAAGGGGGGGCGGGAAATGCAACCCCAAGGTGGGAAAGGGCTGCGCTGACAAGGAAGGGTAATAAATGAGAGGCTCTTTCAGATAGATATCTCAGACGTGAAATCGCGCCCAGCTGGTTGTGTAAGCAAACAAATAGTTTCATGTTCGGGAATCTCGACTTGTGGCGTGATGAATAGAACACGACAGAGGTAAATGGCTCTTTAACGCATTTAGGACTCAGTTTCTTTGGTTTCCTGAGTGAAAGATCTGGCGAGGTCGTGGATCCTGCGCGAGCCCTTGAACGAGAGGTTCATTAACTTCCACTTGTGGTCCCTGATTCCTCTCCCCCATTATTATTATTATAAAAGCCCTTTTCCGTTCGGAGGCCTCACCAGGTCACTGATGTTGGGCACCCCAGCTGGTTTGCCAGGGTGCCGGCGGAGAGGGAAACGCTTCAGGAAAGCAATCACGGAGCCAATGGAAAATATTAGTTTGGGTTTGCTCTGCCCGCTGTGCCAACGCCAGAGACGCTCATTAGCCAAGGGCCACGTCTGATCTTTTAAAAGGTGCGGGAGGGAGCTCCCGGCGTCTGACATAAGCGTAACCCCGCCGGAGAAGGAGGAGGAGGGAGCGTGGGGGGGGGGGTGAAGAGGGGCCTTCCCACTGCCCACCCTAGGGGGGAGGCTGATTTAGGGCTGCAAAGGTGCTACAAGCGAGCTTCTGCACCAGCCCACGCATCCCACGAGCGCCGAGGCGGTGCCTGCGCGAACCTGCTCCGCATCAGGCGGGCCCACTGTTTCGGGAGCACGGTCTCCTCACTTGCTGATGGGAGGTGTCACTGGCAGGGCTCTCTCTCCCGCGCCCTGTCTGCTCCGCTGGGCTGCGCCACCAGGCCCTCGCGCCTGTCCTTGGGGAGCCTCCCCGCGCGCCCCCCGTTGTGCTTTGCAAGCGAAGCCGGTGTCCACAGCAGTTGAAAGCCGCTTCCGAGCAGGGAAAGCTCTCAGGCGCTCCGCCAGCGACTTTGCTGCCAGGGAAGCGGCCGGCTCGCCTCTGGGGCAGGTAATTTGGGGCGAGGAGGCTGCCCAGTGCTCAGCTCGCGCCAGCTGCTCCAACGGCTTTGCTCTTGGAGAGCGCAGCCAAACAGAGGTGCCTTCCGCCTTGGCCAAAGGTGCATTTACTTTGCCTTCATGACTTTCCCTTTAAAGGCCATTTCAAGTGACCTCAAGCCAGAGGCAGCCCTACCGCGCTTTGCACACTCGCCAGTATTAGCTTCGTACTGCAAGCGCGTTCTGCAGAGCGCAGAGCCGGGCTCTGCAACGCCTCTTAGCTTCAGTGGTGTTAAGTGTGCAGTAAAAGGCGCCACTTTCAAGGCTTTTCTTTTTTTAAATTCCACCTCATGCTGAAGGGTGGAAGGGACCTCGAGGCCACCCTCGTCTGGGCCGGAAAGGTTGCCCAGTGCTTTCTCCTCCGCGGGTTCGGGGGGGGTGACGCAGAACGGCCAAAACTCGCCTCGCAAGTTGTCAGCTCCAGTCCCTCCCCGCCTCTCTTTACGCCAACAAGATCAGCCCCAGCCAAAGCATCAGGCTTGCACCATTTATGACAGCTCCCCGAAGAGTCAGGAGCGAGCGTCCCACGACGGCCTAGCGAGACATCCTCAGCTGTGGCTCGCCTTGCCAATGGGGGCGGGGGCGACTTCCAAATATTTATTCCATTCCCTAGAAAGGGTTTCGTGGGGTTGTGGGCGGAAGCCAGCGAGCTGATACCTAAGGGGCAAAGCTCGCCCCCTTGTGCATGCGGCTCTGAGGCCCCTCTAAAGCGCTGTCTTAGCACGTGTGCGCACCTTTCAGCTTGCTGGGTTTCTGCTTCCTGCTGCTGCTGACAAACTTCTAAGGCGGACAGCCTGTTACTGGGCCGCCCAGCTCCAAACCCCTTCTTTGCAAAGAAGCAGTTGCGGTGTGCTTTTTTGCAACTAGAAGCGCAAACCTTGCAGCATTTAACACTGCCAGGGACGCCCTCACAGCTCGGGGGTTCTTCCAAAGGAAGATGCAACCGTGTCAGAGAAGGGGGTCTCCGGCTCAACATTTAACTCGAGCTGGGTTGAAAACAGCACGTGGT
The DNA here is from genome assembly GCF_033958435.1 of Carettochelys insculpta. NCBI lineage: Eukaryota > Metazoa > Chordata > Testudines > Carettochelyidae > Carettochelys > Carettochelys insculpta. The sequence continues at coordinate 74,251,127 of NC_134141.1, forward strand.
AGGGGAGAACAAGGAATCAGCAACTCAGGAAGGGACCCTGGCCCTTCTGCACCTCAACATTGCAGGCAGCGACCCCGGCGTGACTGTGACAAATGGTACAACATTTTCAGGACCTTTAGGACTGCCCAAGCACTTTGAAAGTGGCTCAGGAAAAGGTTCCCGACCACAAGAAACAGTTTATAGTTCACACTTCAGAACGCGATGCCGTAAATCAGCAAAACTTTAAAAAGGGAATTCAGCACTTCTTGTTAATCCCACACAGGGCACTAACTGCATGTCTCGCCTCATCTCACCTGCTCAGGTCGCAGCAATCCTGATTCAGAAACAGGGCAATGAATTGCAAAAATACATTTTGACCCACGAAAAAGTTGATCTGTTTTCATCAGTGGGATAACACTGTAATGAATATATTTACATCTCATTGGAGGCGAGCTAGCGCGCTCTTTGCACAGAGCCAAACCGCAGCCCTCAGGAGCCATCCCCACCCAAAACAATGCTAAGGGATTACTCCAGGGTTGCCAAGTGCTGAGCGGCTGTGTTCAGTATCTGCCTTTCTCTCCTTTTTTTTCTCTTGCCGGGCGGGGCAGGTGTGGCTTAGCTTTGTGCCTGGGGAAGGCGAGCAGAATGAGGACCAGAGCTGGCGCCCAGAGCTCAGGTGAGTGGAGTGCAAAGAGGGGAACTGCGTCTAATTTCCCCACTCCTGTGCCCAGGGTTACAATAATCACAGCCCTTGAAGCTAGTAGGGAGCCTCCATATTGAAACTGACAATCCCCCCCCCCCCGCCCCGGAATGTCTGCCCGCAGCCTTGGGTCTCCTGCGCTAAGTGCTCACCCTATAGAGAGGCTCTGGCTTCGGATCTGCTGCGCCTAGAATATTAAAAACCCCCAGCGAGTTGGATTGAAGCATCTTGTTAATGCAAACTCCCCTCCCCCCCCCCGAAAAAAAATATCTGGACACTCCGGACGGTAAATGAGACGAAAGCCATCGCCGCTCCCGCCGCAGCCTGAAAAGCTGGCCTCATCCGGGTTGGTTTGGAGGGCGCGGGAGGTGCGCGCGGGGATGTTATTGTTAAAAGCCCCAGCTTTATTAATACGTTAAGAAAGAGCTCCCTTGGCAGTATGTGTTCTTACAGCTCCGTCTCAGATCCTATAAAACATTAATGCACTGAAAGCTGCTGCAGAGATCAGCACCACCAGCTCGAAGCAGTGCGCAGCCTTCATCTTCAAAAGGGCTCCATTATGGAAACGATTTTTTTTTAAATTAAAAAACCGGGGCTTTTGCACACCTCGCACGTTTTCACTGGCGGTGGCTACCACACAAAAAGCCACACGGTGGGGCGTGTGTGTGTGTGTGTGTGTGTGTGAGAGATACCCGCATGCACACCACCCAGCGAGCAACCCTCCAGTTAGCTGTCTGCATTAATGGGCTGGGAATACCCTATACATTTAACGACTGGAGGAGAGGCAAAAAACAATACCACGCTGCCTTTCAGCAGCTAGCCAGTGCAACACACAATCACAACACGCCTTGTTGGGCCTTTGAATTCTTGGGGGGGGGGGGGGGGGGGAACAACAAGCCACCAAGCCTTTAACAAACGAACAGGCACAATGACGACAATATAAGCCTTATATTGCACCCCACCGTGCAGCGCTGGTCGCGTATAGCGACTCTGAACCTGGGCCATGATTTCTAAAAGGAAACAGCAGTCTGCACTCTGAGCAGAGACTTCAGCTGCCAAGCCAGGTGTTTCAAACCGCGCTGGCCAGAGAGCACCAGCTTAGATTTGTTACACAATCGCAGAGCAATTGATTCGGCTGTGCCATCGAGCTGTCTATGCTCCCATCCGTCTGGCAAATCCTAAATCATACAGTCAAGTCGGTTTGGGAGAGTTGTGTGTTTTATACAACTTTGGCTCCCCTGGCAGTTTACATCTGGCACCTGCATATTTGTAACTTCTGTTAGCATGGTCAAGCAACAAGACTAATGGATTTTTTTTTTGCTAAATTCTTTTTATTTTTGTTTAAATTCTCACTTCAATTTTAATTCTTGAAGAACAGCTTCGACAACATATATCGCACTCATTATAAGAAGCAAAGGGTTATATCAAAAATTATTAGTATAGAATCACAGGAAACCTGGTTTGGAACCAGAAAAAAATACAAAACAGATATAGATACATAGACACAGGACAATTGCTTTTTATAATTATTTGGAAAATGTTATTTCCCCTAATTCTGGTTTCTTTTTTTCTTTATGCGCATACGATGTTTTAAATTTTACCAAAAAATGAAAATAAAGACTAATATTTTACAAAATGGATAACAATGTTCGTGGTAAGTGTTTGCGTGTGTGTGTTTTCTACACAAGATTCAGTTCAGCGTCAATAGTTTTGCTTGTTTCTGTACAGAATATATCCACATCAGTCCACAATAAATCCTGGAAGATCCATTATTCTCCTCCTGGGTTTAGTAAAATCCCCTCGGTCCTTTTTTTTTTTTTTTCCAAAATTTTCCACAGACACAAGGTCCTTTCTTTTCCTTTCCAACAGGGTCACAGCTCTGGTCCTACACGAGTCTTTCTCTTTTTTCTGGGTGTGTTGGTTATTGTCTGCTTCCCCCCCTCTCTGCACCCCAACTTTACTCGGTTCCTTTATTTCTGGTTGTGTTGGTCCTCAGTGTCTCTACCGGGGGTGTTGGCTGGGCTCTAGGAGCACTGGATAGACATGTAAGGCCAGTTGAAGCTGCTCCCAGACAGTAACATATCCCTGATGAGGGTTTCAATGGGGGTTTTACCTACCAAGCGGACGAAGAAGAGTTGCTCTATGACGGAAGAGGAGACGGTGCGCAGGGAAGGCAGCCTCAGGAGCAGTTTGCCGAAGCGACTCGGCTGGTTGGGGTACTGGCTCCTCACATACTCCTCCAGGGCGCATTGGGATTTCTCTTGCAGGCTCTCGATATGGGCAGCATCCGACAGGCCACAGGCATCTGCCCAGGCAGCCACACAGCAGGCGGAGACAAGGGGAGGAAACCGTTAGTTACACAGCGAGCAAGGCCGCTCCCGCGCGCATACACACACACACACACACACACACACACACACCGTCCCACCGCCCGGGCCGGCCCCGCAGCTACGCCGCCAGCCAGAGAGACGCGCAGGCCGACCCTCCCTTTGTGTTTCCTCCTCCACCTTGGACATAAATAATGTAAGACGCTGTGTGTGTGTGTGTGTGTGGAGGGGGCGCTGAACCACCCAGCCCAGCCCCAGCCCCAGCAACCTGTCCTGTGTCTGGGGCCGCGGGGGCGGGGGGGGGGGGAGGAGGAACGCGACTCTCACGCGCTTGGTTTTGTTTCCATCTCCGCCCCGCGGAGTGTCGCACCGGGTCGAACGTCCCCCCGGCGAGCCGGGCCCAGCCATTGTCTGGAGCGCTGCTCCATGTGACCCGCGCGAACACGCGCGCCCAGCCCTGCAGTCGGGCGAGCGCGCCGCCTTTGCGGCCGGGGCTGCGGCCCACGACAAGCCCTGGGCAGGACGGGCTTTGCAGGCGCCGGCCCGGCATCTGCAGCGTAATGCCAGAGCCGCGCGGCGCTGCTCGCCGGAGCCGGCGGTTGAGTACCGGTCACCTCTCGGCGAACGGGACAATAATGCAGAGGCCTGGGGCTCAGTGACTCCGGCCTCAGCGAAGCAGACGGCTACAGCCATCAGCCCGAGCGCTGGAAGCGGCCGAAGTGCATGTGCCTGGCCTTAAACGGCGCCAGAAACACAGCCTGCATCCAGGTTTCCATTTCCTAGCGAGAGCCAGAATGTACCCTTCGCACCCGGCAACTGCACGCTCGGCTGCCAACGCAAACTGGAACGCATCTGTCTGTCTGTCTGTCTGTCTGTCTAGCTGCCCACCGCAGCGAATGATGGTGCACCAGCTGTTTAGTGGAAAGGCTTCAACCGCCAGTGACATCGAATGGATTCGCCCCTCCGGCTCAACTAGCCACACTGCTACCTAGATTCACGCTAAATATTTTACAAGCACAAGGCTCGCAGGCGTGCAGCCCGTTGCAGCGCGGTTTAGTAAAGATCAGCGCCAGGCCTGGCGAATGTATAGACCTGTGTAGGCATGGGTACATGGTCATGGCCCCTTAAAGGACACACACAAATGGGGATGTCGAATTGTGACCCTGGAAAGACACAACAAATTATTCAAAGCAAAAATCTCTGGCAAGTGGATTTTTGAAGTTCATGTCTCCCCATTTCAAGAACGGGATATAAAAAGATTTGTGAACACCTTCATCTACTCTCGGATAGCCTCGAGCAAAAATACAAATAAAACAGGCTCTGATTCAGGAACTTCAGAGGAAAGCCCCCTTTGACTTGAGCTGCGGACTAGGCATCCTCAAATACACCATTATCCAGGCCAGACTGCTTTGCTAATCCATACTGTACGTTGAATGCAGTGTTATTTTGCAACATCTAAAGCACTAGGTTACCATACTTACATCTATGCCCCTGTCGAAAGAAAAGGCCTGGTCCTGTTTGAAATATATATCAAAACCACGGGCCTGTTCATATGCTGATTGCCACATATATCTGATTTACATATATCTTGGTATTTTACATGTATCATCTGCTCATTATGCAATAGGAGCCTATTCAACTTCCAAACAATGCAATATAAAAGGGCTCTTACTGGTAGCCCGGCAGATTATTTTAGGCCCCATATGTCATACCCTTAACGTTAGTAAAATATTTATCAGATATTTAGGATAAGTGCCCCTACAAAGCAGAGTCACTGGACAATCAAGCTTGGGAAGTTACTTGGCAGAAAAAATGTTCCAAAAGGGGGAAGAATACGTCAGAGATGCCGTGTGAGACACAAAGAAACAATTTTCTAATATGAATAATATCTACTGCCGCTTCATTTTTTTGATGTGCCCCTGGCATATGTGTTTATTTGAATTTTATGTAGCACCCCGGACGTTTCTCCCCCAACCACTTAAACCAAGATGAAAAAAAAATTAAACACTCCATGGTATAAAAATCTCTTCTCTTATTGGAGACATGGAATACATGCAGGAAGTAATGCAATAGATATTTGCCATCCGTGAATAACATCTCAGCTAAGAAAGGGAGGGCAAGTGTGGAAATTCTGTGTGTCTCACTTTTTATGCGGCCATGTGTCAATAAGGGAGAGCTCAGTATTTCTTCCTGCAGTCTATGGAAAAGAAATTATGTAAATAAATAACCATTGCTGCTCAGTACACTCCAACCTGATCCTTTGTAGCGCAAGAAATGTATTTCATGTGATGCATTCAGAAGAGTTTAGTGTTCAGAAAATATAGCTGTAATCAGCAGGCATAGAACTGGAAATCAAAGTTCTTATTGCACTGCAAATAGATTTATTGGCTTGATGTTATTTTGCCTGGGAACTTTTACTTATTAGAAGAAAAATGTAGGTGCATACATTAATCAAGTTAAGTTCTTTTTTTTTTTTTTTTTGGAAAAGGAGAAGTACTTTTGGGTCACGACCCAGTTTTTGGACGGTGTCCAGAATTTTAAAGACTAAATATACTATCCGGACCCCAAATGTAAAAAACACACCACGATAGCCACATGCCAGCTTTAAATAGTTAGTCCTTAGTAAACTGCTTTGGACAATATGTCTAAAATGTCTTTTCCATCAGTCAAAGTTTGCTTAAAAGTTGGATGACTTCGAGAAAGCCTTCCCATGAATTCCCCTCTGGCTGGCAATCAAAACAAGTTTAGTCCAAAGTGGAAATGTGTGTTTGGGGGTAAGGGAAGGGGGCAAATTACTACTGACAGCTGTATTTCCAGCTTTTAATGTACCTCATGCTATTCTGCTGCAAAATAATATTATTGTTCCCTTCCTCAACTCTATTCATCGCTTCTGTTAATTGTTAGAGCAAGGTCCTCCCCTTAGTAAATATTTCATTACATCCTTGAATGCGTTACTTTTAATCTATAAGGAAGGAGTTAATAAAAAGCTCCCCCTTCACAGGTCTAGCCGAGGTCCACATTTTGGGAGAAAAGATGCAAAACCCAATCCATTCTTCACTTGGGGTAAGCGCCTTCCAAGGGCCTTTTATTTTAATAATTATTAACCCTCACACCAGCTCTCTCTCTAGTTTGCAATATTTTTCCGTACGTGTTTAAAAGCGGAAAGGTTCTCAGGGAATGGTCTGTTTGCAGATGAACACACTGGAATGACTGAGGATGGAATGTAAGTCTGCAGCCAGGCTCCAGTTAAATCAGGCTGATAAATGCTGCCCCGTCGCTTTGTCACTTTTGAAAAACATGTTTCCATCCACAAGACTTATTAAGATAAAATGCATTAAAATGTCGAGGGGGCTAATCAGTAAATCTCCCATTTGCTTTAAGATCTGCACTTTATCCTGTGCAAAGAAATATTCCTTCCAACACCACAAGACTGCATTTGCACTGAAAGTAAAAGGGGGCAGTCAAAGTACATGTCTCTGACCACCCTGCATACAAATTAGATGCTCCTGTCTAAATAAATTATCTGATGTTCAAATCGATATTAATACTACATTTGCTACATTACAATATTGTGCAAATTTAAGAGTCATTTTAATACCATGTAAATACTATTTTTCATGCATGGAAGGCAACAAATATTGATGGATTATAAACTGCTCACAGTTAAGCAAGGCCTTTGAACGATTTGCCATCTATGTTCAAGAATGCTTTTAATTTTGCTTCGGCCTAGTTTCAAGTTAGATTTATTAGGGCTGTTTTTATTGCTTAAAAATGGGAGGAATGGTTTAAAAATAAAGGGCAGAAAGAAAAACCTAGTATCTTAACACCAGAAAATAGCACCGAATAGCCTCTTATCTTGCTTTGTTTGTATTTCCTATATATATATATATATATATATATATATATATATATATATATATGCAAATTGTTAGTCTTTGATGTTTATATATTTCCCTCTCGCAGGTTACAATAATAAAAGCTGTATTATAGTCACAGAGGCTACAGCCAGAGCACTTCAAAGGCGAAGTTAATACACTTTCCTGCAAGTTAATTTGAACCATCTATCATAAGTAAAATTGTTAGCATGCATGCGTGCATGTTACCACCTCCTACACTTAATTTGAGATTTTTTTTTTTTACCGGGCAATCTGTTAACATTCCAATAGGTGTGTGGTTTGCATCGCAGAAAGCTCTCTCTCTAGGCTGGTAAACTGGCCTTTAGCCCCCCCTTTCTGCCCCTCCCCCCGCGACGTGCTGATTCTATTGTTGGGGTTGGGGTTGTTTTTTTCATGTTTCTATATTTTTTATTTTTTTTTCGCTCTTGTCTTTTAGACCGAACCCATTTTTTTTACCACCCTCAATAACCCCTGCGACTGCAAACCACCAATGGCTTCCGATACGGGGAGATCAGGCCGCAGTAAATCAGCATTGTTTATGATTTATTTGTGCCCCTGCCCCCCTTTTCACACTCTCCCGGAGAACCTCCTCACCCGAGCAAATGCCACGAGAAACCCACATCCCTTCTCTCGCCTCCGCAGGCCCACAGCCAGGCTCACACCCGCAGAGACACGGTCCGATCTCTCCACTTCTCCCCCCGCCCCCCGCTCACGCAGCCCGTTATCCCAGGAAACACAAGCAGCAGAGCCCCAGGCAGTGGGAATAAAGGCATATGGTGTCTCTAGGACTCCGGCCACATCCAGATCTTCCCATACACGGGGGAGCCACATTGCTTTGCAAATCGGTGGTGCTGGGGGTTATTACCCTGGACCCAAACCCCACCCCCCGGCTTGGAGGGGGTGAGATGGGGGGGGGGATTAGCCGGGAGGTTGGCTCCTCTGATTTTGCTCTGGCTGGTGCCTAGTGATACCCACCTCCCCCTCGCCCCCCCCCGCCGAGCGGGCTCACCTGACGTGAAGAGGACGATGGCTTTCAGGCAGCTGTACTCCGCCGAGTCCACGTGCAGCGCCTTGAGCTTCTCCACCTGCTCCTGGAAGATGCGGATGTGGTCCATGAAGGCCACCACCCGGTCGGCGGACATGGGCGAGGCGTGCAGGCCGGCGGCGGCCAGCAGCGGGGCCACGTGCAGGGGCATGGAGCACTGCGCGGCGTTGAGCACGAACAGCTCGCTCCACGTCAGCCGCAGCAGGGCCACCTGGTCGGTGATCTGCAGGTCGGGGAAGAAGGGGATGTTGCGGGCCCACTCGACGGCGCTGAAGAGCAGGCGGGCGGCGAGCTCGCAGATGTTCTCGATGCCCATGATGTTGTTGGGCTGCATGCACTGGCTGCCGTAGCGCGAGGTGGGGTAGGGCTCGGCCCGCAGCAGCAGCGAGATGTAGCCCGAGAGATAGCAGTGCCCGTTCAGAGGGTCCCCGTTGGTCAGCGCGTACTGGCCTGGGTTGGGCTGGGTTGGAGGCATCCTTCCTCGCTGAACCGCTGACAAAAAGAAAGAGAAAAGGAGAGGAAATGTGCATCCGGGAGGCTGGCAGACATCGCCTGACGCGGTACAGCCGAGCAGGAGACAATGCGGGGCTGATCCCCACCGGCACACACACACACACACACACACACACACACGCGCACGTACGGAGAGCTAGAGACAGCAGATTACACACGGAGCAGTGGGTTCAGAGCAGGCTGCGGCTCCTTACCCTCAGCCCCTGCACGGGCATCCCGGCCCCATCACCAGCACAGCCAAAAAAGAAATAAAAAACGCAAATGAAAAACAAAAGCGAACAAAAAAAAAATGCCCCAGCCGAGACAACGAGAGAGCCTGCCTCCCCCCGCCTTCCCCACTTGCAACAACAAAACACAAATAAAATAAATCCTTCGGATGGTGGCGGCTGCCTGGGGTAAAAATCCAAGAAATCTGGTAAAAATATAGGTACCATAGCTCGTTCTTATTTCCCAGTCCATTGTCCGAGGAGCAGGTGGATTTAAAAGCCATTTTTTAAAAATAATTGTGTCCATATTCTTCCAAAAGGCCAGCCACTTAAAACTGGATCAGGTCACAGTCCCTCAGCTAACCACTGCTAACTTTTTATTACACCGAGCAAACATCCGAGAGGTGCCCAGCAAAGTTCTCACTGACAGAAGGAAGAGAAAGATTAAATATTCGAAAGGGGGGAAAAAAGGGTCTGAACTTACAGTAGCCAAACATTAGTGGGGGAGAAAAATGCGCTGGTGTAATTAATATCTTTGCTGCGCAGTTGCAACTGCAAAAGCCTGTAGCCAGCTTTGCACAGTGAATGCACAAGCTTGCAACTGCAAAAACCACTGGCTTCATTAACCATCCCAGTACAAAACGTAAGCATGCTTGGAGTTCCTTAAGCTGACCAAAGTCTTTTTTTTTTCTTTCGTGTGGGTATGTTTTACTTCATCAGTGCCAGCGTTCTCATGTGCATGCCATGTAAACAAAGGTCATTCAAGGAGAAGATACAGCCCCTGCGGTTTATGAATAACACTCCCCTCTATGTAATTTATCTTTCCAGTTTAGAGCTTGCAACATTTCCGTAACTTTATCATTTATTCTAGTATTGATGAAAATCCAACCGAGCCCTCCGAACCTCCCCTCTCTTCCCCTTCTCCCCATCGCTTTCTAGTTTTGAACTTGGCAGTTGTTTTTCTATGCAAGGAAAGCACAGTCCTAAGTTGGGTTCCCCCCCACCCCCCAGACGCCTACAAACAGCTCTCCGAAGCTACAGATGAAGTCGTCATACTTGCGAGAGCTGAGGGAACTCACTTTCTTTTCTGGTGGCACACAAAATACAATTTTCCAACTAATGACAGAAGTAGTCAGCCCTCCCCCCCAGACTCCACAGATTTGGCTGTTTCGCTTCTTTGCCTACGAGACATCTTTAACGATCGTCACAAGGTGAACTGTAACTGGAAACGGCTTAAGGTATTTCGAGACCATAGGGCAGCAAATCTCGCAACAGGGAAACCAGACATATTACACGCAAACATCAAGGGCTACTCGGAAAGAAAGAGCACTTGAAAGGGTGGGGAGCTCGTGCCAGGGACAGGGGCTGAATTCTGCTAAAATCGGAAGGCTGGGTAAATATGTTGCGAATTGTCATTTGTATGCAGCATTTAGACAGAGGGTGGAGTTTGCTGGAGAAATAAAGCGAGCAGCATGCGGCAAACGACAGAACTAAAAAGACACGGTGCAGCCACAAACTTTCCTTTGAGAGCCTGGAGCGCAAGCAAGGCCAGATCTTGCAGGCAGGACACTCTACCACACTGGCAAGCACAAGGAACCTGAGATACAGTAGCATATTTCTTCCCCCTGCCTGTCTCCCTCCCCCCCCTTACACGTCTTTCATCTTTCTTTCGGGAAAGAGGCTGGTGGAAATGGATCTACTGCGAAGTGTGTGTGGGGGGGGGGGTTCAATGTGTTAGAGGGAGGGAGGGGGATCGAAGGGACCCCACCTTGTAAAGAACGACCCCCCCAGCCTCATGCCAACAATAGACAAAACCACCTCCACGGGGAGAGCCCGGGAGCGCCTGGTGATACCGGCGAAATGATAAATATGTAGCGACTGCTCATCATCATACGCTCCCAGCCCGGCGAGCAGGGAAGGGGAGCGGGCGGTGGTGGCGGGGGAAGGGAAGCGCAGGAGGAGGAGGAGGCCAGGCGCGCAAACCCAGCCCCGGGTACCCAGCTGGGGCTGGCTGCCAAACCCACCCGGGGCCGGGGCCGGAGGGGGAGTAGAATAGGGAAGAAATATTCACCTTCCCGCCTCATGCCCACTTTGAGGCACTTCTTGAGGCGGCAGTACTGGCACTGGTTGCGGTGGTGCTGGTCGATGGGACAGTTCCTGTTGGCACGACATGTGTACGTTAAGTTCCTGCGGACGCTCCTCTTGAAGAAACTTTTGCAGCCCTCGCAGGTGAACTGGCCGTAGTGTTTGCCGCTGGATTTGTCCCCGCACACCACGCACTCGATGTGCTGCTGGCTCTGGCCCGAGCCCTGCTGGCTCTGGCCCTTGTCGCCCGCCGTGCCCGGGGTGGAAGGGGGGCCCGGCTGGCTGGGGGTCTGCGGGGTGTGCGGGGCCGCCGAGGCCGCTTGCTGCTGCTGGGGCTCCCGGGCCGGCTGAGCTGCTGGGTTGGGGCCGCTCGGGTTGCCCCCGGCCACGTCTTCCTGCGGATCGCGCCAGCTGCTAACTACCATTGCCATATCTCGGGCCCGGGGAGCGCTGGGGAGCGGCGCTTCTCGCGGAGGGCTGCCGGGGAGAGGCGGGGGGCGGGGGGGAGTGGGTGGCTCGGCTCTGGGGGAGAGAGGAAGGAGAAGGGAGCCGGGCTGCCGCCGCTTCAGCCGCCGCCGCCGCCGCTCGGAGCTGCTGGAGCCGTTTTCTTGCGCTTTCCTCTTTTTTTTTGCGCCCCCTGCGCTCTCCCGCGCCCGCTCGCTCCCTCTCCGGGGGGAAGGGAGGGCCGGAGGGTGGTGGGGCTTGTTCTCCGCTTCCCCCCGCCCGCCCTTTGGCCCCCTAGAGAGCCGCTCGCTCAAGTTGCCGGATCCGCAGCGGCCGGCCGGGCAGCGCGGCGGGGAGAGGCATGCAGGAGAGGCGCCCGGGGGAGGCCGGCGGTCGGCGGACACACACACACACTCGCGGCGCGCACCCGCCGCACAGGCCGAGCGCTAGGAGCGCAAAGGATGCGCGGGCATAGAGGAAGCCGCAGCAGGAGGAGGAGGTCGGTGCCGCCGCCGCCGCCGCCGCCGCAGCCGCCGCTCGCTGCCGGGGCCCGGCCGGGGCGGGTGCCGTGGTTGTCCCCCGCTGCCGCCGCCGGCGTTCGGGGCTCGTTGGGGGGCGCAGGGCTGGGCGAGGGCGGTGGGAAGAGCGCGCGGAAGGCTCCGAGGATCAGGGGAGAGAAGTGTCCGGGGGCCAGGTCCAGGGCAAGCCGCAGTCAGCCATTCAGGAAAGCAGGCGCGGGGAAGGCGAGCGAGGACGGCTCGCAGCTGAGACAGTTTGAGGGGGTTGTTGCTGTTGGTTGTTGTTTCTCTCTCTCTCTCCCTCTTTATCAAAGAAATACAAAAGCCGCTGGATGTGACTAATTCGCAGAGGAGACGGATTCACGGCGAAGAGCAGGGGGGAAAAAATAGAATAGGGATAATAATGGCCCAGGCAGCAAACGAGAGATCCAAAGTAGGTCGAAGAAATAAATCCTCTTCTTCCCCTCTCTCCTGCCCCTTCTTTCTTCGGCTGGGAGAAAACACGAGGCGGGTTACAGAATCGCCGGAGCTCGCCGAAAAAAAGGTTCGCTGGGCTGGGTCAAAAAAAAGTATTTCGGAGAAAAACTCATCAGGCAGGACCAAAACCTCTCCCGGAAAAGGAAAAAAAAAAAAAAAAAAAAAGGACAACAATGGTAAAAAAAATGATGCTGTTGAGATATGAACGCGTCCTCTCTCTCTCCCTCTCTCTGGGCTTCTTCTTCTTCTTCTTTGCCTTTTCCCCTTTTTAATTTATTTTTTAGTTTCACCTCTCTTCGGCAGGGATGAAGCGAAAGACACTGGGAGGGAGGGTGGAAAAAAAAAGAAGAAAAGGAAGGAGAAGAGGGAGTTGAAGAAAAAAAACTAATAGAATATGCAAGAAAGGGGGAGAGAGAGAGAGAGAGAGAGAAAGAAAGAGAGAGAGAGAGAGAGAGAGGGAGAGAGAGAGAGAGAGACCCAAAAATGAATGCGTTTAAACGGGAAGACCAGCAGAGCAATGTTTCCGAAAGGGGGATCTGCGCGAATGTCTGTATATAGTGAACTTTGACACTACTATTGAAACTGACACGTTTCTATGGAGATCGCTGCCTTATATGGAGCTCATGTCAAGGAGCCAAGAGAGGGGCTGCTGGCAACTGATAATCAAAGGCGACTGACTGGTCAGAGCCCTGAATTGGGGGGAGAGAAAATGGGAGGCTAAGGTTAGCCAAGCCTCCTTCACTCCATTGGTTAAGAGGCCCCCTCTTTTTTTTTTTTTTTTTTTTTTTTTTTAAATTCTCTGCTACCTACTGACTGCGTTGGGGAATGGGGTGGGGGAGAGAGCAGGGGATTCTTCTGACAAGCACCATTTACACTGAGATCGCCCCGCGCTGCTATTTACTTTGAGACCTGATTAGTATGGGTCGTCTATGGCCATACACACTCACACACGCACACACACACATCAAAAGGACGGGGGGAGGGGGAGGGGCATGGCGATAGGGGGAAAGGGGGAATTAAAAGGAAATTATTTTGGCTCACGCTGAAAAGTTTTTTTTAATGGGGGGTTAATTAATTAGATCGCTGTGTGTTTCCAACGGAAAAACTCTATCAAAATGTTAATGAGTGAGTTAAAAAAAGAGCTTGGTATAATAATCAATGCTCTGCAGAAATATAAATATATAAGCAATGCTTTACTGTACGTATAGACACACACACACACACACACACACACACACACACACACACACAACTTTCTTTTTAGTTATGCCAGGGTGCCGCCTTCCATTCCTTACCTAAAATATCCTGCTTCCTTTGGCAGTTTTTATGACTCCCAGTGACACTGGTGGAATTCTCGGTGTCGTAAAACGAGCCCCGAAATCACCATTTCCCCCTGGAAGGGCTCTTATTATTAATGAGGATGACGATTACACTTTCCAGTCGTGTCCCTTTCCCAGGCTGTTGCAACAGCCGGCAAGGCTTCAATAATTATTAATAAAACACAAGTAAGTTCTCGTTTTGTTGTCTGGGGAGATCGATGCTTGTAAACGCAAGTCCCAGGAAGAGAGAGTGGAGGTTGGAGTCTGTGCGTGGAGAGGAGGAGGGGGCTTTGCTCTCTCCCTCTCTCTCTCTCTCTCTCTCTCTCTCTCAAACACACACACACGGCTAATGGTGGAATCGCTAGATCAGGCTGCCATCTAGCGGTCAGGAACCGAGCCTAGGAGTTGCAATCAAGCAAGGTCCCCATCTCCCCCCTTCCTCCTTGGTGCACAAAGCCCGGGTCTTTTCTAAAGCAGCGGGAAGCCACCACATCTTTGCAGGACTTTTATTTTATTTTTCCAGATGCCGCGTTGGGAGACAAGAACCCTTCTTTTGAATGGTCTTCCTCTTCTAGCCTCCCGGCTCCCTTCCCTTCTGCCCTGCAAACGTCCCCTGGTGTGCTCTCTCTGGGCACTTTGGGTCGAATGGCTGTGACAAAGGAGAAAGAAACTGAACGAATGCCCCTCAGCTCATCTCAAAGTTTGAAATCAGTGTGGAGCCCAAGCAAAACCTGCCAGGAGCCGGGGGCTGTAAAATATTGCAGGAGTTTTTGTCTTAAATGTAATGTCCTGTGCATTTTTTTTAGAAAAGCGCCTTAGATGTGCCTTAATAATGATTTTATTCTCTGTCAAGCGCACAAATGCAAGGGTTTGAGCCCCTCCGAGAGGCTGATTTCTCAAATCAGAATAAACGGTTTGGTTTTGTCCTGAAATAATGAAGAGATTTTCAATGAGTCCTCTGCCCAAGCCGCCCCTATTGTATATTGCATTGATAAAAAGGATGTTATTGACTATGCAACAGTGGGCTTTTTCCCTCTCTCTCCCTCTTTCCAAATAAACTCTCGCTCCTTGCTCCTGGTCAGTGAAAAGGTGAAACGAATAAGATTAAATCAGACAAAAAAAGCAAGCTCGGTCTGTATATCATCTAGATTTTACTCCCCAGCCTGTGAAGAGACAGGGAGTAAAAGAGGCAGAGCAAGGCGCAGAGAGAGAGAGAGAGAGAGAGAGAGAGAGAGAGAGAGAGAGAGAGAGCGAGCCAGAGAGAAGGTGGACGGACCCAACAGTTTGTGCCCTGCTCTTCCTTGAAAAGGTTTCCTCCGTGGCTGGATCGCTTCAGCGGGCACCCAGAGTCCCGGCCAAAGCAGGCTCCACCAGGCAAGTACTGCTTTTCCTATTTCTAAAGGGGTTAGCCTGGGCGGCAGCGTCTGTCTACCTTTCAGTGGGAACCCACTGGGATGGGGGTCTGCGGCAGGACTCCGCAGAGATAACTTTTGCTTCGAGCATCCGGGCTGCTTCCCCGAGCCTCGACAAGCAACCCAAGCAGAGAACCTGGCCCGACATGTCTGTGTTTCAGGCACATTGGGGCCGATGATAGGCATCAGAGCGGGGAGCCATGTACAGCTTCCAGATTTTAGCATTTTCTTAGGAGACCTGTTTCGCCAGCCAACCCCCAGATACAGTGCGGGCATCTATATACTCCCGTCCCTCAGTAAGAGACAACGCTTGTGTTTGCTTATGTGCGTGTACGAAAATGTTATAGCCTCGGCTGGTGCGCATGCCTCCATTTCCTGTAATTGTTGAACAGACCGGTTACCTCCAATAATGTTGCTAGGATGCCTGCGAAGGCAATGCAGGCGTGCTACTGCTCTTGCTTTTCACCTGCTCTGGTGGGTATTTGATCACCTAATGAAAAGATCGATGGCAGCTTGTTTATCCGGGAGATAATGTCAACAGATGAAAGGGGCAGCCTCAATCAAGCTCCCACTGACCTGAGAAACAGACGCCGAGAAGAAGGAAGCCAGAAGCCTTTCACATGGGGCCGATTCCGAGGGGTATTTTAACTGCGCTCTCGTAGGGCGGGTGGTGACGGGGGTTTGCCAAGAAAGACTCAACGGCCTGTGTATTCCCAAGGCCGGTACGTAGGGGAACGGGCAGACCTGCTTCAGTGCTGGTTTGATTGCCGCCGAAGAGTCCCAGCTCCTCTGCCCCGTTGCGTGAGGCTGGGAGCAAGTGAACCTACCCGCAGAGGTAGACTCATTCCCCTCCGACGTCCGGGTCAAACCCAGGTGCTCTTGACAAGTTGCATCCCCCGCCCCCACGAAGCAGAATAAGACTTCGGTTGGGTGGCGACTCAAAGGGGATTTGGAAGTGAGCTTGGTCGGGTTCTTACCTTGCCCTCTGGCACCCACCACGGGGCCACAACGGACCACGGTAACAACCAGGCCAAGCTCGGACCTTCTCACCGGCTTAACCTCCTTGGGGCGCCTGAGAACTTGCGTTCTGCCGAGGAGAGCGCCGGTGGACGTGGTCGGTTGTGTTGCTGGCTGGTGCTGCGGGGAACCCCACTAATGGACTCCGTTTGACTCTCTGCTTTGGCTTCTGTCTACACCCTTGTACCTCCCGGAAGCGAAAGTTCACTGTCTAGCTCGGATGCGAATCTGTAACCTACATTTCGAGCTACTTTGGTGGGAAATGTACGGACCAGGCTAGGAGGGGTGGTTGATAAGAGCCTGGGCACAGGAGGGGGAATCAAGTCTGAGGGGGGAGGTGAGCTCTGGAGAGAGCTTTATTCTCTATGTCCTAAACTAAATGTTCCACACCTGTTTCACCTGCTAAGCCTCGCAAAGATGCGTTCAGCTGTATAGTCCCTTGTCGACACAGAGGCGGGTTTGGGTACAGTGGGGACAATGCCTCCATATACTGCTATCGTATGCCACCATGAGCGGGTGTTGTGTAAAACAGCTTTTAATCAGCTCCTGCTCTGATGAGAAAATACATTTTAAACATACAGATGCCATTTTCAAAAGCTTTTATAATGCGCAGAACCCCCTTTTCCGAGGTGCCCTTACCACACACCCAGAGAACCCTGTTCAAAGCATGCTGTGAACTCTGCACTCCTGGGGCCACATACCCGAATAACTATACAGGCTTATACTGGGTATTTGGCCCACGACTCAGTTGCTGCATTCTGAAAACTACTGGCACACGGTGCCTGTTATGGTGTGGTACAGGGGCAGGCAGTTAATATTTCTAGTGCCATTCACAGTGCTCTATTTCCCTGACGTGGCGGCTTTGCAAATTGAATTTATAGCGAAAACATTTCCATTTCTTTCTCTCCTGCAGTCAGGAGCAGCTTCCCTTTGCCAGGCCAAGGCGCCCTTGGCTATAACTCTGTCCATACTAGGACTGTTCAGATTCTCTAGCGTTAACTATGCCAGGTCAGGGCTTTAGGAAGAGGCCTGTCCAGCTAGGCCTTCTCTATCGGGAGCTGCGCTGGGGCCTTTATCCTCAGCCAAGCCATGCAATTTTTTTCCCCCTGTGCTGGTCAGGTTTGAATCCCAGCCTAGTTCTTCTAATGCTATAATACTAGGTCTATGCACTGGATTTTGTTTTTATAACAGAAACTTGCCCTCTACTTTGAAAAAGTAGTTTTCAGTGAATTATAATGACCTTTGCATGCACCTTGTGGCTTCATAGGCCATTGCTGCTTACTCCTCACTTAATTTTTTTAGGCCACTTCTCTTCCATATTGCAGCTCCTACATGTGAAATCATCCCCCTCCCTCCCTCTGCGTGTGTGCTAATCTATGGGTGCCTATACTTAGGATTCGTGTACAGAGACCTTTTCCCCATTTCTAAACTATACAGTGAGGCAAAATATTCTGAAGACAGATTCCCAAATCACCCTTGAAATTGATTTCTGAAAGCCGCCGCCTACCCTGATCAGTCCCTATTGTGCACTGGTAAATCACACTGAACAAAGCTGGCTTGGGGGGGGGAAGAAAAACAAACAACCCCTCAAACCGTTATCCACATCCTGCAAAACGCCCCCTGACCCGCGATATTAAAAACAAACAACCCCCTTTTGGAAGTTCAAAATACCAAACCAAAAAACCCAGCAGCGCCTTTAGCGAGCGGGGCCACCAGAAACAGCCCCGTTCAGCGGGCTCGGCGGGCACCACGTGCAGACCAGCTGGCGAAGAAAGGTCGGTAGCTCTGATCTGTCGGTAGAACGTTCCAAAGGTTCCCTGTTAGAGGTGCGGTTCCAGCCTGTCTCTACCGGCGTGCTCTTACATCCCCGCCACTGCAACAAGCTTCCGTCCCTCCCCCCACCCAGTTCCCTTACAATTATTTTAAGCAACGTTGGCATCAAGCGGAATGCCAGCCAAATACCTCCCCAAAGCCAATCTGCCGGCACTGCCGGCCAGCCAGTGCCGAGCACTCATTTTAGCTTGTTTTTGTCATTTGTTAGCTAGCAAAAGTTCTGCGGGGGACTGCCGAGCTGCAACCCGGCCCCTGAGTCACAACTTCGTACGCTCCCCCGCCCTCTCACTTTTCCGTCCGTCCGTCCGCCCGTCTGTCACAGCACAAAGAAATGCTTGCATCTGCCGAAAGCAGCCTGGGTTTAAATAGACTGGCAGGAATGTAAGGTGGGAAAGCCCATCCCGAGGGCCACTTGTCTTACAGATCATGTCAGTTCCTAAGCAACCTCTAGGAAAGGAAACTGATGACCTCTGGATGCAAATCAAACCTTTCCAGATAAGGGAAATCTGGGAATCATTTCGCTCACACTAGTGAACGCGGAACCCAATATTTGCTTGCGGCACAAATAAAGCAGCTTTGAGCTGAGGGCTTGAAGCTGAAAGGAATACATGTGCGCAAAGCCTTTAACAGGAGACTCTCTGCATTGCAACCCAGCTGACCACATTTCAGACCCTTGCCTTCTGTGAAGGGCGAACGTGGGGTTATTTACTGTTCCACCAAGTAAAATGGGCGAGGCTTTGGAGGAAAAGTAGGCGCTTGGAAACGAGTTTGAAACTTGCTATGTTGTCCTGTCAATACAATCAGCGGCAGTATATAATCTTTCCCCCTAAGAGATACCTGCCAAAGCTCTTCTGTCTTTTACGGCGGGGATTAGTCCGTCAGGAACAGATTTGAAACGGACTTTCCCCGGTCTAAGGTCTGTTCGAGTAAGTTTAAGTATTTAATGTCATTTCCATCCCTGCCCATAAGATAAAACACTGTGAAAACGGGTTGCTCGGGAAATACAGGAGTGCTGCTGGTAACGACGGTGGTGATACAATCATGTGTCCCTCCTCATAAGGTTGATCTAAGTAATAAACCTTAGCATTTTCCCTCAACTGTCAGCAGGAGGATATATTTATTCCAGGCGTGCAAAGGGATGCATGTGGCCGAAGCCAGGTTCCAATGAAACAGACTAAACATAACACGTCGCTCTAGCAATTCGCATCCAGCTGTAACTAGCTGCTCGGGATTTGTGGCGTTTGTCCATACACACTTCTGGGGAATTAAGAGCAGGCGTCTCCAGCGGGGTAGGACGCAACCTTGCAGGATCCAGCCAAACGGGGTTAGAATTATATGGTTAATTGTGAACCCCTGGCACTGGGGCTGAAAGGGAAGAGGAAGGGGCTTTTGTCCGAGTTGATCCTTGGCTACTCTGGGGCTCAGGTTGGCGTGAAAGGGACGAGGAGGTCACTTGAAATCTTCTTTGATCTACTCCTATTTTCTCTCTGGCTCAGCAGCTCTGAATAGCCACCGTCTAACCGCTCGCAGTAGATGGAAGCTCTGGGACCCACGAACACGCCTGGGCGCTCGGACTGCGTGTGGGAATGTGTGTTTCTAGGGAAGAGAGCGTGTGGGTCTCTAGCTCCACATAGGCACAGAGATGGGGGGTGTCGTATGGCCCGTCCGCACACGGCCCCTGACACACCACGGTGCGTGTAGCTTAAAGTTTAAACTGACCGGTCTAATTCACAGGGCCCCGATTGTTCTTCTTTCAGCCCGGTGGAAAAGACTGTTTAGAGACGGCAGAGGTAGACCTTCAAGTCGCTCTCGCAGGCTCCTGGTGGGAGCTGCGCTTTCTAACACAGTCCCTTCCCGATGGGAAAGTTGCACTGCTCCAGGCGGCTGAGGTGACAGCCCTGCCACGGGAGGGGCTCTCCACAACGAGGCGGACTGCGAGTCCCCGAGTGTTTTAAATCTTTCCCACACATCCCGGCTTTGTGCATGCAGGAGCGCGCGCTGGTTCATTTTGCCCGGACCCGGAGCAGAGGGGAGACAGACACCTCAAGGGGCGTGGGAGACATTTGTGAGCTAAGTTTTTCTTCCGCAAATACATCTAAGTTGCCTGCCTGAAGCGGGGCTATTGACTGCAGTCGAGGGCGCGGGGAATTCCTCTCCTGCGCGAGCCGGAAGGGAAGTTGCTGGCTTTTCTCCCTCTTAGAGAGCTCTGTAAAAGGAAAATGTGGACCGAGCCTGGAGTTGTTAGAAGCGAGCCTCGCCTCGCTGGAGAAGGAGTCCTGAGCCTTTGGACTCTGCTCCAGCTCCTAGCCCCCAGCTCCCCCCACTCCATCCTGTGCCCAGGATGCTTTCGCTGGAAATTCCTCTTAGTATATACTTTGTTGCTAAGGCGACAAGTTCCAGCCCGAGAGGCAAATCTCCTGCGCTGCGGATCCAGCTCAGCCCGGGGCAGGAGTCTTGACTTCAGAAACCTACTGCAAACTCCTTGGAGTGCCCCCCTGGTGAAGTGCTGCGGTGTAAAAGGAAGAGCTAAAGAGCCCTTCCCCACTCCCCGCCCAAGGCTGCATTTTCCTGGGAGTCCTGGGGACAAGAAGGAGCCCAGCCCAATAAAGATGAAATTAAGTAGAAGCAGCCCAGCCGGTATATATTTTGCACCTCCGGTGGGGCGTCAGAGCTACGGTTAACCCATTTTTTCCACTCCCTGTGCACGAGCCTGACCATGTAACTCTTTTGCATTTTTCTTTTGCCTCTTCCGAAAGGAAAAGTCCCGACAGCTGCAGCGACAGGACTTTCCCCATTGCAAATTTGCCTCCCCAAACCCTCCCGCTGAAAAGTAAACGCCCGCTGCTGTCCGCTGAATGGGACTTTCATTACCGTTGAGCGGTCTTTGCAGAGGGTTCCCCAGAGCGCCTTCTTTATTTGGTTTGCACCTGGGGGCTAAGGGGAAAAATCCCCCCCCCCCCCACGCAGGTATCCCTATCTGCAGGGCGGCAGCTGGAAGGACTTGCCAGGTAGTTTAGCAGCATTAACCTCCTCCCGCAAATTGGCTAAACTGGCTCCATTTCCCGAACGGCTGAGGAAATATTGTTTTAACTAACGGGCTCCGCATCGTGGGCAAATGTTTATGAATCACTGAACCCTCCAGGATTGATGGAAAGAAAAGAACTGGGAGGCGAGCTCATGCTTAAAAAAGCAGCCCCAGAGACTCGGCGAACAGGCGGGGAAAGTTAAGCGTTAGTTGGTAAACGTTTGTAAATGCAAATAGAAATGAATAAATAAACCTCAAACCAGTTAGTTTGGGTGTAGTAGTTTAGCAGGACTAATTGCAGACAATGGAGCTGAAATGACTTTTCCAATTAGCTGCTGGTTGGAGTTTAGTTGAAGGAACTGTCAGCTCCAGCGATGGGTAATTGCTTTATTGCTCACAAAACTATCATCTATTTAGAACATATGTGCTAATTACTCTGGATGGGCGTTGGAAAAGAGACCATAAATCTATTAGCACTTTAAAAAGTCTACCGTGCTTGTAAGCAACACAACTCCCTGACATGTTACATTCAGGGCAGGTTTCCGTGATGGATGGATGCTTCTGCAAAGCAGAACAACGTATATACATATATACGTTTTCAACTTCGGGTGATGCGCTGTTGGCTAGCAGTGGTCATCTCTGATGCAGGCAGGCAGTGGTTCTATGCAATAAACTAATGCAATAAATCACTGTCATAAAAACGATTTTCCTCCAGCTTTACACAATTTTTTTTGCAAAAAAAAAAAAAAGAGAAGAGATTAGTTTGGAAAGCCTTTAATTGGATTACTCTGGAAAATTAATCTCCTCGAGGCTTGCTAAATTTGTGTACCAAATATTTAGAAGTAATTCAGAGTCATTGAAGGTACCTGGGATGCCTTTTGTTATAACCAAGAAAATGGACAGGTTGGGAAGGTAACGTTTCAAAATAGGCATTCATGTGCTCTCAGGGCTTTCTGGGCATATTCGTGACCAGGTATGCCGCCTCCAAGCGCATAAAATTGTTTTTGTAAGGGCCTAAACAGCTGGCTCCTGGCCTGTTATGGTGCAGGGTTGCAGGGCAGGGCAGGAAAAGAGAGTTTTCAGGCGGTGTGAAAAGTCCCGGGCTAGCACAATTATTTATGGCGATGGGTATCAGAATTCCCCAGAGGAAGTGGACACTTTTCCTCTAACAAGAACACGCACGCTTGTTCTGAAGGAATTAGTTCCCTCACTTCCCCAGGCTTTTAGGCGCCCCTGACGCAGAGCGCCCCAGTCTATTTACCATACAGAGATGTTATTTCCTACATAGAACTTCTTTTATTTTCCTATCACTCCAGGGTGTCCAGTTCTCCCCAGTACGAAACCTTTTCTCAGCCCAAGACAACCTTTTGGGAACACGATTGCTGGGGCTCTTAAGGACCGTCTCTCTCTCTCTCTCTCTCCCCTGGATTTAGGAGCTTACTGAGCTGTTATGGACAATTGGCTGCCCCCCTCCCAAAAAAGCTCTTCTCATCCCCTGGGTTAGCCAGACCCTCGTTTTAAAGGGCATTTTTGCATGCAGGGAGAGTGTCAAACCAGCCAGTCCCTGACAAGACACTTCGCCCTTCTTTCCGGCGCATCAGGTTAACCGCACACTGACCCGGATCCTGCCCTATCGCAGCTGTAGCAAAGTTTCTTTCCTTCTTGGACTTTTAAAGGCGCCTGCTGCAGCGGGGATCTCCATCAGGTTTATGGCTGGCTGCTGGGAGTTGCGGAGTGCGATCACGCTATGAAATAGGATACTTTACTTGTAAACTTAATTTAGCTCTTAACAGCAGCCCTGTGAGGAGTGGTTAATAGGTGGGGATAACGGTACGATGACCTGACAGGGAGATCGCAATGATTTTTAATGTATTTTTTTTTTTGGGACAAGGACGGGGAAAAGAGCAATGGACTTTTCTTGGGGAAAAGAGCAATGGACTGGGATCCTCGGACGGGGGCAACACGTATGGAACCTGCCTGTAAAGATGGAGGCACAGCTAAAACCCAGCTTAGGTTGTGTTTGGCAGCGATGGGGGTGAGGCAGTCTACGCCCGTGGCGTGCGATAGGGTTAGCAGGGTTTTTTCGGGTTAGCTACGCAGTGGCGAGTTCCACTCGGAGAAGGAGGGCGCGGGGGGAATTTGGTGACCCGGGCTGCGCAGGTGAGCAGTCAGTGCAGGCTGAACGGAGCAGGGACCGGAGGTGGAAAACTCCCTTTAATGCACTGAATCGTCTCAGCAAGGGGGTGAGTCCAGACACACCTCCTCCCCCAGGAACACAGGCAGTAAATCGTCTCTACCTAAGGAAATCCGGCGGCGGCTCCCCAGTGTTTTAAGTTTCACCAGAGTTTGCCATTTCAGCATCCCCATCTCAGTTTGCGTTCGTCCGTGCGCTACCCCCTGGGATTAGGGAGCGTTCGTACAACACGTCAAATAAACACCCGCTTCCACACCGACTCCCTGGAGACCGGGTGGGGCGTAAGTATAGACAGACGGTATATACGGCGCTGCAGTCCTGCCCCTGGACCGGTTCCTATGGATGGATGCACGCACTTCGTAGATCCGTAGAGAAAGCGGGTGTGTGGCTATGCACGCACAATTCCCATACACGTGTTCCTGGGTAAGAAAATACAAGAGTCGCGAAGCACCTTAAAGACCACGACATAACATTGTTAGTCTTTAAGGTGCTGCAAGGGCTGCTTGTTTTTCGGGAGGCTACAGACTAACAGGTACCCCTCGGAGACGATGTTCATGTGTGTGTGTGTGTGTGTGTGTGTGTGTGTGTGTGTGTGTGTGTGATAACGCGCGCGCGCACACACACACACACACACACACGCACACACGCATCTACAGCCCAAAATTACAGATTTTAAGAACAATCTTCTGCGGTATAATCAATATCATTTCCCGTTTTTAATGAATGGGGCGTTTATCGAGCCAATCCCGCCCCCCCTCTCATTTTTCACCCTCAGTGGCTTTTTTTTTTTATTGCGGGCTGGAGTCCATACTTACGAACCCACCTAGGACAAAAGTTGCGTTGTCCCCTCTCGAGCTAACGTACATTGAAAGAAGCGCCCTGGCTCCAACCTGGAATGAATCTTCAGAGCCCTCGGGGGCCGAGGCGCTCTCTCGGTCTGTCTGTCTGTCTGTCTGGCCGTCTGTCTGTCTGGCTGTCTGCGGCGGGGAATGGGGTGCTCTGCGTGGGAGCTGTTTACAGCTGGGAAGGTCCCGCGCTGGATTTTCCAGCGTTGGGCTCCCTCTGCAAGCGGAAAGAGCAATTACTCCGCATTACTGTGCATTTTTTTTTCTTTTTTGCCGTGATAGATCGCAGGCGTTTCAGCTGCTGCTATTGTCTGCCCGGCGCCCAGAGCCCTGAATTGGGCAGAAGCAGCTGCAGGAAAGTCGTTAACCTCCGGTGGCTCGGGGGCGCCGCGGAATCAGTAGCTTTGGCAGTGATGAGCGTCTTCTGGGGCACGCTGGGCACCCACATCTGTAGCTGAAGCCCCGCCAGGTGCTCAGCGCTTCCCAGCACCCGCTTCCAGAAGCCACGTGGAGGGGGGAGCCGCCCTTCTCTGGGCTGAAATGAAAGGAGCCAGGTGCAGAGGGCAGCGCAAGAGTGGGGAGCCCCTGGCTCCCGCCCCTCTCTCAGCCCAGGCCAGGCACTCCCGCTGGGAGGATGCCGACGGGCCAGGGCTGGGTGGGGGGTGTTACTGCTGCCCATAGGCAGGGCCAGGGCTGCACCGCGTTCGCCACCCAAAGCCCCAACCCTTCCCCACCACCGAGGCCCCTGTGGGCGCGGATCCTGCCCCGGGAGCCGGCCGGCCGGAGGCTCTGCCTGCCTTGCGGTCCTTCTGCGAACACCCAGTCCGGCTCGGCGCTCAGGTGCCAGCTGAACGGTTCCCCAGGGCAGGCCAAGGCTTCGGCGTTCGAGCCTGGAAGCTTCTCCCCACCAGGGCCATCCCGCGCGGCCCCGAGCAAGCCCTCGTCAGTTTCCCCCGCCCCCGGGCCCAGGCGCTGCGGGCCAGCACCCCCGGCTCCTCTCACTCTCAGCGCCCACTGCCAATCCCAGCAGCCCCTGCCCGAGCCCTGGCTGCATCCGTACCAATGAAGCCCCGCTACTGCGTGGGGCCGAGGGCCCCGTGTCTGGACTGTGCGTGCGAGGCCAGGGGTGTACCTGTGTGGCCGGTGGGTATAGCCGCAGCCATCGCTTTCTTCTATGCGTGTGCTATATTATAATGCTCCAGAGGCGTAACTATGACAATGTGCTTAGATATGGCAGGAGCCCAGCTTGGGCATTAAGCGGTACATGAAGAAATCCCTTTTGCATGCGTCACTCTCAGACCGACCAGATGTACGCCCTGCGCAGGAACAGAGCTATAGCTAGAGGCGTGTGTGAGGGGTCAAAAGGGTGCATACGAGAGCTGGAGCTCTTCCTTCCGTGGGTTTCAGGGGTGTTTTACATCATATAATCTGCACTGGCACCTGCAGAACAGAAATGTCCTTAAACTAGAAGCAGACCTGCGCTAGGGCCAATGATCTAGACGCGCAAACTCGTGGAAAAGCAGGAAAGCGGAATGAATACATAAAACGGGACGCAGGCAAAGCTTGCGAGGGGATACAGAGCTGGCGTGATGGCGGGGCTGCTGTAGCCCCGTTGACTAGCATTACCCTGTGGCTTGGAAGAGAGGCGTGAGGACGCCTTACAATACCGAGGGAATAGCGTAGAACGTGGCCCAAACCCTCCTTGCCAGCTGTGTCTTAGGGGACCGGTTTGCACCTGGGACCCGGCTCTTTGCGGCCAATGCTGAGAGCAAGACCCATGAAGCACAGGACTGAAGCATCCTGAGTGGGCGGGGAGGGATTTCTAGAGGATTGTGGGGAAAGTCTGAGGAGGTCACCAGTTGGGGTGCAAAGCACTTGGTGAAACACCTGCTGTAGCTAATTAAACAGGAGGCTCCTTTATTTTATAGCCACCCTGGAGAGAGAGAGAGAGAGGGAGAGAGAGAGAGAAAGAGAGAGATGGCAGTGCAGCTTTATGGCACGCTACAGTGTTATTTAAGCACTACACACATTTCATAATCCTTATTAGGCTACAAGATTGTACCTTGAAGGGTGTAGCTGGTATCCTGCGGCTTACTTATTGGTGTGTTTGTTTCATTATAAGGCCTGTTAAAGGAGCTCTGAGACTTGTAAGGAATAACAAGTCATGGCTGGTTATTAATTGAGAAACAGAGAAATAATAGCAACATGATTTCCTCTAGCAGACAAGCAGAGCAAGAAGAGGAGACGTGCTTTGTAAAAGCACTAAATGGGTTCTACTTTGAAATGCCTTCAAGGATGTATCGGCTGCAAACACTTGTCTTGCGATGCACCTAGCAAAACCGGTGACTCCACTTTGTTTTGAAAGCAGTACATCCCTCCCATCCTCCGACTACATTTATCATCAGGTATGTCAACGGGATAAATGAGTGAGCATGGTTAGGATGTGCTGTGAACCCCACCGACTATTTTTGGTGGCACTTGGCTGTTTATATTTACACTATGCAAGTTCTTCCAGATCAGCTTCTGTAGCCTCTAAATCATTTTCTTTGGGACTTCCCGCGAACCACTAAAACAAAAAACACAAACCAACAAAATAATTCTGTAAATTCATGCGAGTAGGTTCCCGGGAGACCCTTCCAAGACATTTATCATCTCTCCAAAATATAGAGATGTTATTTATCTCGACAGTCGTACAGTGAAGAGTATTTGCCTTGAGACAAAGATTCACCAAAGGAAAACCACCCCACAGCCAGAAGATTCTCCTTTCTTGTTTCCCTCTTCACAATGCTAAGGCTAACCTGCCCATCCAGATGTTGTGATAAGTCCACTGAAAGTGTGAGCAGGCTAGGCAAGGGAGAGTGACATTGTTAGAAGAAAACGTCTAATTAACAATGACGTCATTTGATTGGAAGGATGAAAACGCCTTTTTAAATCAATCCAGATTTACTGACCTAAGCCCAGCCAGTTTATGAATATGGAGGCTGAATTGAGTCTGCTTTCCTTCAAGATGCCATCTGAGGGGTGATAGTAGAGGTGAAGTCATTTAGTTACACTGTGGAAACTTTTATGGTACCTTTCTTGGGAATTTAGTTCAGTGCTTCTTCATTTTATTAGGAACAGACTGAGTCCATCAATTGCACTCTCCATGTTTAGAGGCAGGACTGCTTGAAGCAATTAGACTCACCAATTAGCATACCTCAGCTGACCCGAACCGCAGCCCCAGCTCCTTATAGCATCCATCTCTGCGCAGTAAGGGAAAGCTAGACTAAAACATGCAGCCCAAGTGCCCAGGATGTTGAATCTCTCACCCAACAGGACAATCCACGTTACTTCTAAGCTGTTGGGAACCAACCAACCCCTCCCCCCCCAGCACCTCAGTGTTTATTTTCCAACAGCACAGCCAGCCTTCCCCCTGCCTCAGTAGATTGCATAATATGTTGCAGAAACTCTCCACTTAGGAGGTAACCCTGGCGCCCCCGCACCAGTTCAGCGCTAGCCCGGAGCCAGGGAGGTGTAGGTTGGAGATTAGGAAACTATTTCACCAGGAGGGTGGTGAAGCACTGGAATGTGTGACCAAGAGAGTTGGTGGAATCTCCATTCCTAGAGGTTTTCAAGTCCAGGCTTGACATAGTCCTGGCTGGGATGATTTAGCTGGGGTTGATCCTGCTTTGGGCAAGGGGTTGGACTCACCCTCCTGAGGTCCTGTCCAGCCCCAGGATTCTATGCCATGCCGGACTGGGAGAGAAAACTTTGGACAGGGTTGCCGGGGTTGGGGAGCTCATAGAGAACCCAGAGTGCTCAGAAATCATAACAGCCAGAGCTAGGCAAGGGCCTAGCAAGAGAACACAAACAATGCCCGAGCACTGTTTAGTCAAGGGCGCCAAGGCGGTTAGCAGTGAGGATGAGGCCAGCTCCCTTAGTGGAACAGCTTCTGTTGATGGGATAGACCAGCTTGAGGCCTGGGCAGGACCGTTTTACCCACGCCTTGCTCCACCCTTGCTAGGAAATGGTCTTCTCCACTGTCTGCAGATGAAGACACTAGTGTGTCTGGAGGTTAAGCGACTGGCTCCAGGGCCCACAGGAAACCTGGAATAAAATGGGACTCAGACACAGACTTCTCTGCTCTAACCATAGGTCCCATTGCTATCTTGAACAGCAGCCAAGCGTGGGCTCCAGCTGGTAGGTACTGGGCGCACTGGCTTTGACAGGCGAGAGCAGGTACCGTGGGAGTCCTTATGACATGGGGCTCCACTGATCGCTTGCCTTTGGTTGCACGTTGCGGGCTCGGGGGTATGGATGCCCTGCTCTGAACTCTCGCCTCTGTAATTCCATTACTTACAGCCTCCTCCGGCCAAGCTCTTTCAGCAGGCAAGGAAAGCTGGTGATGGCTGTGGCGTCTCAAGCTGGGATGGGCGGCACGTCTCTGCACATAATGGACGAAGGTGCAATTTGATAACTGGCTCATCTGAAGACCTGCCCTTAAACATCATCTTCCTTGCAGGGGGTTTTATCGGCCGCAGCTCCCAGCCATGGTTAGATGTGTGGGCCAGGCCCTGCTGATGCCAAGCGGTTCTCTCGCCCACCTGACTCATTTTCGGGCCCCCGGCTCTCTCTTACGGGTCATCCTTTGGAAACCAGATTTTTCTTTTAAAACTTCTGCATTTCATTCAGGATCTGTTTCCAATCGACGGATTCCCCTTTGCGCAGGTGTCCAGGGCACCATACAGGTAGCTTCAAGGGTGGAACACTGAGACAGCTGAGGCTCTGAGTAATTGACACTGGCTGAGACTAGTGCAAAACTCGCTTCTCTGGGGAGGGTCCTTGCTGGTGAGCCCTACACAGAGGGCACCAGGCTGCCAAGGCCCCTCCACTGGGCTCAGAAATAAGGGGGAGACTTTGCCTGAAGCGGACGGGGATTGCAGCTCTGGGGCAGAAGAGAATTAGAGCTTAAATCCATCACAGCTTAAAATACTGAGCCTCAGCACTTTCCTACCCAATCTCGTACCCCCCATCTCAATGAGGTACCTCAGGGAAGTTTGCCGGGGGAGCAGCCTGAAGATGCAGCCAGCTGGAACCCGAGCTGACTGTGTAACGTCCCAGCTAGCTGCCCACCATGGGTAAAGTCCTAATTATTCAGCTCCTACTCACAGTGAGTTGCTGGAAGTCAACACCCCCAGAGCTGAGTGTTCAGAAGATAGAGCCATTCGCCCATGGGCTTGCAACAGGATGGAAGAAAAATCTTTATAGGATGAAATAGGCAATCAACTGAAATCTATCCTCTTTAAATAAACTGATTCCTTCGTATTTTCCCAGTGTTGATGTAAGTTGTTGTCTGTGATGTCCCCCAGGGCTTTCTCCTCTGCTCTCTGATTTGGTGTATAAAAGCAGCTCTGAATGATGGATTACTGTGTCATTGCAGCCTGCGAAGGATTAATTTGTTTCATTGATTTCTCTTTAGGCAGATAGCCAGAATTCGCCGTTTCCCACCTTTCTTTGAGACTTCCAGCAGTAATAGACAGTAATAGCCTAAGACAAATCAGCCCATTCCTGGAAAAATAGAAGCACAAAACCCTGAAGTCCCATGAAAGCCATAAAGAAGTGCCCCGCCCCCACTTGGGTGGGGGACAGCTGCAAAAGTAAGTTTGTGTTTACATTCAAACCTTGTCTTCTTAATATATATATATATATATATATATTGAGTTTGCTGACTTAAAAGCTAGTTAGCCTTACCAAGCCTTCAACAGATGCCTGCATGCAAATAATCAACAGCTATTTGAAAATCAAGGAGTATTTTATTCCCATTTTAGCACTTGGTTGAGGTTTTGTAGGAGAAGTAAACCCAAGAGTTCATTCTTTTGTATATGAAGGGTTGTTGTGTAGCTAATCTGTTATTGATCTGTCTGTCCGTGTGTCTGGGAGACTGCAAAGAAATGTGGTTTATGTCAGGCTGCCAGTCCCTGGGCTGATGTGGGGGCGGAGGGAGTTAACTATTTCAGATCAATTTGTCTATAAGTATTAAGAGGGCAATTTGATTGAAAAAAGGCCATGAAACATTTGGATAAGGCAGAGGAGTGAGCAGGCGACAGACAGCCACCCTCTTAAATGCCCATTAAAAGAGAGGGCCATTAGGCACTGGAGCACTGTGGGCCCAAACCAGCTGTGGGGCTGTTTCCTTTACAACAGCATTTCTTGAACTTTCTTGGGACTATGGAACATCGAACAATAGTACTTTTTGTATGGAAAATATTCCTTAAAAAAAATTGGTGTCAGACCGAACACCCCCACAAAAACCAAAACCAAAACCAAACAAAAAACAAAACAAAAAAACAAAAACAAAACCAAACCAAAATCCAAAACCCAAACAGCAACACATACAGCAAAAACCAAACTGAAGTACTTTAATCAGGTGTCATAGCAATGAAGAAGTAACATTGTATCTGGTTTTGATAACAGAAAATGTATACCATGAGTGTTTTCCAAACACTGGTGGCACACCTGGGAGTTGTTCACAGCACACCAGTGGTCCTCAGAATACAGTCTAAGAAACACTACTCTACAGCCCTTACCTTTGTAGAGGGGTTTTTATCACCTGCAAACTTTGCTTGGCTACTCAACTCTGTTTGAACAGGGAGGTGATGAAAATTGTATTGCCTTAGTGTTCTCATATGACGCTTTATAGGGAATACTCACAGAGAGGTAGCTCTGTTAGTCTGGACAGTAAAGTCTCAATATTTGTGAACCTATGGTTTGTGAATTCAATTATTCACAAGCAGCTGGAGCGGCTGCTTCCCTGGGGCTCCAGGTAGGAGCGCAGCCATGTTCGCCAAATTCAACATTCGTGAGGGTTCCCAACATGGAACCCTTGTGAATGTTGAGACCCTACTGTATCTCCACAAAACAGAAAACCAGTCCTCTAGCACTTTAAAGATTAACACAGTTATTTATTAGGGGATGCGCTTTCATGGGGCAGACCCACCTCTTCAGATCTGGAAATACTGATAAAAGTAAACTGATACGAAGACAATTTAACAGAAAGATAGAAAAAAAAACCCTTTATAGGGAATTAGTCATATAGTAAAAACTAATATTGACATGTGCAAAGTCCTGGGATTGTGCAAAGCTACCCCAGGCAGACTTACCCAGGAAAGTCCGTGACTTACTAAATTGGTTAGTCTTTAAGGTACAGCAGGACTGCTTGTTAGTCACGCTGTAACAGCAACTTTAGACCTCACTGGGTGCACAGCCTTTTTTTCAGCTCTGCATCCTCATGTCAGCTTCCCAACAGCTCCTTGAGATCATACTGCAGATATCTTGCATGCAATGGCACCTATCAGAGTTATATGGTAGGTCTAAGAGGTACCAGATTTACAAAACTGATTTTTAACACTTGCAAGGGTGGGGTGCTGAGGTGCTAGCATCTAACTTCTGATTTAGATGGGCCTTACCAGAGGTCATTTTAAAGTAATACTATTTGGATGGGAACCCAGCCTGATTTTCCTCAATTTGACTGTAGAAAATGTTCCCTCATGCCTAAGCAGCATATTTTGTGTTCGTTTGCATATTGAGATCCTCCAGGGCATGCAATAGCCAGTTCTAATTTGTCTCCTTTACCACTCCTAGGTCCGAGGTGGCTTTTGAGAAATTAGACATATAGCTAAGTAATTAATTTGCCTAAAGAGTGAAAAAGGCACAGCAGCTTCTAACCACAGTAACCTGGGAATTGCTAGTATTCTGGGAATACTGGTGCTAGGGGGGATGCAGGGAGAAGTTCTCCATTGGCCCCTTTCCCCACTTTTCTTTTTAAAAGGAAGCCCGGTACTGCATAGCCGTCACATTTGAGATGCTTTTCAATGGGAAAGAATTGAAAAGGTCATGGTTAGACATGAAATAGCTCCTAGAAAATTTCTACTCTAAAAGCAGGGTTTTCTTCTTATTTTTGTTTAGCAGCAAATGATGTTATCAAGCAGGAATATTAGTTTAAAATATTATGTGAAAATTGGGAGCAATGTATAATGGGGGAAAAACAAGTTCTAAGTATGGCCCATGTTGCCTGAGATTCTTACCTTTGCTTGTGATCATTTGTGGCTCACTCAGCAACTCCTGTTTTTGGATAGAAAGGTCATTCGTGATTTGGTAAAACTGAATCAGAAGAATAACTCAAATACCACCCCTCTCCGACTTCTCCGCCATCTACAATAAACCAGTCAGATTAATTCTGATAGCATCCAAAATTAAAAGAAAGCTATATCCTTTCATCCCCTAAAGGACTGGTGAGGAGCAGAGCCTGAGAGATTAGCAAACATTGACCTTTTACATACATCTGAGCATAGTGTTTCTGTCTATTGAAGGGACAACTGCATGACCTGACAAATACTAGCTATACATTATAGCACTACAGCTTGTTAAAAGTGTGTGTGAAAAGGCATGCCCCTTAACACAATGTGCTATTCAAAAATGTACTCAGGTCTACTTTCCTAAATATAGGTTATTGTTTACCTGAGTGTCACTTACTTCATTTCAAATACAGATGAGATTAAACCTCAGCATGGGATTCTAGTGGTCTGCTGGGCAAGACCGCACACACAAGTTCCAGCTGTGAGCTTGGGATCAGTCTGTCTGGGCAAAACCGAGAGTTTTCCTGTGCTAGTATTGGATTTACACACAGTAAAAGCTTACACTTTGCCCA
The DNA here is from genome assembly GCF_033958435.1 of Carettochelys insculpta. Lineage (NCBI taxonomy): Eukaryota > Metazoa > Chordata > Testudines > Carettochelyidae > Carettochelys > Carettochelys insculpta. Next base: position 74,283,648 of record NC_134141.1, read on the forward strand.
CAGTGTTTGAATCTGCCAACATTTTTTTCTATAGCTGTACATTATTAACACATCTGTTCCCATGTAGATGATTTGTAGAAGATTTATGTGTCATCTGATTTGGCCTCTTTCAAAGAAGCTGGTGTAAAGATTACATTTTTTGAAGCTAGTTTTTTAAACTCTTTACTTTCAAAGGAGTGCAAAAATGATGTGATTAAAACACAGGTTGCTAATTTGATTAGTTGCAAAAGATAAAGACATTTGGTCTGATGCTGATCTCATACCAGTTTCAGGCAACAACAACTCATCAGTGCAGTCATTTCTTATTTACAACAGTGTAAAAGCAGACTCAGTGCTGGATGGAAAGGTTCTATTTTTTTTTTAAAGACATAGCTCTTTTTATGTATGTAAATGAGTTAAAATATTGCTTTACCTGTATATGAACATTAGTAATCTAAAGCACTGCTGGTTACTAGGCCTCAAATAAAGACTTTTCTGATGTGCATTCAAACTGTCCAAAGCATTTAATAATAACCATCTGAACCAAAGTGAGCAACCTTACCCTGCAGAGAACAGACATAGGCTACTGACCAGCGAGCACCTGGAACCCACATGGTTGTGTGAAACACTGCTATGGCCAACACAGCTCACAAGACTGACCCACCAGTTGAAAGGTCATTAGATCAATGGTTCTCAACCTATTTATCACTGTGGGCCATGTATGCATGGCCATAATACAGTCTGTTATGTGGACCTCATCCAGCATGACCTATATTCCTCTAATGATATAAGGGCTGCATGCAGCCTGTGAGCTTGTAGTGCCTAGGCCCAGAGGCACTGCCTTCCTTTAGTGTAAATGATGTGGCTTCGCTGTGTGCCTTTTAGATGTTGTTCTGGTTGAGTGCTCTAAGGCAGTTTGTTACTTGGTTCAGCTGCTCTCTTAGATCATGCTTGGCCAGCAAGTACTACCTACCTGGGAACAAATCAGTAATAAATGTCAAAACAATGCAGAATCTGGCACCACAAACAGTCAGACACTGGTCTCTAGTGGAAGATAAATGTCTTTGTGCGCAAAATATGCATCTCTGTAAAGCTTAATTGGGAGGTAAACTCCCAGCAGGATTCCAGTAACATGATGCAATGCCTGGGGACTTCAAGGTGAACTTGCAGTGTAAGTGGTGTTAGGAGACATGGCAGACCACCTTCCCATGAAGTGAAGAAGCTGCCGCTACAGGGAAACCACATAAAGTCAGTAAGAGAGTTGAACAATTTTCTGTCAGAAAATGTTGATGCAGTTTAACTGAACCATTTCACAGGAACGTATCATTTTATTGAAAATTTGATGGGAAATCAAATAATTTTGTTTCAATCATGCTTGGTGTAGACCCAACAAATCTTGTCCGGTAGTTAGGCTAGGTAACCTTTGCAGGTAGAGTCACATGTCTCCAACTAGATCGCAAAACTCTTGACAAAAACACTTAAGCTGTGTCTACACATGCAGAAAACTTCGAAAAAAGAGGCCCTTTTTCGAAAGATTAGGGGGAGCGTCCACACGTATAAACCCGTCTTTCGAAAGAAAATCGAAATAACGGGGCTCAGACTTCGAAATCCAGACCCCGATCCCGTATCAGGGATATCTCTCCCTTCGAAATAATAAATCGAAAGAGTGCACATGTAGACGCGCCACAGCCCACTCTTTTGAAATACAGGTCTGCCATGGTGCTGGTGCTTCATTATGTATAGTTACAGACACTATCAAAACAGGGATATTACAAAGGTACAGTTCTAAAGCCTATGTAGCTATCAATATTTTTATAGCAATCATTTCTCAACTTTCCACTATGTTAAATAGAAACAAAGGAATATCATTTTGGCTCCAAGCAGCTTTTCAATTTTATTACATTTCAGGATACTGAGAAAATTGTTGGTAGTAATGAAACAAGTTCTGAAGGTCCTGCAGCATGTAGGGAATTGGTAAGGGGATATAACGCCATTCAAACGCCTCTTCAGATCTGGCTCTGACCGTAGAGAATGAAACCAAAAGATGGCACTTCGGTGGCCTAGGTGTAATCAGCTCCTGGGAATCAATTTAGTTCTTAGTTTGGCTTCAATACAACTATTTGCATGAATAAAGTGATCAGATTTTGACCTTTTATGACTAAACAGATTTCTATCTTTCTGGGCTTGTCTACATGGTGACACTCTGGAAAATTATGAATCAACTTAAGATACTAAGTCAAATGTGCTTATTTTTAGAGCTTGTTAAATTCTGCATAGACACTCTGATCTCAGGAGTAAGTGGTCTCAGTTCTCTGTAACTTAATCCTCCTAAGAACACTTTACTTCCTAATGAAAGCATCCACATGGAGTTCAGTGTGCTTTGTCTTGTTCCTTCATAACTATAAATGATTTGCCTTAACTTTCTTGAGTGTGCCGTGTAATCAAACCCTGTGGCACTATTCCCAGGCATTTAAACCCCAACGTAACAAAGAACTTAAGCACACTGATGGCAATGGGACTTAATCACCTGCTTAAGTGATTTGCTGTCTTACTATCTTGTTAAAAAGAGTTGAAAAGAAATCAGTACTAGAACTGGTCATGATATTTCAAAGTTGCTGCTGCTGACATAAAATTATGAAATATATTTTTCCCATTAAATCTGTAACCCTTTTAAAAATGACACTGCCAGATTAAAATAATAGATTTTAAATGAAAAAATAAATCTCCTTAACAATGATACTTCACAGTTACATCAATAGGAGTGTTGCTTGCTGAGTGAAGACAGAGGAATGTGGCCTAACATTTTAGAATATTAAACCATAAGCACTTTTTAAAAAACTTTATTTTCTCAGTATTTTTGCTACTTTTTTTTTTTCAGTTTGGATAATGAACATCCAACAGGCCAGTCAATTTCACCTTGCCAGGTTTTAGTCAAATTTCACTTTCTGATTCTCAGGCACTACCCTGCTGCTTCCATGTTGGTGATGAGAATATCTGTGGGATGTATGTATGTTTTAAAACAACATTTTCATGGGTAGTTTTTAAATAATGTCTTCTGGACATGGGTTTAGTATAATTGTATTTTTCTAAAAATTAAAACCCACACTGTGATTTTAACTCATGCCGTGATCTGTGTCCCTTAAAAATCCTACTACTTTCTGATGAGATGTGAAGTCTCAGCTCTCTTCCTCTCTGATCATTAAAAAGGTAGCAAAGACATTTCTGTAACAGTAGGTTGGGTTAACACTAGTCTCTTGGCTACTTTTTAGTGTAGATAATTACATCCTGCGTTTCTAAATCTGAGCCAAAGCCCACTGAAATCCACAGGAGGCTTTCCATTGATTTCAATGGTTTGGAGGAGATCCTTGGAGAAGATACCTTCACTCTGCACTTGGTGATTTAGTAGTGGCAGAGTGTGCTTGACAGTTAGCACACTTCAGTCTTGGGACTGGTTGCCTTTCATTGCTGGTGGAAGATATTGCCATATTGTTTACAGATTTTTTTTAAAAATAACCAATCTTTGGTTTTAAAGAGGAGTTGGAATCCCACAGATGGATTGTAGACAGAGAACACGTAAAGTCCTTAGCATCCATCAGTCTTAAACATCACCTATGCAATTGTAAAAATATAGGTTAAAGGTTATTATTTCTATTTATTTTAAGGAATAAAATGACATACAGATATGCACACTCACAACACAATATACAGCAAGAGTGTAGAACAAATAAACTCCATATAATAGGAAGATGCCATTAATAAAATATTTCACATTGTGTGCACTCTGGTCACTTTGAGATCACAAATTTGCTCAGTTCAAACATTAGGATATCTAAAATAACCTATAATAAGAAAATCAAAGACTGAAAAGAGCCTGGGAACCAAACTAGGGGGCAAAATTTAAGTTCATCAGCGTAATATCTAATAAACAGTGCACAGACCTGGTCTTTCTGCACGATCTCAAATGATTGTTTTAAACATCTTGTTCCTATAGCAAAAGTCCACAAAGAAAAACTTAATGAACTTAAATTCTACATTTTTATATTATAACAACAAAAATTCTGCACAAATAGATTCAGAATGGTATTATATTTTTATTTGATTACTGTTAATAATCTGTATTTAGAAGGTCACATGTTATTTGCCTGTAAGATTATAGTACAATATGAGTTTTAGCTAGGGAAATAGGGTGAAGATGTTGCAGTTAGACACTATGCCGTATGAATTATATCATTTCCATAGTTATAAAACAATTCAAGAAAATGTACTGTAACAATATGATCTGTGTTAAGATTGATTACCCCAAAAACGCTTTCAGGAGGAAAAACAGAGGGAAAGAGAGAAAGATTGTTTCTACCCAAGCTTTACATCATAAAAGGTTTGGCTTCTGTGGAGAAAAACAAGCATTTGGTTGTTACATACAATGGTCATTCCATTTGTATATTCATTATGCACATTAAACAGGCAAAAATATTCCTTTGAGTAAATATGCATAGCTTAATTTGTTCTGCTGAAAGAAAGACAACTATCAGAAATGGCAATAAAAGTCACAATGAAATAAGAATACTAGAAAAATCCAAGGATTTTAGTATGGTCCATTATTCATTCAATTCCTGGCAGCCTTTATGATTACAAATCACTTGATTGACTAACTAGACATTCACAAAGTGAATTATGAATCAGGTTCATTTTTCCTGGTTGATAGTTGGTACATGTTGTAACTCTTCCCCTTTGTGATATATCAAGTTCTTGTAACAGTAATAAGAGATATAATCAACTCTTTATTTCTGGACAAATAAATTGCCTTTTCAAAAATGAAATGTGGTTGTGAACATTTTAACAGTGTGCAATGTAATTCCTACCTGTTCTTCTCTGAGCAGAAACTGCTATGATGACATAGCTTTTAAGCAGTTGACTTGGCCGAAGCCATTTTAAGAGTCCAGGCACACTGACCTCAGTGGACACTCTGCACTTGGACAGTAGTTACCATTTTACGTGTGACAAGCAAGTCTAAACATCTGAGTTCTGGACCACATTTTGCTGATTTCGGCTCCATGTAAGGCATGGACTGGGATTCAACTGGCCCAAAGAATTTGAAAGGAAAAATAAAAATCCTTCACCAACATCTTTCTCTTTCTTCCCCGCACAACAGATTTTTTTTTGAAGACACATTCCTGTCGATATATTTTACAGAAAATCCAAAAATGACGATCGAAAGACTTCAGCTTTACCCCTTTCCCACCTTTATATCTAGTTTCTAATCCTCTAACAGCCTTAATTAAGTGCTCAGTAGTTTAAATTGTTATTAAACAGCTTTTATGGGATTATTTTTTAAATTCCTGATTACATCATGAGTATAGATCATCGACCACTCCTTTCAGTTTAAAATTGTGATTAAGCACATAATCCTAAAAAAGATGTTTATAAAATTTTAACTACTCTGCTTTAATGAAGGGAGTGAGGGGGCTTAGGAATGAGATTTAAGGGGTGATCAAGAGGGTAAAATTCAAAGCTTTCTGAGGTTTACTATTAAGTGGAGTAAGTGGCAGGCTAGGAAAAAAGGGGGCAGATCAAAAGTCTAGATAGTGGTTCATATATAAAATTCACTTGCCTTTGGTCCAGCTGCATGTCTCTCGAGGCAATCAGTGTGATGAGAAAAAGCAAACAAAAGATGTGGAGATGAAAAATTAACAGTAGCATTTCAGTGGCGGACAAGGTGTGGTATATGACGGAATAAGGAGAAAACTGGAAAAATGTAGTGTAACTATGCCCACACCATTGCATCCATTGCTGCATGTTGCATCTGTTGCAGCATGAATCTTAGGAGGAAATCAATGAGATTTATGTAATCATCACTCTGTTGAACCCTACAGTGAGCCACCTCCTTAGTAATTTTCAGCTATTACGGCTGTGTTTGTGACATGCAGGAGGTCCAACATTATGTGTATGCCTTTCTTTTTTTCCCACTGAGTTCCCTGCACGTACTTTACAAGTTCTCTCTCTTCAGCTTGGCATGAATTTCACGAGGCTGGTTCTCTTGCTGTTTCTATGGGTTTCATTGGCAATTCATTCAGTGCAATTCTTGTGCTGAAAGATTCTTTGCTTCTGGCCATTTTCCATTCTGGCTTCTTATGTGTATACTGTGACATCTTACACACACACACACACACACATACGGTGCTGTTCCTTAGTGTACTGTTTCTGCAAATAGGAAGTTAACACTCAGTTATTTGTAACCTGTGACAGTGGTTTATTATTTCTTTTGCAATTAGATTATTACAAAGTTCTTTGCATTGTGACATATAGCCAGTGGGAGCCTAAGTTCTTTTGGCTGGTTTACTTATACTGGCCACTCTTGTGTACATGGAGGGTGGATGCAAAGAAGTTGCTCCTTGCATATGGATCTCCACAACTTCCCTGTCTTCTGAGCATTTTTTCTTACTGTGCTGGTTCATGGGAATTCCCATGAACGTGTAAACCAAACAACAAAATTTAAATGTAAACAAAATGACTTTGGTCAACCACTCGCTCATTTAAATGTCCAGAATCAAAAGCAATTCTGCTCTCTTTTGCAGCTGGGTGAATCAGGAGTAACTCCCTGGCTTCTACTGACTTATTCTGGATTTGCAGTGGTATAAAAGAATAGAATAGATGTCACACATACTAGGTGGAGAAGGTGGTTTTAAAAGCAAAAAAACTCCTCCTGACATCTTCAAGTGACACAAAGTGTTCTCAGTGATATCTCTGGAGAACTCGGCACAGGAAATGAATGCAGATTATGAAATAGAGATTTACGCTGTAGATACAAGGGATTTTTGCCTCAATTTTTAATCGCTTTTACCATATAGTCATAGCCAAGTTTATATAATTGAAATGAAAAGGGGGGTGGAAATGAGCAATCTCAATCTCAATCTCAGTCTCAAGTAGTAGCTGTGTTTTAAAATGTGCTGTTCATGTAGGATTAGGTAACATTTCAGATACATATTGCCAGAGCCATAGGCCTGAGTCTCTGCATTAGTTGCTCAGAGGTGGCCAAAGCCATACTTAGTGCAACCTTTAGAGTGTTCTAATTTGGACTAGAGGATGAACTGGTACATTTTAATTGAATCAGAAATGCTAACAGTTCATAAAAACATGACTTTCATGTCTGTTTCGTAGATTTAAATTTAAGGTCATGCACTTTTCCTTCTAAGTTTAATAACGCAAATGATTTTGATAAAGAGAATCCCCACAAAAATTCATATATACTACTATATCAAAATAGAAACTTAACTGTCATAACCTGGCATTCCCACACAAGTATACAAAGTAGGGAGTTAACCACAATAAGCTTGGTCAAAGATTTTCAAGGAACACCACTCTATTTTTTGGAGAAATTTCATGTTTGTTGTTTAACTGACATGTGATGTCTGCTGAGCATGCCAAGTCACTGAGGCCTGAACACCATTCAGTGATGTTAATTTTGTTTTCTGATTTCCTGTTCATAAACAATTATTCTCCTGGCAATCATTCCAGCTCTGAGTAAAAAGAATATTTCAAGGGCTTTGCTGATATCCCGAACACATGTATCTACATTAGGAGATTTTTGGGATATGGATATTATTAAGGTGAGATGCCAATTTAATTCCTTACACAGGGGTAGAAGTACAGGATAGTACTGCAGCATATCCATCAATGGGATTCCTTCTGCAAATTTCAGCCAAGACCATTTTTGAAAAATTTGAACCTGTGCATCCTACCAAGCGTTTAGCAGATTTCAAATGTGATTTTCTGCAGCCTACTCTTCATTCTCAACATGCAGAGTACTGAATAATCCTAAAGTAAGGAGCCAGTGGATGAGCAGAGTCTTGTCTGAGAAAAGAAACGACCAGCAATGGAGAGGATTCCTAACGAGGATATGTAGAGGAGAAGGATGAGAGACCTTTTCTTTTCTCCTGAGTCTGTTTGGAGTCTACATATTTCAGTGTAAGTGTCTGCTCTGTTTCTCATAATAAATAAAAGGACACATTTTAACCTATTCAGACTACTGGCACATGGGAAAGTGTAGCAGGGTCCACATCTGCCTGTGTGCTTATCTGTTGAATAGTTATCTCATTAACAGCTTATCTGTTGGAATAGTTATCTCATTAACACTCCTATATTTAAACAAAACAAAACAGCAGTAATATAGCACTTTAAAAACTAACAAAATGATTTATTCACTGATGAGCTTTTATGGGACACACCCTCTTCATCAGACCAATAGCCTTTCTAGTACAGACTGACATCTGTAAGTTGGACCTCTGTTACTCATAAAGTCAGTCTCCTGTAGACTTCCTGCTAAGCCTATATATTTAACGCAAAATTTGCTTGTTTGTATTATAATTACAATTCTGATCATGGCATTTGCATGACTCAACAACTATTTTTTCCCCTCTCCAGCCCTGAACAAGAAGAATACACTATATTGCAAATGAATCAAAGGCGTGTGCTATGTTAGGGCATCATGTATATACAAAACAGGACAGGATTCAAAGTGAGACCCCTTAACACTTAGCTTACAGATATATAAAGGAACTTAAGCTAGAGTAATTGTGACCTCAGGAGCCATGAGATTGTGTAAAACTAGGACTATTCTGTTTTTAACTGCACATTCTCACACCTGTTAGTTGCTCATTTCTAGGCTCCTATCTGCTAGTCTCCCTGGGCTGTGAGAACAACAAAAAGTCCTGTGGCACCTTATAGCGAACAGATATTTTGGAGCATAAGCTTTCGTGGGCAAAGATCTGCTTCATCAGATGCACGAGTCGAGGGGGGGTGGTTTCAGAGGGGTGTTTAAAGAGTGGGGTCCCAGAAAAAGGGAGGACCAGAGCTGACAAGGTCTATTCAGCAAGATGGAAATGGCTCAGTATCAACAGTACTTATCAAAAGAGGAAAAAAAAAGTCAGATCAGACAGGGGGATATGAGCCATTGTCAGCATCTAATGGGGAGCTATCAACACCCAAAGCAGAGAAACTGTCTTTGTAAACTGTGAGCCACTCCCAGTCCCTGTTTAATCCATGGTTAATGGAGTTCAATTTGCACATAAATTTGCAGCTCAGAGATTTCTCTCTCCATTTGATTTCTGAAATTTTTTTGTTTCAGAAATTTCAGAAATCAAATGGAGAGAGAAATCTCTGAGCTGCAATTTATTAGCAAATTGAACTCCATTGTAGGCAGTAGGCATCCTTCAGTCTGCATAGACTATGGATCGCGCCCTTTAAAGTTTCAATTGAGGACTTCATTTACAGCGTCTATTGTGACTATGAAGACCCACATGAGAGTGACAGTCCTTGCTGCATCTCTTGCAGATGTAGTGGGTGTCTGGCAAGTCGTTATTGTGCTTTCTGTGCGCTCGCTTCTCCTCTGCTAGCTGTCTGACCTTCATCTCGCCCTTCTGAAGGCCCTTGTGTAACCCCTGCCTCCATCTGCTGCGGTCGTCTGCTAGTTCTTCCCAGTTGTCCAGCTCGATGTCTACCTCTCTGAGGTCTCTCTTGCAGACATCTTTGTAACGCAACTGGGGGCGTCCGGGAGGTCTTTTGCCAGAGGCTAGCTCACCATACAGGATGTCTTTTGGAATCCTTCCATCATTCATCCTGTGGACGTGGCCAAGCATTAACCATAGATTAAACAGGGACTGGGAGTGGCTCGCAGCATACAAAGACAGTTTCTCTGCTTTGGGTGTTGATAGCTCCCCATTAGACGCTGACAATGGCTCACATCCCCCTGTCTGATCTGACTTGTTTTTTCCTCTTTTGATAAGTACTGTTGATACTGGGCCATTTCCATCTTGCTGAATAGACCTTGTCAGCTCTGGCCCTCCCTCTTAATTGGACCCCACTCTTTAAATACCCCTCTGAAGCCACCCCCCTCCACTCATGCATCTGAAGAAGCGGGTCTTTGCCCACGAAAGCTTATGCTCCAAAATATCTGTTAGTCTATAAGGTGCCACAAGACTTTATGTTGTTCTCAAAGCTACAGACTAACATGGCTGTGTCTCTGATACTGGGCTGTGAGTGTCACCAGAGGGCCCTCCTACACTCAGATGCCATCGGCCAACTTCATAGGTGACATGGTGGTGTAAATTACATGTTGGTAAGGAGGTGTGAGCCTAGGGGCACCAGTCTGCAGTTGATAATCATTCTAACAAATACCCCCATTGACAATAAGGGGTACAATTAGACCACAGAATCATGCCTTAAGGGATCATGTGTACCTAGCTTTTAATCACCCACAGGGCCTGTGTAACCCTGCTAAACCCTGAGCAAGGGTGGAGGGGCAAGAATGAGGTGCGAAAGAAGCCTAAACTCACCAACCAGAGGGGTTGGTAGGCAAACAGGGCCCTTGGGTGCACGCAGACAAGGGCTGAGGTAGTTTACTCCCCACCAGAGCAAGGGGTAGAAGGTGTCTGTCCTTCCTGCAGCTCAGCTCAGGGATGGGCCAGCAGTTCTAAGCATCCCTAAGGAAGCCTAAGTTGAAGCAATATGCATGTTGACGAAGCTGGAGGAAAGTGCAAGCCACAGGGAACTGACACCTTTGAACTGCCTTCAGCTTCAGCTATGAACCGCAGTACCTAACGTAAAAGAGGAATCCCAAAGGCCAAATGCAAAAACACATGCCCTATTGCACACCTCCATTCAGTGTGTAAGCTGCCCTCTCAGATGCTGTTCCTATAAGCCTTATTTCAGCAATTACTTTTTCTCTCAAACATGTAGTCTTTGGAGGGATAATTTTTGTTGTGTCTGAATTCCACTGTCCTTTTCTTGGCCTTTCAGGGAGATACTGCACTACTGGACATTACTGCACTCCTTTCTCCTTTGGAGGATTCTCCCTTCAAGACGTCAGTGCCACTGAGAGAAGGGTAATGTTTACTGATCATCTCCTATTAACTTGTTGGTTAAAAAGGGAGCAAGACTGATGATTTTCATCTTGACATGCAAAGAGCCACACTGTGCCCTTGGCTTGATCTCAGAGTATGAACTGATAGTATCTACAGAAGATGCAGAGGCAGCAGCTTTTTGGATATCATACATGACAGCCTCAGATGTGCACAGTATTCTAACACTAAGAGGCTACTCTAACAAGGTGGATCCTCTAGTTTCCCTTGTATTTGACATTGTTTTCACATACCGCAGTCAGATTTACACAGAATCAGTTGTATATTATGTAAATCTATGCTACTTGTTTCATGATCAACCCTCTGCCATGCCAAAGGGCAGATACAAAAGGAGAAATTTTATCGCGTTAGATTACATGCCTAAATATGAGACAACATGGTTGAGGAAATGTTTTCATTGGACCAACTTCTGTGGGTTAGAGAGGCACACTTTTGAGCTATACAGTGCAGCTTGAAAGTTTCTTTCTCTCACCAACAGAAGTTGGTCCTAAAAAAAGATATTACCTCACCCACTTTGTCCCTGCAGTATATTGGGACTGACGTGGCTACAACACTGCATACAACCCTAAATGTAACCATTTCCTAATTTATGTCTCTACATCAGAAACAGGAGAGATTTTAAAGAATCAGCTTTAAATATTTATGGAGTTACAAATACTGGAGAGTTAAGTTCTCTGTGCTGGGCCATTGAAGTTAATGGAATAATACTGACCCACTACTGGATGTAACTTAGCAGAAGAGGCCAGTATGAGACAGTGTATTGCCTACTGGTAACATGAGAGAAAGGACTGAAGGGTCTACTGTGAATCAGAAGAGTACGGGCACTAACTCATTGTTTCTAATTATTATTGCATTATTTTCTCAAACAAACATCAGAACATAAAGCAGTTGGCTCCTGGCTACTGGGTGAGCAAAGCCTCAAGACTCAAATGAGAAACCCAACAAATAAGTGGTTAGTTTAGATGAAAATTGTAACAAAGACAAAAATATCAGCCTGGAAATTGAATTAATAAAGGAAAAATTTGCATGAAGTGGCTGGCACAATTTTAAGCTGTATAAAGGAGAGCAGAGTTTGTGAAGCTGAGGTAAACAAAAATCCACACACATCTTTTCTTCATGCAAGGCAGATTAATGAAGAGCTCTGAACATCTATGGCTTCCAATATGACCCTGCATGTTAAAACTTGAGCAGGGTTTACAGCACAAAGTGGATTTGGTGAAGAAAGAAAGCCTAGCAGTCCAGAACCAGAGCCAACCGCTCAGATGTTGCTACTTCTTGTCTTAGCAACAGGAAGAGTCAGAAGTCCATGATTTCTGTGGCAACACAAGGTCAGATGACCTGGCTATGTCCTTCCAAGCCAAGGAAAGAAGAGGCGATTTGTAAACAGGACAGCTAAGTGTTCTTTCACAAGATTGCAAGCTCACAGAATGCCAGGCAGCAGAGTCAGAGGTGAAAGGTGATAAGCCATCTTGGGCCTGTTCTTTTGTAGAGCACTGGCTGCCGTTCAGACTGAAATCTTGGAAACAGTCCACTGACAGGCTTCTGGCCAGGAGATTTGTTACAGAGACAGTACGGCTTATTCAGAATTTTATGACAAAATTATCTTGAGTGTTTTGCTCTCTTATTGGAGACACTTCTCCTTCCCACTGTTTCAATTGTTATTTTAAAATACATATCTGGATGAAACACGCAAATTCATTTCCCACAGATAACACATTCAGGGTGATTTGTTTTTCAGAGACAGTGGCTCAAAAATGATGAATTTATTGTGCAAAGTAATAATTGCAAACTATATTGGCAAACTGAATTCTGGAAAAAGAATTAGCATATTCAAATAATTAAAAGGATTCTGAAAAAAGAGAGAGAGTGGTTGCTATCTTGGGTCTACAGAAGATATTTTAGGAGGTTATGTATCTCTGCTCCACCTAAACCACCAGAGGCACTATAATGTAATTAACAAACCTATCTTCCGTTATAGGCATTCTTGTACTGGGTGGTAAGACATGGTGTATATTGAAGTGTATAAAGTGCTTTCCACTGCAAAAGTTGATATAGTCTTTTAGCATAGCTGTATGTGTGGGTTTTTTTTTTTGGCTTAGAATATATCAGCAAATTCACTGATCCTGACCACTGAGCCTGGTCTAGGCCCAATGATGACAGGTATAAACGTGTATGTCACCTTTATTCTCCTGTGATCCCTCAGAGATACTTTAATTTATGCCATCAGTAACATCTTCAAGGGGCTATTATATTACCTATGGATAGTTGGAGCGTTCTAGCCACACCTCCAGCATACCCTCCAATCCCCCTTCACTGGCAAGACTGGGAGCTGAAGCTACGCCATCTTTAAGATAACTCAGTGTACTGGTCTGGCTGGTTTAGGTAGGTGCATGGCCGTGATCTTGCAAAAGGTGAATGAACCTAGAGCTTGGGTTCCAACCTCAGCCAAAATGACTACACAACGATTTTTAGCCTGGCACTTTGAGCCTGAGTCAGCTGATTTGGGACAGCAGCAAGTCTTTTATTCCCGTGTGGGTGTTTTGTGATGCCTGAGCAGCAGGAAGGGGCCTGAGGTGATCTCAGAATATAGGCTTATTTGTCCTGTTGGATCTATGCATTATGTTAGAGTTGCTCAAAATATTTATTTACAGTCAAGGTCTTCTTCAGGAACACACAGCTCTCTGCTTCTGTGGAATGATTTGCATCACTGACACATTTGCCCCATTAGGAAGTACTGTAATAGACTAAAATTTCCAGGATAGCTGAGATTTTGGTCTGTTAAGGGGAAAAATAAAGAAATGTGTTGTACACCCTGGAAGTAATACTCCTGCCATACTCTAATTCCTAGGCATAGCACCACTAGAAAGGGAGAGTGTTTATTACATTGAAGTTGTTCAGGGATATTTTCTATGTATCTAGCATAGCAGAATTGTGGATTGAGTAGCAGATTGGGATTTTGATGTTCCCATGATCCATTTCTATCTCAAACACAGATGCTGAAGCCTTGGGCAAATGCTTATGGCTCTTTCTCCACAAGGGCAAATTTACTAAGAATTTCCCATCTTGCTTATACTGGTGTTAGCAAATTTTGAGAGTGCACATGCGTTCAAACAAACTACATCTAACCTTACTTTGGAACAGGTATAATCTTATGCAGATAGGGGCTTATACCCATTTTACTTAGACACAGAATTTAATAATATTTCCTTTCCTCCCTCAGAGGACCGAGGTGATTTAATATCTCTAAAATGCTTTGAAGATTAACGTGTTACATGTTATTACAAGTGCAAAGAGTGTGTTCTTTTCTCTACCACCCATCTTCTCCATTCAAGTTATTGCTGTCAAAGGAGTTCAGTTTCACCATGGGGCGGGGGATGGGGGGAGGAATAAAAATAAAAGAAAAAGGGATGGGCAGCCTTGGTTCAGATATGTGAAAAATGAATATTAAGCCAATACATATATTTTTCTTATGGAACAATGAAATTTATTTTGTTTTTTTAAACAGAGCTATGCACAGACCATCTCATTCACTGGCTACCCCACAGAGCCCAAGAACAACGTTCATAAGAAAAGATAATGGGAAGCTGTCCGTATCTTCTGCTCTGCCACCCCCTGAAGTTTCTCCTTGCAACAGGTACACAGGTAAGCATACTCTTCTTATATGACAACATATCTCCAACATAATGTCAAAATGTATTAGTTCTCTTAACCTTGTGTTGCAGAGTCAGGCCAGTGGGCCCCAGGAGATTGGCAGAAGGGCAGCCAAAAAAGGGAAAAGGACCTGCTAAATACAAGCAGCAGGCAGCAGGGCAATTACAAGCATCTGGAAGGGAGCTGGCTCAGGTGGATTGGGGCCAGCTGCCTCCACTGCTGGCTTGATGGAGGCCCTTAAAAACACTCCACAGCTGGAAGGTGGGGAGGGGAGTGAGTGATGGGAGGAGTGGTATAGGAGAGACAGAGAGCGAGAGAGCAAAAGAACAGAAGCCTGAGAGGGAGTCAGACCAACTCCAGCTCAGGAACATCTGGGGAGGGAGCCCCAGGAGGAGTAGCTGGGCACCCCTAGGACAGAGACACTTTGCAAAACCCCAGCTCCTGGGGGAAGGGGTGAGAAACAGACCCAAGCAGTGGCCTGGGTAAGAGGAGCCCTTGTCACACTTGCATTATTGTTAGTCTTTCCAATCAGGTCAGGACAAACTCCAGTCTTCTCATCTCAAAACCTGAAGCAGAACTTAGGATACTGCAAGATTAGATCAGCCTAAGTGTGTGTATCTATATGCACAGCTCTATATATGGTGTGGGTGTGGGTCTGTGTATACTTGCACCCTCTCCCACCATATATAGACCTGTGCATCACGGTAATGGTAATCACTTTCTTCTGATGCACTGGATATTGGGTATGATGCTGCCGGAATTGTGTCACCATATTTAGTAGACCAAAGTATTGGTCCCTATTATCTTTAAAAGACAACGGAAGATCAAAGGACCATGGTACCAGCAGTGATGATAAAATCCTAGCAGACTGAAAAGGTTTTTGGGATCTGTGTTTAATATGTCCTCTGACCCTTGCCTGGGAGTGCATCACAAATCTTTAGGAGTGTTCACAGCCCAGTACAACAGAGCTGGTTGTGTAGGTGTGTGATGTACACTGCACCTGTTAAAGGTGCAGCAGAGGTTGCTGCACTGGGAACTCCTACAGCCTACCAGTGCCTCCAGCATGCACTGTTTTCTCTTTTGCCCCTCAGTGGGGGCTGTGGCTTACAGAAATGATTAGAGGTAGAGAGGCTGTTATCTGAGGTGAGATGGAGAAGACTGCTCAATTTAGGGAAGTGATCCACCAAAGGGGAAATGATACTGATATACAAGATAGTGAACAGTCTTGAGAAGGCAAGTCGGGGTTTAATATTTACTTTCTCAAGATGTCATTTAATGAAACAGAAAGGCAACAAGTTTAAAAGTGAGCACAGTGACTATGTACACACAGAGCATAATTAACCTGTTGAACTTACTGCCATTAGATATAACTGAGGCCAAGAGATTAGCAGGATTCAAAAAAGGATTAGACATTTATATGGAAAATTGAAACCATCCACAGTTACTTTAGAAAAGACTAATCTCTGTGATAGACTAGACTAAATTCTCAAATTTTTGATAAACTGACTACATTTTAATGAAGAGCATAATGGACCAAACTCTCTTCTACTTGAAATCACAAGAAGCATCTCTCTCTTCCCTGCCCCTGTGGTGTGCATTATCCCTGTGGAGCTAAAAAGATAGCTAAAATGTAGTATTATACTTCTGTGTTAACCCTAGTCCATGCAAACAATTTTTAGACAGTATAAATGTAAAAGTGTATACAGTCTTTTAAAGGTGTTTTAATTAATCTGAGCAGCTGTAAGTGAGGAGGAGCCTCAGCATGTGACCCAGCTTGCTCTCTAACATTGTTTGAGAGACCTTTAGATACAGTATAACAGCCATCAGTTAGTAATTGGCATTCTCCCTGAAATATAGTCACATCAGGGTGGAGAAACTCTCCAAACTAACCAAAGTTTTTAGAAGTGGCCTCTACTTCTGTGGATCTAGTTGTGCACCTACAATTAATTTGGAGGGATAGATGATGGCAAGTAGAGATCTAGCAACATCTCTGTCTGAGCAACCCAGGTAGACATCTGTCCAATAGTTGCTTTTATTTCCATCCCCAGATAATTACTGGTGCAAAATTGTGTCTACAAAATTATTAGTGGGCATTTCTGGAAGTTAAGCCTATCAACAGTGTGACTATTGCTGTACAGAAAAAGAAGACACGTGTGTAGTACGCATTTCAGTTTAGGTTTAGAAAACATTTGAAATTCTTCAGGACAAAAAAAATGCCTTATTAATGTAAGATATATAATAAAATCTGGAGTAAGTTACACTCAGGGAAAAATGTCTTCTAGTCCACTTCTTTTAGCATTAACGTATGAATATCGAGTGTATTGAACTAAAAACCTTCTACATAGGAGGAACTGACACCCTGTGTTGGGCACCTGCAAAGACAGGCATGCCTTTCCCTCATGTTTTTTGGACAGCTAGTTTATTTTAAACAGAGTAACTAGTTTGTGCTAAGATTTGTTAGTCTGCTTTTTCTCTATGTCTCAAATCACTGAGCGAAATTAAGACCACCAGAGCAGGAAGGGTAAGAAAATGCCATGCTTTAAGTTTTGAGGTGATATCATTAGTTCTTGCAAAGGGAAATACAGAACCTTGATCTCTGGTGACTAAGCAGGGGTTGATTTTTCAAATATTTTGTTTTTATTATCAAAACAAAAAGCAGTCAAGTAGCACTTTAAAGACTAGCAAAATAATTTATTAGGTGAGCTTTCGTGGGACAGACCCACTTCTTCAGACCATAGCCAGACCAGAACAGACTCAATATTTAAGGCACAGAGAACCAAAAACAGTAATCAAGGAGGACAAATCAGAAAAAAAAGGATCAAGGTGAGCAAATCAGAGAGTTGCGGGGGGGGGGAGGTCAGGAATTAGATTAAGCCAAGTATACATACTTGGCTTAATCTAATTCTTGACCTTTCCCCCCCGGCCCCTGTACGCTCTGATTTGCTTACCTTGATCATTCTTTCTCCGATTTGTCAATCTTGATTACTATTTTTGGTTCTCTGTGCCTTAAATATCGAGTCTGTTCTGGTCTGGCTATGGTCTGAAGAAGTGTGTCTGTCCCACAAAAGCTCACCTAATAAATTATTTTGCTACTCTTTAAAGCGCTACTTGACTGCTTTTTGTTTTGATAGTATATAGACGAGCACGGCTCCCTCTTTGTTTTTATTGTGTTTTTTTTGGTATTGTTTTAGATCTACAAGGATTGTAAAAGTCAAAAATGGAATAGATCTATCATGTAAATGTAGGAGTAAGTCCCTGGTGTGTGGTGTTTCAGCAATAAAACTGTGATTATATTTGAACTTAAATTGACTCTTGCCCTTGGGTCTCCTCTTCATGACTCCTACCAAAGAAAATGTCAGTCTTTACTGCCTCCCAAGAAGTGGAGATCTCCTCTCCCTCTGAATATGACACCTCTTCTCATTCACCTGCCCTCTGCAGTTTGTGCTAGTTTGCTATCTGCATCCTCAGACATTTTTTCCCCAAGAGAAGGAGCTGTGAGAGCTTTCTATGTCCTCTTGCATGTCCTATGGGATGGAGGCATCATGTGCATCCAGTCAGAAGGAAGCTGTTTGAACACCTTCTACTGTCCCCTGGGAGAGGGGACTCTAATCTAAGAAACCCTTTCAACTGCAAACTTTGTCCCCAGTGGGTCCTTCTGCATTTTTTTTTCCTTCAAGCACTTTAGGCTGTATTGGGTCTATCACTGAAGATATTCACTCTGTGACATCACCCAAACTCCAGCCCCCTGTCTCTTCTATGTGTGTCCCTGGAAATCTATCTATCTGGGTGAGAGTCCATTAGAAGAAACCTTTTTTTTCCTTGAGAGATCTAATAGGGCCACTTTCCCTCCCCCACTTTCCTCTCACTCATATACCCAAAGCTATTCTCTAACTCATTCTTTCTTCCCCAGGGAAGTCTTTCCCACATACCTCTCTGCTCATCACATCTTTGCTTGCTCCTTCTGGATCACTCTGGAGTTACAATGTGTTGCTCTATGTATCCTTGTGGACTGAATACCCATTTGAAGCATCTTGGGTGATGGGAAGCTGCCTTCATCTGTTCCTTGGAATATAAGACCCTGTGCTCCATGTGGCCTTGACCAAATGCTTCTCCAGTCCCTGCTATTATTACCAAGAAGGGATAATGTTGCAGTTAGTAAGAGGAGACCAAACACAATAATAGACCTGCAACATATCTAATATATCACTGGTTTGGGAGCTTAAACAGACTTTTAAGTACAATTTTGTTTTGTCTTCAAAACATTTCCAGGTCACTTGTAGAGTCAGAAAACCACTAAGCCTTGTCCCCATCTGCAGAGTAACTGCCATGCAATTTTTACATGAGAATTGCATGGTTCTCTGAGGTTCTGAGTGCCCTCTGTTCTCCTTGAACCAAATGGGAGCTGAGGCTATTCAGCACCTTGTGTGACAAGGACTGTAGTGAGGCTCTCAGTTAAATCCTGATTTTACGAGGACAAATATATCAACTGTACTTTAGTCATTTAGTAATGACTCATAATTCCAGAGCCATTTTCTTTGTTCTGGGTTTATAATTTGTAAATGTTACTTTATTACTGTTTTACGAAAGTAATAAGTAGTGTTGCAAGTAGGCTTCGGTTTTGCAAATTAAACCTGCAGTGGGATTTCTAATGCAGGCGTTCGTCCTGTGGGATTATACAGCACCGTTTTGTGGAATTATTTCTGACATTTCATTCGTCATCTAGTCAGAATAACTAAACAAACTAGTGCCATTCTCCTCTACTCAAAAAAACAACTATTTGAGAGCTTTCCCACGGAAAAATATAATGATTATTGCTATCAAATTATGCTTGCTGAAGCAGAAAGGAAAAAAAAATCATTTTACATAAATAAAGGCAAAAGTGCTATTGTACATCAATTATGCATCTTGGGAATCGTTTCAATAAATTTATCAGGCCGGATCTTCAGCTGGCAAAAACTGATGATGGAGAGATGCCAGTTTACATCAGCTAAAGATAAGGCCCATGGCATCCAGAATTTGGACCCACTCCCATCGAAGACAATGGCAAAATTCCCATTGAATTAAACTGGGGCAGGATGGGACCCCAAATGACTGCTTTATCCTCTTCTGTTTAAACAAATTCTATTTTTAAACCAAGAGAGAGGGATAAATAAGAGGTTATCAACACAGCTTCTCACACTCTGTATTTAACAGGCTTTGCTTAAAATTTAGAATACATGTCTTGGTGCCCAATTTACTTCAACCATCTCACTCCAGGAACAATATGATCTAAACCACATTAGCTGTGATGTTTAAATACCATGGCATCAGTGAATGAAAAATCCAGTGTAGCTTATTATTAGTGTATAATACCTTCTTAATCTATATTAAAAAAACATACATCCAATAGGATTCAGATTGGCTACTCCACTCTCTAGAGACCTTCAAGGACATATATTGCAATTACAGGAGCTATTTTTCCCCTTTAATAACTAATCTAATGTGCTTTGAAGTAATGTGGTCTCACACTGAAATCTACAATCAGACACCTAAACTAACAGAAAAGGTAAAAAACATCACAAAAGAGAATTTGGAGACGGAAGTGTATAATCCGATAGATGAGAAGAAAGTTTTGAAAAGGATTGCAGAGGAGTAACAGGAGATATTACTAGTGTGTTTCTTACTTCATTGTTGTTTTCTTTTAGTAAAAGTTCTATCAGCTGGGGAGAGTTGCTTTCTTCTTTGAAGCTAGCTCTTATTTCTCTGAAATCAGATTCCTTATTCCCAGGGCTCCACTCTGCAATGCCAGCACAAACACACATCAGCAGCTGCACAGAGCTTTAAAGAGTTAGCAAGAAGCTATCAAGAAATTACTTATTCCATTTTAGATCCATGTCCATGAGTTTTACGTGGTAAGTTTAAAGTTTGGGGAATGGTCGGAAAAAAAATAGCAAAATAACCCCCAAACACCTCAGACAGCCAATAAACAGTTTGAAAAAATCTACACATGTAGAATAAAAAGTGAAATGCATCCACATGCAATTAGAAAGATAATACCCATAGGTGAAAAGAACACGAGAAATCTCCTCCATCCCATTACCCACACACATTGTAAAGAAAGAGGCGTAGAATGTTGTGAATTAGATCTTTATCATGATGAATATACTCTTCTTGTATACTGAGCCGTCTTTCCATAGCCTAATCAGGTGAGCAGGTGCAAGTCCAGCTATTTCTGCATTGTGATGTAGTTCAGCTCTGTGTGTAGTTCGAAGCCAGATTAATCCATGCTGTAGTTCCTTTAAAGTAAGTAGTGCTATGATGTAGATTAATTTGGCCCACAGAATTAGATGAAAGAAGGAGCTAAATTTGAAATTATTGGATTACTCTCAAAATTGCTGTATTTTTTCACCAAACCAAACAGGCTTGTGGACTTCAAGGTCAGAAGATAGCATCATCATCATCCAGTCTGACCTTCACATTTCAGGCCGTACAATCTTACCTACCCACTCCTGAAATAGACCCTCTAAACTCTGGCTGAATTACTGAAGTCCTCAAATCATGGTTTAAAGTCTTCAAGTTACAGAGAATTCGCCATTTACACTAGTTGAAACCTACAAGTGACTCCCTGCTTCCCTTCAGGGTCTCTGCCAAACTGGCCTGGGAGAAAATTCCTTCCTGACCTCAAATATGATGATCAGTGACATTCTGAATATGCGGGCAAGACCCCGCCCCCAGGTAGATAATTGGGAAAGAATGAGAAGGTAGTAACTGAGAACTCTCCCCAACTACTTTCCCATATCCAGATACTGGGGATTTTTTGCTACTGGCAGGTGTTGGTGGGCCAAATGCCATTGTTGGCAGTCCAATATACCAGCTCCTCCATAAATTTATCAAACTTAGTTTTGAAGCCAGCTAGTTTTTTTGCCAACCCCCTCCTTGGAAGACTATTCCAGAACTTCACTCCTCTAATGGTTAGAAACTTTCACTTAATTTCAAGGCTAACGTTGTAGATGACCAATTTATATCTATTTGTGCTTGAGTCAACAGGTGCTTGTATAACTCTTCTCCCTTCCTGGTATTTATCTCTCTGACACAGACTGGTAATCTTCATGTCCCAGACCAATGCAACTTCATTGGTGGCAAAGCATTAGCAAAGATTAGGTGTACTTGTCTTTACCAGGATTGTCTCAAGCACTGTTTTGAGCAGCTCTGGTGTTGCATATTTAACCAGAGTGAATCTGAATTCTAAACAACATGGCTGAATAAATCATCCAATCTCAGAACAAAATTTATGCTACATGGAGCTAGGTGAAAATTTTGAAGAACGGCATCAATCCTTTTTCATGAGAATTGTTACACGGCAGGCAAAGGTGTCCACTACACGAAGAAATTTTAGCAATTCTCCTGCCATTGGTTGAGCACAGGTGGACCGCAGGCACGCCTTGCTATGCTGTGCAGAGCCATAGCTGTGGTGGAGCTACTAGATCAACAGCAGAAAAACTGCTAGACATCCTTAGCATAGACAAAACAACAGTACTACTGACATCAAGATCATAGCACAGTACACCCTCAAAGTACATGGCTTCAAGTTGTGTGTAACTCACCTTAATGTGAGTTAATCACAACTGGAAGCTGCTTTGCAGCTGTCAGCTTGCTTAGCTGTTGTGGGCAGCTAGGCAGTCTAAGAGCCCCTTTCCCCTGCCTTCCCACAGCTGCATGGCTGTCAGGCTGACAGCCGAGCGGCTGGGGGAAGGCAGGGAGAAGCAGGCAGGAAACTGACCAGTTTCCTAGGTCCCTCAGGTGTCAGGGAGCTGGGAACCAAGCTGCATCCTGGTTCCTGGTTCCCCACCTTGACTTTTGTGAAAATCTGAGTTATGCGGGCGTTGCAGGAACACAACCCTCCTGTAACTTGGGGTTTTACTGTATGGGCTTCAGGATTAGGCCTCATATTTGTACAGTAAAGCAATGGCAGAAATAGGACTCAAATATCAGTATAATTCCAAAAAGTGCAGACATTTGCACTGCATATAGTATGATACAATTTAAACTAATATCATCCTATTTTAGTGTGGAAGCTAAATTGTATGACACCTAGTCTTGGCAGTTTGCAGTTTCAATTACTGGGGACCAGATTTTCAAAGGCATATAAAGATGCAGACAGGTACTTAGCAGGATTTGCAGTAACATCCATGCAGGTTAGAACACGGATCTGGCTCCAACTGATATGCTCTGTCCCCTTCCTTATGAAAAAGATGAAGGTCCAAATGGAGCATGCTTCAACCGGCAGGAGACAACGATGCTCAAAATTCTTTCTGTGGCACCAAGTAATACTGAAAGCCAGGCCCAATGCCGTCTGCCACAGATCAGCCCCCTGCACCACAAATTGGACCCTGCTAGCAGGCTACCTGTTCCAAAACCTGCAAACGTTATAATGCAACACAAAATGGCACCCTCCTCACAGCCAGTCCTTCTGATGCTGGGAGAGGGTAGGAAACACAGGATGTACTATGGACTGTGAGAAAATGCCTCAGATGACAAACAGGAATTAATAGATTTTATAGTCCATATTCTATTCTGTGTTTCATGGGCTCAGCATTGTCATGGCTACTTTTCTAATGCTGTGGAGAAAATGCGTAAATTAAGATGTGTTCATTTACATTTCTTAATTGCTTGTGTTCATTTTTGATAGCTCCACCTTTCTACTTAATTTAAAACGTAAGCCTCAGTGATTTCCAGTTTACTTCAGAAATAACCTTGTAGCTTTTGAAACAAATTTTTCAGCTGTTCCCATGTTCTGTTTGTGCAAATGCAAACTTGTGAACACACATGAATATATCCTGATGTCATAGGTGCAACTTGAATGCACACTTTCAAAAGGCTCCTGCCTGCCTGCCTTCCTGCAGTGATGGAATGGTTCAAGTTCATGCCCAAAAGCTTTGTATCCATAAAATGTGAGTCCATACGTGTAATGACAATTTTGACTATTTACAAATGGAAGTCACAGATTGAAGTTACACCATAGTGCCATATTTTGTGTAGCTAGGTACTTTCCATAATATTCCTTGTGAACAAAGTCCCTGTAACACAATCCATTTGCTTAGATTCTTAAAATGACTCCCATCTCTAAGGAAGCACATAGGCTACATCTACACTAGGAAATAAGTTTGAATTTAAGGCAGTTAGCTCAATTGTACCAAGTGACTGTCTTCACCGTAAATACCATTAGCTCGATCTAGGGAGCACTAATATCGATAGTATAATATCATGGAACCAGGTGGGTTAGTGTCCATTTTGAATTTAACAGTTTGAATGAAAGCTAGTGTGGAAGTGCCATGTCTTTGAATCCAATTCATTAGCTTCCAGAGGCTGACTGGTGCTGTTGCACCTGGCTACCAGCTCCCTGCCATTCACGGGAGTCAGGAATCTGACCAGTGCAGTAGCCCTGTCAGTTTCCCAGCTCCTGCAAGTGGCAGAGAGCTGAGAAACTGTGGGCGCTGCTGCACCTGGCTCCCTGCTTTCAGCCACTTGCGGGAGACAGGAAACTGACCAGCACAAAAGCCCTAGTCAGTTTCCTGGCTCCCCCCCCAAACTGTGGGGACCTGGGAACCAGGCAGCAGGATGAGCGCTGGCAATAGTGGGGGTGCATCAGGGCCTGGGGGGAGGGCACAGAATGTGTGGCTGAGGGAACTGTGGGATAGGTTCCCACAAGGCACTGCTGTAACAGTCAATGTTTGGCCACTCTAGCATGGCAGTACTAACTGTACTTTGTGTGGACTTTGTGGGAAGAGAGGATACTCAAAATGCAGTTCATAAAACCCAGCATAATAAAAGTGAATTTAATAAAATTGAAATTATCTGTTAGTGTAGATGTAGCCTTAGATGCTACAAAACTGAAAATCCTCAAGCGATAGTAAGAGCACCCCATTTCAGATAAATAGATAACCTGCAAATGTGTAGATAGCCACATTATATTCACAGGCATCCACCTCTGTGGATATGGATGCAGATATCCCCAGCTCAATTTTGGAGATACAGGTGTGGGATGCAGATGTGGATACAAATTTTGTGTCTGCAGGGGGCTCTAAAGATGTCACCCCAAAAGGCAGGAAATTGCAACTGGAAAATTGTTACTGTAGCATCTCTGTAACAGCCTGTTCTTGATTTCCTTAAAGTCCCTCAAAATCTTAAAGAAGTTTGGTGACGCTCAGAAAAGCTGGATGGAGCCATAAAGCAGGAGCACACTACAGTAGCAATTCATCATGATACTTTGCAGCCTCTCTGGAGTCTCCAGGCTCTTCTCAAAGATCAATACAATTAATAAAGAAGGTACAAAGAGTTTTGGGGGAAATCTTGTGTTTTATGTTAACCCTTTCTCACCCATTAACAACGTAACATGCTGCAGTGGAAGAATCTATACAAGTTAACCCACCAAAGTGAAAGCCTGGCCCTATTAAAGCCAGTGGTAAAACCCTTGTTAACTTGAACAGGGCAAGGATTTCATTTCCAAAGTGCAAAATGAATTTACCTTAGGAAGAATTTGTTAATTTAGACGTGGTGTCCTTCGCTCAGGCAGCAAAGGTCATAAATGTCTCAGATCAATACGGTCACAATAGACATATG
Organism: Carettochelys insculpta; assembly: GCF_033958435.1. NCBI lineage: Eukaryota > Metazoa > Chordata > Testudines > Carettochelyidae > Carettochelys > Carettochelys insculpta. The sequence goes on from NC_134141.1 coordinate 74,308,790, forward strand.
AAGAGGTAAGTGCTCAACAGTTATTGCATTTGCTATACAAGCCAGTTTCGTCTTGACTAGAACGTCTATCACATTACAAGACTAATCAATCATTCCAACAGGAAATACTAGGAAACTTAAGGTAAAATGCTCATTTCTGATCTTGCCTTTCTGCATTCATTCAATATGTAGAATCCTTAACATGAACAAGCCTGCGGGAAAAAACAAATGTCAAGATGACCCTAAGTTTTGGTTTGAGGAGTGTCTTTATAATATATAGCCTTGAAAAAATGATTTATGTTCTTGATTGGATAATAGTATTATTTTATGTTGAATTACCATTACATCTTTTGTGTAAGAATACCAAGTTTTCTCACAGAGCAAACCAGAAAGGAGCACCGGAAAATATTATACTAAAAAGGTATTTAAAACAATAACCCTGATAAAACCGTGATTGAGGATGGAGTCTTCTGGAAAATGCTGTACATCCTCAGCTTTCCTGCAGGAGGGACTCCTCATCCTGTAGTAGAAGCTCAGCACCATGCAGGATTGAGTTCCTAAAGAGAGATTATAGAGTGAGTCATCTGTCTGTAAACTGGACTCTGACATGGCACTGAGAACTTAAAAAAACCCCAAAACAAATTTCAACAATTCACAATAAATCATTTTTTCCTGTTAGTCTTGTATTTCCTTTTTCTAGAGAGCTTTTTGTATTACACTGCTATTACATGTGAAGTCACAGCACAATGATAGAATAGTAACAGAGAGGGAGCCGTGCTAGTCTATATACTATCAAAATAAAAAGCAGTCAAGTAGCACTTTAAAGACTAGCAAAATAGCTTATTAGGTGAGCTTTTGTGGAACAGACCCACTTCTTCAGACAGCAGTGGGTCTGTCCCATGAAAGCTCACCTAACAAATAATTTTGCTAGTCTTTTAAAGTGCTACTCGACTGCTTTTTATTTTCACAATGGTAGAGTTTGGGAAGGAGAATTATTTTCACTCGATGCTTAAAATAATTCTTCTGCTATTGTAAACCTACGACAGCTGCAAAGATGTACAATGACAAGAATGATCATGTATTTTATTCTTATTATACAGACACCCTTGTGTAGGCACAACAACAATTAAAATTCCTCAGACTCAAGAGAGTAAAGCCACACTATTCACGTTTGACTAGTCAGATGTGATGGAGAATTCCAGTAGTAGTTGACAAAGCAGAGACTGTCCATTTTCCTCCTGTTATCTCCTTCTCTTCCTCTTATGTGTGAAAGGAAACACAGAGGAGACTCAAAGGAAGTCTCTGTAACAACAGTTCTACAGTCTAGAGTTAAAACTGAAATTTCCCAGCTTTTCCCTCTCATGTGGTAGAATACCTGAACCTTTATATCACAAGGCTTTTAGCACCATTCCTGTTCAGGACAACTTTGATTGTAAATCAGCATATTTAAAACAGAATACCAATAAAATAAGAGAAAGTACAGAATTTTGGACAGCACTGTACTGGTAAATGAAAAATGCTGATTATTATTTGTTCTTGGATATTGCCTTAATCCAGTAGAATTCAGACTGTGCTAATTCAAGCACTGGTTTGCCCATCTGCTTTATGGATTCTTTACCGAGGCGGCCTTCCATTATTTGGTAGTAACTCCCTTATCCACTTCTGGCTGCTGCTTCTTCAATACCTTTTTAAAGACCTTGCATCTACCCCTGCTTGCAGTATAGGAAATTCTTTTAGATTGCAGATGTTTTCTGCAAAGAACTCATTTCTTACGAATGATAGGTGAATGTAGGTTGTCTCTTTTTGGTGCGCATATTACATATATTACATATATTTGTGCGTGAGTCAAATATATAAATACAGTAGACCCCCAATTATCCAAACTAAAGAGGATCAAAGGATGATCGGATAATGGAAATATTGGATAATAGGGAATACTAGTGAAAAAACAGGCGCACACATCTACAAACTCAGTTTATTACTAATGCCAATGAAAACACTATGCAATTATTCTTAAAAATTCTTACATTTGTCCTGTCGGATAAAGTAGAATGTTAGCTAATCGAAGGGTGGCTAATCGGGGTTCTCCTGTAATGCTTTACAATAAGTCTTTTTCTTCTTTTAAAGAAGTTTCCAGAAGTGTGGTAGTTCCAGATCTTGCAGTTGCCACTTGTACAGTATGAGCAGATGTACAGAGGAAGCTTTAGCATAACCAGCGAAAAGGCTCAATTTTCTATTCCATTTAGTTGGCCAGCGCACGATCTTTTGCACACATAGTGAAAACAGGAACATGTCTTCTCTCACAGTCTGCAAATTATCTAACCGAAAGATTGGCAGGTGATTGAAGAGCATGCACACCTTACACTTAGTTCCAGGCAGGCAATGTTTTAATCACAGTCACAGTGATAAAGGACTGGGAGGGCTCACCTTTCCTACACAAACCTAAACACAACATAAGGTCTCAGCTGCAATCCAAGCAATTTCCTGCTTCAGCATTCCTGACACACACACACAGCACAGCTTATTTTAAACCATACCCTGCCTGCATGTGCTTGTGTCATTTTTATATCACAGATCCTGAAACACAGCTTTTTAGAATTCTCCCTCTAACCATGGAGTCATCTTGGAAGACTTTTGTCCCAGTGAATTGTAAGAATTATATTGAATAGTTTATATTTAATTAGTGCTACATTTCAAAGTCAGGCTCCTACATTTCAGAAAGTGGGTATAAGATATGTTATCAAGTAATTTTTCTTTTCTAGAGATCTATTCTTAGAAAATAGACACCATTTATTGCATGCATGCACAAACGAGATATAATTTCTCTACAAGTGCTTTAGGCGGAAGAAGGCCCTTTTGGTTTTTGACCCAGTATGTGAGAAGGCTGCATAAATCGTGCCCATTTTCTGTGAATCAGACTGCATTTGAGGATGGGTGTATACATTCCATACAAAGCACTATAGGGCAGGTGGCAAAACCTTTATCTTCATTCATGAGAGGGTGCTCACCCCAGTAGTCCCACTGATATCATCACCAGTGAGAATAAGGTTTTATGCATTCAGTGGTGGGCTATTTGTGGCCCATCAGGTTGCTCTGCGTGGACCACAAAGACATTTTATTTACCATTGCCCATGCACAGGACTGACAAATTCTGCTGGTTTCTGCCCATGTAGTTGTTTTTCCTACCAATATCACTAAAGTGGCACACTTGTAAAGCAATGTTAAGTGCTGACTGCCCACAACATTGACTGTGAGAGCCATGTGCTCCGTCTGCATCCAATCAGAGCACTGCTATGGTTCAGTCGGCACACCCCACAAATTCTAGGTATTCAAGTGCAGTTTGCAAAACTACCCTATCCTGGGAGACCCTTTTGGTAATGACTTTCCTGTGGCCCATTGAGATAAAGAAGGGTCACTCACATGGCCCACTCACTAGCTTACATTGTCCATCACTGCCTTAAGTAGTGCGCCTGTGAATGGGCACTTACATTCAACCGACTTCATTAGGACACAGTCATCAGCAATCTAATGTTCTCCTGCATGGACCATATTGCAGGACCAGGGCCATAGCTGCAAAGTATCAAAAGGTAATAAATGCCAAGCTTAAATTTAAGTGTGCAGCCTTAAATCTTCATTACTGGGTCTGTATATTAGTTTTTAGTTACATGGCCATGTAGTATTCCTTCATCTAATAATGCAATGTCCTGTGTACAGTATTGTTGTAGATTGCCTGCCTCAACTATTTCCAGGATAATGGACAACGGACAACGTTTAGATGCCCACCCCAAACACACTGCCATACTAATTACTTTCATCCTTGCCCATAACGTTGCATTTAACAGCAGTTACTGGGGGTACTAGGATGGCTCCACCATGTGTTAATCTCTTCATGCACCCTGAGAAAGAATTTATGACAAAATGCACCAGTGCCTTACCTGGGCTACATCAATGTGATTACATGCTCACACAGACGTGATAGAAGACCAAAAAAAAAAAAAAGAAAAACATCACCTATGGGCAAATACTTTTCACAAAGTGATCACTCCAAATCAAATCAGATCTCTCAGTCCCCATTCTTAAGGAAAACTTGTACACCCGTTAAAAAGGCAAACGTGTAACACTGACAGGCCTGGGTTGTTGGCACCAGGAATAGAACCTGCTAGTGTAGGGTTGAAAGCCCTACACTCTACCATGTGAGCTAGAGGTTGTAGCATAGAGATTTCACTCACCCCAGATAAGATCTCAGTACTTCTAGGTACTACACATGGGAAACTTAAACCACAAGAAGTCCTGTGGTGCCTTGTAGACTAACATATTTTGGAGCATAAGTTTTCGTGGGCAAAGACCTGCTTCATCAGCTGCATGGCGGGGGGCGCATTTCAGAGGAGGATTTAAAGAGGGAGTTTCAGTCAAGGGGAGGGCCAGAATTGACAAGGTCTATTCAGTCATGGAGGATGTGGCCCATTAGCAGCAGTTAATGTGGAGTTGTGAACATCAAGGGGGGAAATCAAGTCAGTTCAGTAGGGGGGATGTGGCCCATTAACAGTAGCTAATGTGGAGGTATGCACTTCAAGAGCAGCAAAACTGCTTTTGTAATGGGCCAACCACTCCCAGTGTCTCTTCAATCCTTGGTTGATGGAGTCAAATTTGCAAGTGGCTGGTGAGTATTTGTTTAAGGTTGGCAGGCTGTCTGTAGGTGAGGACAGGCCTGCCTCCCAAGGTCTGTGAGAGTGAAGGATTGTTGTCCAGGATGGGTTGTAGATCATTGAGGATGCACTGGAGAGGCTTTAGTTGGGGGCTGAATATGATGGCCAGTGGTGTCCTCTTGTTTTCCTTGTTGGGCCTGTCTTGTAGCAGGTGGCTTCTGGGTACACATCTGGCTCTGTCAATCTGTTTCTTCACTTCCTTAGGTGAATATTGTAGCTTCAGGAAAGCTTGGTAAAGGTCTTGTAGATGTTTGTCTCTGTCTGAGGGACTGGAGCAAATGCGGTTGTACCTTAGTGTCTTACTGTATACAATGGATTGTGTACTGTGCCCTGGATGGAAGCTGGAGGCATGTAAGAAAGCATAGCGGCCTGTGGGTTTCTGGTATAGGTTGGTATTTATTTGACCATCACTTATTTGCACAGTAGTGTCCAGGAAGTGGATCTCTTGTGTGGACTGGTCCAGGCTGAGGTTGAAATCATGGTGGAACTTTTCAAGATCCTCTTTCCCATGGGTCCAGATGATGAAAATGTCATCAATATAGCACAAGCAGAGGAGGGGGTGCTAGGGGACGAGAGCTGAGGAAGCATTGTTCCGGGTCAGCCATAACGATGTTGGCATACTATGGGGCTATGAGGGAGCCCATAGCAGTGCCACTGATTTGAAGGTACAAATTGTCCTCAAATCTGAAATAGTTGTGGGTGAGGACAAAGTCACAAAGCTCCACCACCAAAATCATGGGCTCAGAGGCATTTATGCCTCATTACAACTCTTTGAAACTTATTAACCATCCTTTGTCTCATGACCGGAGCGATATTAATTGGCTACCTCACATTAACTGGTCTCCTGTAAAGTGTGCAAACCTGTTATTCTTAGCAATCCTAATGTGCGTTTAGTTGTGACACAGACTACTTTTTTAGACGTAAAGAACAGCTGTGTACAGCCTGAATCTTCCACCAAAAGGAAGCTGTTCCATTAAGATATATGAGCTCATCTACCTTGTTCCCCCTAATATAATATCAGTTTCCCTCTATGGCCGTAAGGGCACACAGTAGGTAGATTTAAAACTTTATTTGGATTTTAGAGACAGTACTGGTCCCAGCAATATTCACTATATTTGAAACTAGAAGATTTACCCAGCACCGCTCAGGTCCTTAACTTAATTTTTCATGTTTAGAAAATAAAATGAAAATCTATTGGCTTCATTTAAATCACTGCTCCAGTGTGGGGCTGGGGATGAGGGGAGCAGCTCTTTTTCACTGCAGTACCTTGGGCCAGGTAAGAAGTGCCTTTCCATGGCTGCTGCAGCACCAGCATGCACAGCTGAGGGAAGGTGCATGTCACTTGGCTGAGACAGGTCCAGGTTTGTCTGCCTCCTGTACTCTCCAGCCCGAGTGAACACTGCAGGAATCTACACACTATCCCCTCACTCCCTGACAAAGGGGAAGAGCCAGGAATGTCCAAATCAGGGGAAAAGGGGGAAGAAGGGAGAGTCAGCCCCCCTGCCCTCTGAAAAGGGCATCTCGGGGTGTGGGGAGAGTCAGATGCTTGGGGCTGGAGCTATCCTGGATGGGGAGAGGGAGAGAGGCCCCCAGTCATCTGCTTCCACCTGCTTGATGAATCTATCCCTTTTCTGTATGGTTTTATGAGAAGCAATCCCCTTCCAGGCACTTCCCACTTTCCTGGCACAGCCAAACCCTTACCTTGCTTTACATTATGGTAAGAGGAAGCTGTATGCTGAATTTGGTCTTTCCTTGTGAATCCGAGCAGCAGCAGAACTCCCAAAATTCCCAATACCAATACTTCCTCTTTCTCACCTTACAAAGAGTGAAGAAGCCCTCCTGATGTTTTTGCACAGTATAAATGCACGTGACTTGTCAAGACAACCTCCAAATTCTCTGCTTCTCATCAGGTACATCAGCAGCAAACTTTTGATTAGGCATCTATATTAGTCAGCATAGATATGTCCAGCCCAGCTTTGATTACCGTGCACTTTGTGGGCTAAAGAGACCATCCTACTCAAAAAAGCAGTTGAACCTATGCAGCATGTAGCTGTCCAAATTCCCTTTCTCTCCACAAAACCAGTCACATCTCAAGCTTCATCATAATATGTGAAGGCAATTTTAATAAGACTGGATGCTATTTCCATGCCAGATTTCAACTTCCTGCATCACTTTATTTTGCTTGTAGACTTATTAATATAATTTTCTATTTTTTATTATTAGGAAAGGAGTTAGAGGAAAGGATTATACTTCTTCTGATAAAAGACAGAAAACACTATTCTTGTTCAAACTTAATAAACACCCCCCCCCCAGTCAACAAACACCCCACTACCATCCTCCCTGCCCCTTCTATACTTTTGGCCAGAGATCAAGCCTGGAGGAGTTTAGTTCATGAAATTAAAGTTTCATAAAGGTCTGAATTAATGAGTATAAGAGGTTGGAATGAAAATGTTATACAACTTTAACTACAGCTGTTTTGTGGCCTATGTCAACTAATCTACCTCTCCAAATGAGACTGTCATAAAAATACAAGATTAGTCAGTGTAAAAGTACTTGTACTTCTTTTTCCCTGATAAAGGGTTAACTTTAATGAAATAATAATTCTATTTAATAATTAAAAATTAATACCACCACTTGCCCAGGAATTTGCAAAATAAACAGTGGTCACAGAGAGATGATCTGAACAGTGTTCCCTGTAAGTTGAGTGCTTGGGTGGCTACCCAGGGGAGATTCGGGTGCCATCCAGCTCTTTATGAGAGCATCCACAGCTGACCACAGATGGCAGCATGTGTTTCTATGGTGGTGCACATCCACACATGCCTTGGTGCACATGACAAAATTTATTCTACCCATGGATGATAAAATTAGGGGAAACACTGGATCTGAGCTATGAAGGAAACACATGCAGTTCACAAAAGTTGAAAAGACATGGAGAATGGCTTGTAAATTACGGTTGTCCTGAGTCACATAATCTTACTAGGTTTGTCTACTAACAACAGCCCATGTCACTTTGCCAGCTCAGTAATGGATAAATGTGGAAAACATGTTTCTCTGTTCTGTTTTAAGCAGTGAAAACAAAATGTTTTCATCATGTATGTTCTCATAATGTATGTATTAGCAGAGGATACATTGTTATTTCACAGAACTCAAGGCCAGGAAAATGTGACTATGTACAATAAGTGTTGTGGGGGAAGGTGGGAGGGAAAAGCTGGATAGGTACTCCACCAGAACCAGGCCTTACTAGGAGGGCGGTCTTGCATGGACCCGGCCATCCTGTGTCCCACATGCTGTTTTTTGAACAGACTTATTGCCAAGCTAAATTTTCCTTCAACTCTAGAATTTATAGGATGTGTTTGGCTTTCGTTAAAAACACTGCCATTTCTTCCCCAGGCAAACAACGCTGATTTAGCTAGGCAGGACATAAACAGAAAGAATGGTTCACTAATTATTTATATAAAGTCAAAGATAGCCGCAATCTGGAAGTTTCACAGAATCTGGAAGCTGTTGAGGTATTTTGGATATGTGTGTGTGTGTGTGTGTCACTTTATTTTTACTAATGTACAGGGTAGCCTTGTCAGAATACACCGCAAAACAACCGGCTGTTCAAGCAGAGAAAGCTAATTTACAATTTTATTACTTTCCCCAATACTCAGATCTTTAATAATTTATTTATATGTTGCATCAAGATTTTGTGAATGTATAATGATATAAAGCCCAATTCTGCAAATCTTACATATGTGAGCAGCCCTTACTCATTCAAGCAGCTTCATTGATTTTATAGGATTACTTGCATGAGGAAGGATTACACAAATGCTTGTAGGATGGAGTCCAGGTTAAGTTTTTACACAAGGAAAATAGGATTCTGTATGTAGTGAATGTTTTACCTTGGTTCCAATCCTGCAAACATGCATAGGATAGTTTTATTGATGTTAGTGTGGTCACTTCTGTGTTCCTCCTTAAGCATGTTCATAAGAGCTTGAAGTGTCAAAGCTTCAGTTATAGTTTGATAAATTATTTCCCTGCATTTTAAAAAAGCATGAAACAATCTGATCAAATGTAGAAAGGGAAAGACATATTCCAAAAGTAGTAGTGACGATTTATCTATACAAAAAATGTATACAGTTCCTTTTATCCCAAAGAATTCTAGAGCATTCTAAAGATTATACACAGAGTATGTAGATGTGATTGTGCCTATTCCTATTTCTTGCTGCTGCCGCTTGGAAAGAAAAAAGTATCGAGGAGGTTGGACAGAAATACTACTGCTCCTAATAAAAGAAATGCAAAACAGCAGGAGGAGATCATTGCAAAGCTTTTGCATATTTATTATCACTTTCAATTTTCCTGAAAGGGAGCATTAAATGTCACCAACTCCAGGATGAAGTGTGGCACATGCAAACACAACATGCATGTTTAGGGCAAGAAGTGAAGAACAGCACATGCAACTGAATCAGCAAGATAGATTTAAGAAAGGCAGAATGTACAAGCCTGATCCTGCAAGTACTTCTGCACATTTTTGAATATTGCACAAATGCCTACTTCAAATTAAGCATGTGGATAAATGACCACAGATTGGGGTCCCTATTTAGACTTAATATATTAGTATTCCTCTGGTGAGAAGTGCCATGTCATTTTTAATGGGTACAATCAGTCATAAATTGGACCTGCGTCTCATCCCAGAGACTTTACTGATTTAGAGTTAAAACTGTTTAATGCACAAATCAACTATAAGTGTGTGTAATACACTCACAAGAAAAGAAAAGAAAAGTAACATCATTCGGGGATGTATTGGCAGGAGTGTTGTAAGCAAGATGCAAGGGCTACGTCTACACGAGAAGCATCTGTTGACAGAAGTCACTATGGAAGGGATTTCCCGGCAAAACTCCTGTCCACAGATTGCATCTACACATTAAAGCAGATCAAAAAAGCAATCTTTTCTGTTGACAGAGTGCAGCCAGACTGCCTGGCCGTCCCTCCACAGAATGGCTGACCAGAAGTGCAAACAGATCTGCACGGTGAACCGGAAGCCCAGGGTGTTGACAAAAGGGCCCTGGAGCATCTACATGGCTGTTTTCTTAACAGGAAACTGTCAAGAAAGGTGTTATACCTGAACACGGAGAAGTATAATGTTGCTGGCAGACTGTTGGCAAAGCACATTTTGCATACGGATGCTCTGTGCATTTTTCTGACAAAACCCATTTTTTCCTGAAAATGCCTCATGTGTAGACACAGCCAAGATATAATTCTTCCATTTTACTTGACATTGATAAGGTTTCAAATGAAGTACCGTGTACAGTTCTGGACGCTACACTTTGGGAAAGGCGGGGACAAAGGGGAGAAAATATAGAGAAGAGCAACAGACATGACTGAAGAGCTAGACCATATGACACATGCAAAAGATAGAAATGAAGTTGGGTTTGTTTTGTCTGGGGAAGAGAAGATTAAGGGGAAATATGACAACAGACTTCAGTTGTGTAAGTGGTTGTTATAAAGAGGAGGATTTTTTTTTCTTATTCACTCAGGACAAGAAGTAATGTTCTTAAACTGGAGCAAAGGAGATTTAATGCAGAGATTAGGAAAATTTCCTATCTGGAAGGGTAGTTAATTATTGGAATAAATTACATAGGCAGGTTGTGGAATAGCCACTGATGTAAATTCTTAAGAACAAGTTAGACAAACACCTGCCAAGGGTGGTATCCTTGTACTAAGTCCAGCCTCAGTGTAAAGGACTGGATTGGATGATCTATTTCATCTATTAGATGGTCTCGTTCAGTTCCATGTGGGCCTGATGGTTAGAAAAAAATGCAGAGGGGAAACTGCTATGTACTAGTTCACTAACATAACTTCTTGCACATGTAGGTGTTCCTTAGAAGTGTCCTTCTGTGTACTGGTCCTCTTCTACAATACAAGATCTGGTGGGACCAAATTCAGAGAAGTTTTACTGCAGGGAGTGAAGCTACCTGGGCAAGGCTTTCAAAATATAAGGTAAAAATGTTCTGTCTTTGAATTTCCTGAGATTCTGTTGTAATTTTACTATTAATTTAGCAATACTATCTGGTTGGTTGGATAATATTAAATCACAGAAGCAATCCAACTGAACTACCTGGAAGAGTGGCATAATAAACTCTTTAGCTCAGATTCTCAAAAATATTTAGGCACCTACCTTCTATTGATTCTAACAAATAGCAACCTCAATAGCTTTGAGGCTCAGGACTTTATTAATTAAATGTCCTTTATTTTAACTTGGGGGAATACTCAATTTCCTCCCCATATAACTTTCCCTTTAAATCCTGAATAAACTACCATCGATCTAGGTATGAAGAATTTGATAAAAATATCTCAAAAGTTCATTGATTCAACTCTTAATTGGACAGAAAGTTTGGGGTGTTGGGCCTACCCAATCACAAAGGTTGAGTAGAATTCTGCAAGGTAGAAGTTCTAGTCTCTGCTGGCTGGAGAAGCAAGAGGCCAAGTCTTCTTCACAGCAGTGAGTGGCATTCAACTGCTGGGCCAGCCCAAGTGTGCACCTCTAATATTCATAAAGTCACTGTGGAGCAGTTGTAGCTAATGGTTTGATCATATTAGATGTTTTGGGACAAACTTTTAAAATTTTCATACATGTATTTGCATTTACAGATCAGATAACTAAATGGCTAAGTGATCTTCATTTGTAAACAAAAAATACAAGTTTTGCCCATTGAATATTGTAGATACAAGTTTAGAGACCCGTTGTGAAAATTCTGTCCTTTATTAGGAATAGTTGAATAGCCTGCAATTCTGTAGGCTCTGTTTATTTCTGTTTTATTAAATACTTAAATATAGAATTGTTACTTGCTTAAATTTAGATTTAATCAACATATTGTGAGAAACACATCTTATAAGAGCACTTCAAAATTTCTGAAGCTCATTCACAAAATTTAAGTTCCTGCCATTTAATTTGTTTTCAAAATATGACAGGTGGCTGTACATGATTTACCAGAAGTTTTATCTTTCTAAAGATTCAAGTTTTGTTTAGAACAAATATTTTTAAAAAGCCACAGCCAACCCAAATTTGTAGTGAAATATAGCTAGATATAGTACTGGTATAGTACGAGACCAGGGGAGGATTTAAAGTTAGTAGGGCCCTGTGCTCAGCTTCATTTTTGGGCTCTCCTGGGGACCCAGCCAAGAAAAAGAATATTCACTTTTTCTGCCCCTTCCATTTTTCATTACTTTGAATTCATCCTCTTCTTATGTAAGTAATAAGAAGTAAATGAAAATAAAGTGAAACCTTGATTGTTTTTGTAGTCTTTTTTTTTTCTACAGACCACTTAAAAATTGCTAAGGGTCTCAGTGGACCATTTAATGATCTTTCCAAATATTGTTTGTACCATTAGCTAACTATTGTAAGTGCTTTGGGTAAGAACACTTTATTAAAAAAACACATAATACTCTTTCCTTAGTCCACCTGAGTGAAATTCCTGCAGCACAGTTTGAGAATTTCTGGTCTGGATGAAGCCTTTTATTTGCATTATGCTACCATGAAAAATGTGTACAAATAAAATGTGTAGATAGTGCATGAATGGAAGAAACTTATTCAATCTGAGAAAAAATATATTCAGGTGGCTTCCTTTCTCTACTTTTTCATTACAAATACATCAATTAAGTCATCATAAGTAATATTTTGTAAACGGGCACTTTCAATTTAACAATTACTGAACTTGTCAAATGTTCCTGACTCATTATATTTAGCAAATAATTTCAAACTAATTTCAATACAAAAGAAGAATGTTCACTAGAAGCATTTGTGACAGGCATTGTTAAAAATATATTCAGAATGGTATCTACATTTGGAAAAGTTGCCTGCAAACTGTCATGTGTCTGTCTATATAAATCAACTTGTGCTCTCAAAGCACAGACCTCATCATTTTTGATAAAATGAATTAAATGTTTCACTTCATCTCCAGAAAGATTTGTGTCTATGTCCTCTGGGTAGAATTCACTTAATTTCTTATTGTAGTGGCTTTTAGCGTCTTCATCCATACTTCTGTCAAAACAACATGAAAAGTAAATCAACAGTTTTCTTTAGTGATTCACCTCTACTCTTCCTGTCTCTGATATTGCACTATTTTTGTTACAAATAAGATTGATGATTTGAACAATGATCTTTTCTTTCCCAGTTAAAATGATTTCATTGTCTCTACTTTCATCAAAAAAATAACTTTCTGTATTTTTTAAAAAAATTTTATTTAATGTTATTTCCTCTGCTTCCCTGGGCTTATAGTCATTTTGAACTTCCATGACAAAACCTGTAACTGAAGTTAGCAAGACTGAGACTGGCAGCCCTCAGGGACAATGGGAAGAGGCCAGCTCTCCAGCTGAGCTTGATGGACAGGGTGGGGCAGACCAATGAGGGAGTGAGGACGCTGGGGAGAGTCCCATCCTCTGAGAAGGGTCCTGACCCCTGAAGCAAGTACCTGACCTGTAGCACAATCAAGGCCTGAGAAGGAGGCCTTGGACTTTCAAAGAACAGACAGAAGTGAACTGTCTTTACACTCCAGAGACAGTTTGTGAGGTCTCCCTGCCACAGAGTGGAGTGATGTGTTTTTTACTAACTTTTTCCATTTGTTCCATGTTCTTCTGGTATTTTGTTAATTAATTGTTGTTCAATAATTTGTATTTGCTGAAATTATAAGTGGGCAAGGGAAACAGCCAGTGTGGAGAGACCATCCCAGAGTCGGGGCACCCAGCCTCTGCTCTAGGTGACCACAACAAGAGGAAGAGTCAAGACTCAGGAACCCTGGGCTCAGCCGTGTTGGGGAGTGGAGGAAGTGGAAAAGGAGCTCCTGAGGCAGCGGCCAACAGCAGCACAATATTACAGTGGCAGTAGGACTCAGAAGGAGAGGGCTGCGCAGCCACACATCCAGGCCGTGTCTACACGTGCACGCTACTTCGAAGTAGCGGTGCCAACTTTGAAATAGCACCCGTCACAGCTACACGTGTTGGGCGCTATTTCGAAGTTGAAATCGACGTTAGGCGGCGAGACGTCGAAGTCACTAACCCCATGAGGGGATAGGAATAGCGCCCTACTTCGAAGTTGAACGTCGAAGTAGGGAACGTGTAGACGATCTGCGTCCTGCAACATCGAAATAGCGGGGTCTGCCAAGGCAGCCATCAGCTGAGGGGTTGAGAGACGCTCTCTCTCCAGCCCCTGTGGGGCTCTATGGTCATCGTGTGCAGCAGCCCTTAGCCCAGGGCTTCTGGCTGCTGCTGCCGCAGCTGGGGATCCATGCTGCAGGCACAGCGTCTGCAACCAGTTGTCGGCTGTGTGGATCTTGCGTTGTTTAGTGCAACTGTGTCTGGGAGGGGCCCTTTAAGGGAGCGGCTTGCTGTTGAGTCCGCCCTGTGACCCTGTCTGCAGCTGTTCCTGGCACCCTTATTTCGATGTGTGCTACTTTGGCATGTCGACGTTCCCTCGCAGCGCCTATTTCGATGTGGTGTTGCCCAACGTCGAAGTTGAACGTCGACGTTGCCAGCCCTGGAGGACGTGTAGACGTTATTCATCGAAATAGACTATTTCGATGTCGCTACATTGAAATAAGCTATTTCGATGTAGCGTGCACGTGTAGACGTAGCCCCAGTTGCCATAGAGAAGCAGCACTTTCCCTCTTCAAAGGGTGGCTTTTTCCTGTGGACTGGGTAGCTTGCAGGCTCTCCACCCCACCAACTGCACTCTCCCTTCTCCCACCACGGGCTGTCCTCCCCATCCCGCAGGCAGCTGCCACTTGCCAGGTGGTGGCCAGCAGCACCAACACAGGCTGGAAAGTTACAGAGGAGTACTGGGTAGCCACACAGCTGGAGGCCAGAGAGAAGTGGCACTTTCCTGCTTCAAAGCAGTGCTTTTCTCTGGCTGGCTGCATGGCTTCCCCATGCTCTTTTGCAGATCTCTAGCTCATGTTCACGCTGCTTGCCACCTCCTGCCAGCTCTCTTGAGGCTCCTGCCCCTGCCCTCATCCCTCTCTACAGTGGGACTGTCCCCCTGTCCCCCCACATGCTGGTGGGGATGGTGCCAGACCCAGCAGTGGACTGCACAGCCCTGGGGGCCCCATGTTTTTGAGGGTCTGTTTCATTGTACATTGGCTTCTGTACTAGATGTAGGAACATAGTAGTTCCTTGTGTGCCACATTAAATGTTCATGGTTGAATTATAATTTTCTGAAGGTAGGAGGTGTATAACAGAACTAAGATCATATTTTAACAGTGTGTATGGGAGAGTTGTTAAACAGTACCCTGGCATTTCTTAAAATCCCCCAGTTACTCCTTCAAAAGCATTTAATTTCATCCCAGTAACAAAAATATTGTCATCATCATGGCCCTCTTGAGCTTCTCTATAGTTCCATGTGTGTTGTAGATGCTCTGCACATCACTACTGATGCCTGAAATGATCAATATTGCTATTCCTATCAATAAAGTTGATAGCAATATAACGTTGGTATTGGAATAACCTTGGAATAAAGCCAAAATATACATTTCAATAATTAATTTTGTGGCTATAAACAGCTACCCACTATTTCCACTGACAATAAAAAGGAATCCCTAAGTGACCTGTCAATCCCTCTTTCCACCTGTACTTATAGAATGAAAAGCATTCCCGCCTGAGAATGCCACCATGGCTTCACTTGTGAAACAGAGCACAATGAGGAAGAGGTATTCTGTTGTATATTTCTCAGATCAAGTCCTTGCCTCTACTTGGGTCAAATGATGAAAAACACAGTCAAGCTTCTTTTCTCCCTGGCAGTATTTAATTACATCTAAGACCTGTTGTAAAATCTTTGATTCATTGAGAACACTTGCCTAGTCTGCAATTAGTAAGACTATCCCCTTCTAAACATGTCCTTATACTCTGCCGTGGTAAGGTGGGTTTACCCTTAATCAGCCAAAAATCTTAGGAATGGCACAAATTAAAGTATAGGAAGGTTATTTTCTTGCTTTAAGGGATATTCACCACTGTCTGTGTTCTAGTGGAGTAATAATGAGCTACTGTAGCCAAACAGTAGGAGATGCATGTCAGATGGTTCTCCAATAACATTAGGGGGAAAAAAAAAGGAAGTGATGTATGGGATATGGAAGGCAGATTAAGTTGTTAATGTATATTAGTATATTCTTAATTTCCTTTTAATTGAAAAAGACATATTGACTTTAATTAGAACCATTTCACAGGAACTGTCAATTAGCACATGTCAAAGCAGTTAATTCAGAACAGAATTGTTTTAATTAGGGTCTGCTTTCCTTTAACTGTGGGGCCAATGAAATCAGCCTTTCCTTATCAAGGTTTTAAATGTCTTTAAGACATACAATACAAGTGTAGTCTCTTATCTATTATTAGAAGCCCATATGGATAACATTAAAATGATGATTCTGGCATTGTTCATGCAGCACAAATCAGTTTCCTTTATGACTGTTGGAATAAAAAGATGGCTTTGAACAAAGATGATTTTAAAAGCACAAATTTATCCTACTTTAAAGAGATTACAAAATTTATGACATACATGTTCCCATGTAAAGTATTATTTAATATATCTGCTCAGATAAATGTGCCCAGTCAAACACTTTGTGTGTTCTATCAGCCAAGGACACATAAAACATTGTCAAAGAATGCAGTAGCATTTTCTCCATAAACGAACAGTCTCAGTGATTATTTTGGACAACGTAGAGCCAGTATGGTTAACATTCATTGCATGCAAAGATGTAACACCAATTGCCAATGCAGTGACTGAAAACACGAGTGAGCTAATGTGATCTAAGTACTCAGACAATGATTTAAGTCTTGACTTTCACATTATAGTTTTATAAATATGTCTGACTGATCTACCTTGATTCATGGCTAGAACAAGTAATGCCCCCATCTTGGTCTTCAAGCAGGTGCAGTGACTGTATTGTTGGTATGGCATCAAGTAAAAGAACATCTCTGGAAAATATACCAAAAATGTAAAAAGAATTAATGTGAAATGTAGATTTAGTTTTCTCATACAAGGGGTAGACACTATTTTACTGACCTACATCAACTGAGGATTACAGAGATTAGTCAAAGGAATACTTAATAGTTGAATGTGGATTCCAAAGAGGATTATCTGGTAAAATATGTATCCTGATGCTTTATTGAACATATTAAGGGCCTGATTAACTTAACCCTAACAGCAACATCATTTTCCAAAAGGGACTAATTAAAAGTATACCAGAATAATACTTCATCTATTATGTTGAACATACTATATGCTTGTAGTGGGACTATTTGGATGTATGAATTGCAGGAAGTCCTATGATAGAAATACTTAAATAAGATTTTTACAAACCCTGAAGAAGTAGGGGAACTTTCACTTGACAGCCTCTTGAATTGAATAGTGGGAATTCTACTGAAGCCTGAGTATTCTGGCAATCACTACAGATATAAAGAAGAGCCTCTTCATACCC
This sequence comes from Carettochelys insculpta, assembly GCF_033958435.1. Lineage (NCBI taxonomy): Eukaryota > Metazoa > Chordata > Testudines > Carettochelyidae > Carettochelys > Carettochelys insculpta. The sequence continues at coordinate 74,325,921 of NC_134141.1, forward strand.
TAGCTTCCTGCTTCCCATTCTATAGAAGGTGTAATTTTCGTACAATTTAACAATTATACACTTACTTTTTATGTTACCTATTTACAATTATATGTTAGAATAAGACCCTTATATTCATTCATTAATCCCATTGTGGCCCATTTAAAATCTCTACTTATCAGTTTAAATACTTACCATAATTTAGAATTCTTCTTTAAGCAGATCTAAGGCACATTGGCACTGAAATGTATAATCCAGCCTCTTTTATACCACTGCAGAAACAATGCTTTGGATTCCGAGCATATGATTTTGCTTGCACTGTATGGTTTATTTGAGAAATTAAGAACGGCTATATTTGTTTCACCCATGTTTTAATATCTCTCCAATACCTGTGGTGGAGATGAAGGATTGCCATATTTACACTATAGTTTATGCAGTGTTAAGCAAATGTAATAGCTATTACCATATTCAGAGCATTATGATTGTAGGAAATAATATTTTATAGTCTAGAAAAATTAGTGAAACTAATCAATCACCACAGCACCCCTGAGAGTTCAGCAGTAATATATTCTTATCCCTGTTTTACAGATGGGACAACTGAGGCATTAAAAATGGCCGACTCAAGCCACAAACCAACTCAACCCAGGAGTAGAACTAAGAATTTTTGGCTCCCAGCTCCATGTGCATTACTTCGGATTATACCACCTTCCTACCAATATACTAATAACAATTTACTGCACATCTCAATACAGTGCACTTAAGTTCCACATACTTAAGCACTACAATGCATTTTTTTCTCATTTATTACTGAGTCTATTCATTGCTCAGCAGGACTAATGTCTACACATTATGGATCTCATCATGAGTAGTGTGTTCTGATTTCAGGTACATCTGACAGGTTCTGATAACAATCTGTCATATAGAACTTTAAAAGCACTCTTTACACATATCGGTACAGTATCTTTCAGCTCCTGTTGGCTCCTTGATCTGCTGTGGAAATTCAAACTCTTCTGCCAGTTTTGGTTTATGTAAGGTTGACCCTCATAACTATTTTTAAAAAGATATGCCAAAATGTTACAAGATACAGTGGATTTTACTCAGTTTGATAGCAGTTTTGAAATATCCACTTAATAAAAAATTAAGTTTTACTAAGTGATTTGCCAAATGAATCATGTGCTATTCATGTATTGTTCATGAATCAAACCAAGAGCCCTTTTAAAAAATGAGGAGCATTAGGGAAATTTAATAGCTTTTTAACAGCTTATTTAAATTATATTAGTTATGATTTCCAATAATTTTTAATCCAAACATCATGGCTGGAGTAAGATGTAGCAGAACTCTCTCTGAAAAGAGTAATTTTCTGATTAAAATATTTTGTTTCCTGGTTTGAGAAATGAAAGAGGAAAAATGAACTTCTCAGTTTTGTATTTATTTGTCATATCTGGATCCTTACAGTGTAACAATTTGACCAATCACACATAAAAGCACTGATGGCTTGGGAAGAATACACTTCACTTTATGAATCATAATTAGTATCATTAAATACCTTCTGAACAGATACTTCCTGCAGACTGACCAGCCTGGAGATCGAATTCCTAGTAGTTTCTGGTGCAATAGTTTGGCATGGATGGTGCATTTGTAGAATGACTTGTTAGCATTCCAGCGGTATATGTAACTTTAGCTAGGATTTCCTATTACAGATTAACAACATTTCTAATTCCTTGATTGATTGTCTAGTGTATAAAGCCAGATGTATTTCATAGCATCATGTACATTCACAAAGTTCTTTTCTTCTTGCTGAGGTTTGCATCCTTGACCTGATTTTGCCAATGGCTACCTGGCCTCGCAATATACTATTGCTTTTCAAAATTATTTTCTAATAGTGACAGCTATACTTAAATATAATTGTACAATAGAAATACAAATGTTAACTGTTCATTGCTTCCTAAAACTGCTAAACATTCACTAATTTCCTAAACAAAATCACTATGAGCTAGAGAGTTAGGATCATTACTCCCCCTTTTATAGAAGAGGAAACTGAGGCTGAAAGATTAAATATCTTTCCCAAGGACACATGGCAAGTTTAGTGGCAGAAGAGGGGTTAAACTAAAATTGCTCATTCTATGTGCATTCATCTAGACCAGGGCCTCTCATATTTATTTAATAGCGAAGACCACATCATAGAGGGATTTGCTTGTGAACTCCTCCCTTCAGAATCGCATGTGATCGCAGAACTTGTTACATAGAAAAATAATGTAAGGAAAATATCTATATACAATATATATAAAATTCAATTTATCAGCTGGAAAAAAGGACAGACAACCTCACGTGACCAACCAGCAACACCTGGTCACCAGAAAGTATTCTGTGAACCACCAACAATTCACTGATTCCAGTCTGAGACTCACTGCTCTAGCTCACATTAAATCTTCAGGCTTATTCCTTTAGGTCACTCTGCCTAATGCTACAGCAATGTTTACTAATCTTTTATTAAAGAATTCTCCAATTACAAATAAAGCATTGGGGATGTTAACATACATAAGTTATATTGAAGAAGGCTTCAGATCAACACATTGTATTTCATAGCAAAGTCATAAAATATGCGAACATAACATCTAATGAGGGAAATGTTGCATGCAGATGTCTGTTTGCCTATTATCCCATAAAATGACTGTATATTTTTATTTATATGAGTAACTTCAGACACAAACATGTTACTATAAATGCATTCATTTAGGAAAATGTATAAACACAATATGAATCTAATATACATGTAAAACTGTTTTAAAACCAGATATTTAATGTTTATAAAAAGAATAGAGATGAAAAAATGTGCATAATTACATTTTTTGCTACTCTTGATGAAGACAAGAAATATAGGTTCTCAGCTGGCACATTATTTCTGATGTGGCAGTGAAGTGAAATGTGTACCTAACATCATGTACCCTTTACATGATGCAAAGGAGTATAATTTTATTTCTGTTGTATTTAAAAGCTCTGTCTAGCCACATTGGCGACCAATTTCAGCTTTACTGCAGCGCATGGATAGCAAAGTCACATATCCTTAAGTTAATGCAAAGGGCATAAGAAAGGAAAGAGAAAGTATAATTTTTGTTGTTGCTGTTGTCATTTGAAATTTACACAGGATCTGTGCATATTGGGCACCATTTCATTTTTATTGCATAGCACTGATAGCAATGTCACATATCATTAAGTTAACACCAAGTAAGTAAAAAAGAAAAACTGAATTTTTACTGCTCTTACTGTTGTTTGAAATTTCCATATTCTGTGTATGTATTTCTTTTGTCAGGGGGACAAAGTATCAGAAACTTTAATATAAAACATAAAGGCTTCGTCGACAATACAGTCCCATTTCAAAAGGGGAATGCAAATGAGGCAAATTGGAAATGCAAATGAAGTGCCACTTTACATATCTCATACTTCATTTGCATAATCACATTTTTAAGGATAGTCTTTTGGAAGAAAACAGCAGTATAGATGGGGTTCTTTATTTTTGAAAGCACCCTTCCTTCTGAAAAAAAAATAGGAAGAAGGAAACTTTCAAACAGGGTTTTATTTTGAAAAAAAAACATCTACACTGCTGCTTTTCTTTCGAAAGACTCTCTTTCGAGCATGTGATTATGCAAATTAAGTGTGAGACATGTATATAGACACATCATTTGCATTTCTGATTTGCCTCATTTGCATTTCCCTGTTGAAAGGGGACTGTAGCGTAGATGCAACTAAAAAGTTGCATGGTGCAGTGGCCAGAAATCTAGTGCTATCTATACGTCCTGTCCATGGGATAAGGATTCAGAACTAAACCCCACATCGAGAAAATAACACCAGTTGTGTGCCCTTAGTCCCCAGTGCAGACATGTGGCATGAAAGGGCTGCTTTACTCATTTCATTACACACATTTCTTATGTTTCTCTCCTGGGTAGTCCCAGGTATCCCAAGGGAGACAGGGGGCATTCTTTGGGCAACACTGAGTTAAATGAGTATGTGGATCCAATTCTGAACCCAAGTAAAACTGCCATCAAGGCAGCATTAGCAGATAGGTTTTTTTCAGTACAGTGAATTCATTCCCAGCAACTGTCTCTGGCTATGTCTACACTAGAGTGATCTGTCGTCAGACATTTCATTCGGAAGATATCTTCTGACAAAACTCCTGTCAACAGATGATGGCCAGACTGCCAAGTGGATCAAAAGAGCAATCCACTCTGTTGACAGCAGCTGGACTGCCCAGCCGTTCTCCTGACAAAATGGACTATCCGAAGCATAGCAGACAGGGCTTTCCAGTGTCCTGGAAGCTCTGTCAGTTGACAAAGCCCAGCCTCCCCCGTACCCGCCCAAGAATCCACACAGCTTTCTGTTGACAGAGGCATTCTGCCTCATGCAGGGAGCAGCAGAATGCTATTGACAGAAGTGCCACATTCGGTCAATTTACTGTCGACAGAACAGCTTGGGAATAAGGACACCACATGGGTTTTGTAGACAAAACTCTCTACTAGAGACGTAGGCTCTGTATCTGAGTGCAAAATTGGGTCCTTTATCTAGTTTAATCTTTTAATCATTTATATGCTGTATCTAACAATGGCTCCTCAGGGTCATACAAAAGTTTAAAACTCCTGACTTTGGCAGAACTCTATAGTGGCGATGTAATCTAGTGCACATATTAAAGGAGTAAGCTGTAGAAAGGTAGAGTACAGCAGCACTAAATTAAACTACGCTCCTTTTGTAGTGCAAAGGGACTGAAAACCAGCTGGATCTGGGCCACTGAGAATTTGTCCAGCAAGGGGATGGCTGGGAACCAGGGCTGGGGTGCCTAATAGATAGAACAGCAGAGAGTGGCCAGAAACCAGAGCCAATGCTCAGAACAGAAGACATGAACTGGAGCCTAGTTTCAGAGCTGGGTTATCTGAAGAGGAAATAGAAACAACCAGGCTGATGCGAGCACGAGCAAATGGTTTAAGCAATCAGCACTTGGCTGCTGCTGCTCCACTTAAGAGATCAGCTGATCCCTTTGGCCAATGAGGTGGTTTGTCCAGTCAGGTGGCTCAGTTGGAGTGCATGGAGGTTAAACTAGCAGGTAAGCAGGCTAGCTGTGGGTACTTATTCCTAAGGTGTGTGTGTGGGGGGATGCTTTCAGCTGGTGCAGAGCTGTAGAGCCCTGTGTGAATACAAAACTGGTATCCACATCCACGTTTTTAAAAATGACCTGTCGATATCCATGGATGTGGATGCCCACAGATATAAAGCAAATATCCACAAATTTGCAAGGTTCTATATATAAAATTTGCACTTGCATCTGTAGCTGCAAAAATGAGATGTGGATGCCAGTACCCAAGGCTATAAAGCTGAGATCCATGGATTTGCAGGGCTCTAGAGAGCTGGCGTACTCAGCATGTATGACATCCTTTCCCTTCTGGCATGTTGAAGGTAGGGTGTGTTCAGAGAGATGGCTAGATCATGTTGTGCCCTTGCAATTTCCAGGAGAAGACCATTTCTAATTTAGGTAGGTTAGAGAAGCTCTAAGGTGTCTTAATCTATGCTGGGAGTGGAGACAGCAAGAATCTGGTCTGAGAAACAGGAAGCCGTGTATATACTCCACCAAAATGATCTTCAGTGCAGCAGAGGATCTAGGCCATTGTATAACAATGCATGCTCAATTAAATATATGTTTAAGATACAATAGCTTAAACATCCACTCTTCTACATAAGGTTCATTTCACTGTAATGGGCTACATCAAAATAAGCCATGCCAACACGTAAGTGCAAATGTGATATCACTTAATTTTTTTGTTTTGTTTTTTGAGTCTTGGGGAAGTCCCATCTTCTCCATCCCTTGCCAAAGGTGACGTGCACACACCAACATCTTCAGAATATCAAACACAGGCTACCTCTACAGTAGCCCCTTCCTTTAGAAAGGGACATGGTAATGAGCGAGGTCAGAAGATGCTAATAAGGCACTTCCATGAATGTGCAGCACCTCATTAGCATAATGTTGGCTGCAGCGATTCAAAGGGGCTGCTTTCGAATTGCACGCTGCCCATGGAGACAGGGTCTTTTCAAAAGGACCCTCCCATCTGCATAAGAACATAAGAATGTCCATACTGGGTCAGACCAAAGGTCCATCCAGCCCAGTAGCCTGTCTGCTGACAGTGGCCAGTGCCAGGTGCCCTAGAGGGGGTGGACCAAAGACAACGATTAAGTGATTTGTCTCCTGCCATCCATCTCCAGCCTCTGACAATCAGAGGCCAGGGACACCATTCCTACCCTAAGCTAATAACCTTTTATGCACCTAACCTCCATCAATTTATCTAGCTCTTTCTTAAATTCTGTTACAATCCTAGCCTTCACAGGCTACGTCTACACGTGAAGCCTACATCGAAGTAGCTTATTTCGATGTAGCAACATCAAAATAGGCTAGTTCGATGAATAACGTCTACACGTCCTCCAGGGCTGGCAACGTCGATGTTCATCTTCGACGTTGCGCAGCACCACATCGAAATAGGCGCTGCGAGGGAACGTCTACACAAGTAGCACACATCGAAATAAGGGTGCCAGGCACAGCTGCAGACAGGGTCACAGGGCGGACTCAACAGCAAGCCGCTCCCTTAAAGGGCCCCTCCCAGACACAGTTGCACTAAACAACACAAGATCCACAGAGCTGACAACTGGTTGCAGACCCTGTGCCTGCAGCATGGATCCCCAGCTGCAGCAGCAGCAGCCAGAAGCCCTGGGCTAAGGGCTGCTGCCCACGGTGACCATAGAGCCCCACAGGGGCTGGAGAGAGAGCGTCTCTTAACCCCTCAGCTGATGGCCGCCATGGTGGACCCCACCATTTCGAAGTTGCGGGACGCGCAATGACTACATGGTCCCTACTTTGACGTTGAACGTCGAAGTAGGGCGCTATCCCCATCTCCTGATGAGGATAGCGACTTCGACGTCTCGCCGCCTAACGTCGAAGTTAACTTAGAAATAGCGCCTGACGCGTGTAGCCGTTCCGGGTGCTATTTCGAAGTTAGTGCCGCTACTTGGAAGTAGCGTGCACGTGTAGACACAGCTACAGTCTCCTCTGGCAAGGAGTTCCACAGGTTAACTATGCGCTGAGTGAAGAAGAACTTTCTTTTATTAGTTTTAAACCTGCTACCCATTAATTTAATTTGGTGTCCTCTAGCTCTTGTATTATGGGCACAAGTAAATAACTTTTCTTTATTCACCCTCTCCACACCTGTCATAATTTTATATACCTCTATCATGTTCCCCCTCAGTCTCCTCTTTTCTAAACTGAAAAGTCCCAATCTTTTTAGCCTCTCCTCATACGGGACCTGTTCCAAGCCCCTAATCATTTTAATTGCCCTTTTCTGAACCTTTTCTAGTGCCAGGATATCTTTTTTTAGGTGAGAAGACCACATCTGTGCACAGTGTTCAAGATGTGGGCGTACCATAGATCTATATGGGGCAGTAAGATACTCCTTGTCTTATTTTCTAACCCTTTTTTAATAAAACCTAACATCCTATTTGCCTTTTTGACTGCCTCTGCACACTGCGTGGATGTTTTCAAGGAACTATCCACGTTAATTCCAAGATCTCTTTCCTGGTTAGTTATAGCTACATTAGCCCCCATCATGTTGTAAGTATAGTTGGGGTTATTTTTTCCAATGTGCATTACTTTACACTTATCCACATTAAATTTCATTTGCCATTTTGTTGCTCTATCATTCACTTTGATGAGATCTTTTTGAAGTTCTTCACAGTCTGCCTTTGTCTTGACTATCTTGAACAGTTTAGTGTCATCTGCAAACTTTGCCACCTCACTGCTAACCCCATTCTCCAGATCATTTATGAATAAATGGAACAGGATTGGTCCTATGACTGACCCTTGGGGGACACCACTAGTTACCCCTCTCCATGTGGAAAATTTACCATTTATGCCTACCCCGTTTCCTGTCTTTTAACCAGTTCTCAATCCATGAAAGGAGCTTCCCTCTTATACCATGACAACTTAATTTACACAAGAGCCTTTGATGAGGTACCTTGTCAAAGGCTTTCTGGAAATCTAAGTATACTGTATGCAGTGGATCTCCCCTGTTTGCATGTTTGTTAACCCCTTCAAAGAAGTCTAACAGATTAGTAAGACATGATTTCCCTCTGCAGAAACCATGTTGACTTTTGCCCATCAAATTACATTCTTCTACGTGTTTGACAATTTTATTCTTTACTATTGTTTCAACTAATTTGCCCAGAACAGATGTTAAACTAACCAGTCTGTAATTGCCAGGGTCACCTCTACAGCCCTTTTTAAATATTGGTGTCACATTAGCTATCTTCCAGTCATTAGGTATGGAAGCGGATCCAACAGACAGGTTAGAAACTAGTGTTAATAGCTCTGCAATTTCCCATTTGAGTTCTTTTAGAACCCTTGGGTGAATGCCATCCGGTCCCGGTGATTTGTTAACATTAAGTTTATCTATTTCTTCCAAAACCTCCTTTAATGACACTTCAATCAAGGACAGTTCCTCTGTTTCATTTCCCACAAAAAACGGTGCAGGTTTGGGAATCTCCCCAACATCCTCAGGTGTGAAGACTAAAGCAAAGAAATCATTGAGTCTCTCCGCAATGGCTTTATCGTCCTTGATTGCTCCTTTTGTATTTGTATTGTCTAGGGGACCCACTGGATTTTTGGCAGGCTTCCTGCTTCTAATGTAGTTAAAAAACATTTTGTTATTACTTTTTGAGCTTCTGGTTAGCTGTTCCTCAAAATCTTTTTTGGCTTTCCTTATTACAGTTTTACACTTAATTTGGTAGTGTTTATGTTCCTTTCTATTTACCTCACTAGGATTTGCCTTCCACCTTTTGAAAGATGCCTTTTTATCCCTCACTGCTTGTTTTACATGGGTGTTAACCCATGGTGGCTCTTTTTTCAGTCTCTTAGTATGTTTTTTAATTTGGGGTATACATTTAAGTTAGGCCTCTATTATACTGTCTTTGAGAAGCTTCCATGCAGCTTGCAGGGTTTTTCTTCTAGTCACTCTGGCTTTTAATTTCCGTTTGACTAACCTCCTCATTTTTGCATAATTCCCCATTTTGAAATTAAATGCCAGAGTGTTGGACTGCTGAGGAGTTCTTCCCACCACAGGAATATAAACTGTTATTACATTATGATCACTATGATCTTCGAAAGCCCCTTAATCCTATTTGGTTTTAGGAATAAAGGGCTCTTGAAGATGGGGGGTCCTTTTGAAAGGCCCCCATCTACACGGGCGGCACATGATTTGAAAGTGGCACTTTCGAATGGCTGTGGTTGCCACTGTGTTAATGAGGCACTGCATATTCATAGCAGTGCCTCATTAGCCTTTTCCAACCTTACTCCTTACCACACCCCTTTCAAAAGGAAGGGGTTAGTGTAGACCTAGCCATAATGAAAGAAAGAGAAAATGATCGGAGCTGATTTTTGTCAAGTGCAGCCAGTCCACTGAATTACAAGAGCATATTATGACCTGGACTTGGTGCTTGGGGTTCTTTGGAGTGTGCTATAAAATGAGCACCTCTCTGTATGTGGCACAGGGCAAGCATTGGTTGCTAACTTGAGCAAAGGCAATCATATTTTTGAATGCTAACAGTAGTGGTGCTGGCTGCCTGAGCATTCATCTTCCTCCTTTATCTTGAGAACGAGTTGTATGAGAGAGAATGACCGTGAAACTCTCTGTTAGACAGAATGGAACAATGTAATAGTTTTGAAAGAAATGCTGGAGCAGGAACATTCTAGAAAACCATGAATCACCCTTTTAAAATAAATATCAAGAAAAATGACTACAGATCTGATTTGTAGAACCCTAATTTATTAATTCTTCCATATATTTTCATCTTTATTTTATGCTTTTCTCTTGGCTACAGGGGACCTTTTGTATTATATTTTCCTGACCCAGGAAATTTAAGTTATGAGAGCCATACTTACCTTGGAAATCCAGAAAATCATGATTTTTTCTTGGATATTTTAATAAGCTCAGTGAGCCTAATTGTTATTGCTTTGCAACTTGGATAATCATTCATAAAGTGGATATACACACTACTATACTGACTGAGTACTGTCACACCCAGATTGCACTGGGGTAAATCGCTCTAGAAGGTGAAGAGAAGTAGGAAACTGATCCCAACACTTTTTCTGGGGTAAGTGACATATAGCACACGTTCATCAAATTCTGTATGTGTTGGGTTTTGGAGGGCCTTTTGAAAATGTTAGTGGACAGAACAGGTTTTTTCAGTATGCTGGATCCATTGCCAAAATAAACTTCTACCCATCCACCTGCAATCTGAATAGTTCCTCATTAATGACACTATGTACTATATATAATTACCAAGGCTGAATTTGGGCTACCCTTCATCTGTCAAATCTCTAATTTACTTGTTCTGCCACAGCCAAACTGTCACAGTGATCATTACAGTGACTTTCTGTACTAAAGTTCTTCCAAACAAGTAGCATAGGAATAATACAAGTTTCCTGAAGAGGCATTTTTATTCCTTTCCCCCAGTGTTCAAGATATGATAGGATGAGGGCTTTGTATCCTTTTCAGGGCTGGGTGGTAACCAAGTTTTTGTTCCACAATGCTCCACTGGATTCAATAGTCCTTGTGATGGGCAGGAGATAACACCTTCTCTAGGAACCCAGAATTTGCATTATGGGAAGGTTTTTCCCCTGGTGTGGTGAATACCACAGTTTCAGAACCAACATTTTACAGTTATAGAATAAACACTTAAGCATTACCTTATATCATGGCATATAGCAATCACAAATGAGGTTGATGCAGGCAGCAACTTAAAAGCATTTCATAAAGTCTAAACACTATGCACACTGATAGTTCAGTAGTTTTAAAACTTTTAGGTGGTGTATCTCTTTCCAGATAACGTAGACTATCATGTACCTCCATTTGAGACAGGGTTCATAATATACCTATGAAAACAGAAAAGAGACAACCTGATGCATTGTCTGCCATTAAATGATTTTTCTTGCATATTCCCCTTAATGGAGGGGGGATGCTCCTCAATTTGAAAAATACACAAGTCCAGTGCCTATTTCAACAAGACTAACACATAGGTGAGCTACTAGTTGCCAGTGCTCAGTTGGGCCAGGAGTATTGGCATGAGCTGGCTCCTGGTCTGCCAGCATCATAGTTGCATTGTAAATTCAATGCCTCTCAGCTCAGAGATACTTCATTGGTACTTTTAAGCTTTTATTTAAATGTATACTCTTGAATAATAGATACTGTGTTAATTCCGCCGTCAAAATCACAAATTTTGATTTCATTGAATCAGATGCAAAAATGCTAGTTTACGGCCATGGTAGCTAAGCTCTACATTGTCTAATCCACAGTCTCTGGAGTATATTTTTCAAATAAATCATTCAGTGTTGTGATCATCGGATTACTTTTTACTTGGGCAGGGGCTGGGCAAATGCAGGGCTCACGTCCTGTGAACAATAGCATTTTGAAGCACTGACTCAATGTGTTAAGTATATGGAGATACACCTACCTCATAGAAATGGAAAAGATCTTCAGAGGTCATCAAGTTCTGTCCCCTGCCCTCACAGCAGGGCCTATTCCATCCCTGGTGGATTTTTTTTATTACATCTATTTGCCCCAGCCTTCTCAAGGACTGAACTCATAACCCTAGGTTTAACAGGCTAATGCTCGAACCACTGAGTCATGCTGGGCAGAAAGAAAACTTCTGTTTGCTTCCCTTTTTCTGTGTTTGAAGGAAAATTAGTCTTAGAATCAAATTCTGCAGTCCTTACTCTCAACTTACTCAGGCAAAAGTATCTTTCATCAGCAGTTCTGCCTCAGTAAGGATCATAGGATTCAGCATTATATAATGAGTTAATTGTTCCCTCTTCATAAATATGTAGTCTTATTGCAATAGTAGTAAATATAATTCTTCATCAGCAAATTGGTTTAATCTCATAATAGATATTAAATACAACTTTCCAATAAAGATTACCAGGCTGAATAGCTTTAATTAATTTAGAATTTGCTGATTCTAGAAATATTTGTAATTCTAGGAAATGTCTTCAAACTTCAGTGCTCAAACCACAGAATTAAAGCAAATATTCTGATTAACTGATGATGGAATCATAGAGTGTCTAACAGCAGAGATGAAAGCTTGGAATATATCTATTAGCACAGGGCCAAAACCTTAAGTCTTTACTTAATTGTTTAAATTATGACAGTGGATGTTTACCTCAATGAGAACTGAGTAAAAACTGCATTAATAACCTTGATATTTGATTTGATATTCACATTTGTTGCTGATTAATGATTTACTTTGTTATTATGATCAGACAGCATATATAATTGCTACATATGGCTATGGATTTATAGCTGCATTTATAGGTTGGTTAGTGTTTGGCATCAGTGGATTAAAAAATGGTAATTCTGTGGCATCTTATTGCTTAACTTCCTAAGCTACAGTATGTAAACTAAGTGTGTTGAATCATCTCAGAATTTTATGAGAAAAATGGCATTCCCCAAACAAAACAGTATGTTTAACTATAGGACAACCAGTAGTAATTAATTACAGTAGAGTATTTGAGAAACTTTCATATATTTAAGAAAAAATTATTATAATTAACCAAATGAAGCCAGTTATAACATCCAGCAAAACAATCAGTAAACCCAGAATGGAAAATCAAATTAAAAGACCACATCAGTACCTCCTCAAAAAATCCACATATAATGGGAAAACAATATCACGTACAACTTCTCAAAAATAAAATACAAATCAAAACATCTTTGATTATGGGTTTTAGGCTGCCAGAGAGGTGGTGTGGTAGATAGTTATAGAGAAAACACAGTGAAGATGCAGGGCTTCAGCAGGAAATATGTTGCTTTTTTTTAAAGCTCCGTCTAGATTGTTGAGAACTGTCCGTAAAAGATATGCAAGTTGCACAGTGCGTTTGCGTATCTTTTGCCGACAGTTCCGTTGGGAGAGGCTTTTCCAGCCTTTCTCAAATGTCAGAAATGCCCCCCTATATCAAGACACCCCCTTTGCCTCATTGAACAAGATGTACAGGATGTCAAAAGAACGCTGTCTCTCTCTTGAGAGATCTGCAGTCTGGACGTGCACTCTGTTGACAAAATGTCTGCCAACAGAAGTGTTTTTTGACGGAAGCCCTCAGTCTAGACAGAGCCTTAATGGATCTTATCTTTCAGGACATTCAGCCTATGTCTAGACTAGAGGGATTTGTCGGCAGAAGTTTTTGTCGGAAGATATCTTGAGACAAAGTCTCTATCGGCAGATAGTGGCCAGACCACAAAAGTGGATTGAAAGAGTGATCTGTTCTGCAGACAGAGAGCGTCTGGACTACCCAGCTGCTCTGCCAGCAAAACGGACACCTGCAAGCAGAGCAGAAAGGGTTGAGTTGTATCCCAGAAGCCTTTTCTGTCCACAGAAGGCCCTGTGGAATGTCCAGACTGGCATTTTTTCAACGGCAGCATTCTTCCTTGTGGTGAGCAGGGTACGGCTGTTGACAAAAGTGCTGTGTTCTGTCTTATTGACAGAACACCCTTGGGAATCTGGTTGCTTGGCGGGTTTTGTTGACAAAATACCCATTTTGCTGACAAATCCCTCTAGCCTAGACATGGCCTCAGTGTTGCAGGTTTAATTCTGCTGAATCAATATGGGGCATGAGGCTGACTATTTGGGAAACTGGAGCTATATGTTTTTGGACTTTGTATAAAGTTATCTTTTAATTTTAATTCTATTGCTAAAAAAAGAGAGACAGATTTAGAGAGGTAGCTGAGTTAGTCTGTATCTTCAAAAACAACAAGAAGTCCTGTGGCACCTTATAGACTAACAGATGTTTTGAAGCATAAGCCTTTTGGGCATCTGATGAAGCAGGTCTTTGCCCATGAAAGCTTATGCTCCAAAATATCTGTTAGTCTAAGGTGCCACAGGACTTCTTGTTTTTATTAGACAGATTGAAACTCTGTGGCTGATGATCTGTAGAGCGTCTGCGGTTTTTCTGGGCCCTGCACCCTGGGAAGATATTACTTTTTGGAAGGGATCATTTTAGCTGCTTGCCACTCACAGAGTGCTGTATTGCCTGGGTGTCCCCTAGTTTGATCACTTTTGCATACGCAGTAACCTATGTTTCCTTAGGGTGACTGAGAATATTAGCCCACAGTTATCTTTCTCTTCTTGGTTGGCAGATGCATTCCAGAGATCAGATAGGAAGATGAAGAAGTGTGTCCTCACTGGAATTAGCACATGTCCCTGTCCCACCAAAGTAAGTGATTGGAAGGCTGGCCAGAGGATTTTTCAACCAATGATGCAGGACTCTCTCCAACAGAATAAGATGGATGGGGGAAGACCCTCTAACACCAATGCAATTTTTTCTTACAGATCAAACACTGCCAAACTGTGCAGCTGCGCATTCCTCCTTGTGTGGCCATAAAAGGAAATTAACAACTCCCTAGATTGGAAGACATGCACATTGAATATATTCCTTTTGATGGGGCTGAGATTTGGGAATTATGGAGTGTGTGTGTGGCAAAGAGCTCATTTGCAAGTCTGTAACGTGCTATTGCAGAACAGGACTTGGATTTTTCTTGTAACCCCTATGTTTTAGGCAGCTACAGAGGTTGGATTTGACTCATTTTCAGACAGACGTTAAAGCATGAAAGAACAGGAGAAGTTAGCAAGTGCTACATCCGTAGTTCCCATAGTTGCTAAAATAAAAGAAAATAAAAGGGCATATAAATGCCTCTGACCCAGAAGCACAACCCCCTCCAGAATGTGTTTTATATGAATAATGGATGGGTTAAAACTCTGGTCTCAATCCAGCAGTCTTTTTACAGAAAAACTCTCACTGATGTAGTTTTGCTCATGGAATGATTATAAAACGTGCACTCTATTTGCATGACATCTAGTAGCATGTTGTTGGGTAACAGTCATCAATTTTTTGGAACTACCTGGAAAATAATATCAATATAGGATAACTTAGTAAGATAGAGTACTCATCAAATGCCTTTTTGCATCAGCTCAATTTAAACATGCTCCGCTGGCAGGTAGTCAACACAGAGGTATACTTGATAAAAAGGTAGTTGCACATGTGCGTCAGATAATTGAATTGTGTGCTACCTACCCCATTGGGTGTACCGATGTCCTACATCCGGCTAACCTATAGAGGGGAAAACCTATAAAAATATGGCCTCTTTTTTTTTTTTTAGTGGGAGTTTTGCCTGTGTTAAGTCCAAAGAAACATGTCATAGAGGAGGGCTGAGACTGGAAACTGATTTTCTGGAGCAGATTATGAATATGGAGAAACATTGGAGAAAAAATAATTTATGTAAAACAAAAAAGTATCATTTTATGAAGATTTGCACCTTAGGTTTAATTTATGTGGATTTTTTGGTTTTTGTATGTATGATTAATAAAACAATTACGTAATGCTTTTGTAACTCGTAAAACAATTATAGAAGGGAGGGATTTTTTTTCTTCTCTGTACATGATGTTAGAATATTCTCATCCAAAAAGTTTTAAAAAAATTCAAAATCTAGACACAACAACATGAGTTAAAGACAGAATGTCATCTTTGCTTCATGACCTTCCTCTTTTGTGGGTTTACAACAGTGTAATATTACTTGTTCAGAGATTTTTTTTTGTCTAGTCAGTTACATCACTTTGTTTTCTTAGTAATTTTGTGACTATCTTTGTGAAATTTGGGGTATAAAAATGACTGAACATGAGATACACAGGAAACTGTTATAATTGAATTAGATCATTTGTTTGATTTTTTTACTCAAAAAAGAAAAGGTAATTAATTCTACATTTTGAAGTTATAGGATGAAGATTTTCATTTTACAATTAAAATATAGTTAAGCCTTTGAAAACTATCCTCCCGTAGGATAGTGAATATTTTTTTCAATTTAGTTTAATAATTGTTATTGTGTGCAATGGATTTTTAGTTTTGTTCTGAATAGTGTATGCTGGACTAACACTGATCATTTTTTTCACACTGAACTAGATGGCACCTAAAGCTAATATTAGGGTGACCATCTTTTCCGTATGTTGAATACGGAACCCCTCATAAAGTTACTCATATTCAAGTGAGTTCCACAGCAACCAATTAGACCTATGTAGCAAAAAAGTTCAAATTAACACCAAGTTGACTGAGTCCTCTGCTCAAAAAAAATACTGCATTATTGGATTCTTTTTATTTGCCTTCATATCTTCTCCTCTGTTCCCCCATCCCACCATGATTGGAAGCAGCTTTTTTTTTTTTCCCCTGCTTACAGTGTCAAAAGGCAGCTAACACCTCCAGGCTGCTGCTAGTCACCAACACAACCCAGCTGCCTCCTGTCTTCCGAGCTACAGTGTGAGCAGGAATGGTTTAACAGAGGGGGTGGACAAACATTTTGGCCTGAGGGCCATATTGGGTAGAAGAATTATATGGCTACCAGGGTAGTGACTGCTGGGGAAGGTTGGGTCTCCCTAAATAGACAGGCACTGCTCCAGTGCCCACACCCCCTCCCCTTCCCTCTATCACCTCTCAGGAGAGCTCATCCATTCTATTCTCCCTTGCTTCCACCCCTTGACCATCACCCTCCAGGACTCCCTTCTTCATGTCCAGCCCTTCTGGGACTACCTGCCCCCATTCAAAACCCCCTACTCCCCACCCTGAACCATATCAGAGCACTGAGACCAGCAGGGCTGCAGCCACATCACTCAGCTAGAGCAGCAGCCATGCTGCCCAGAGCATTAGAGCTGACAGTGTGTTGACCATGACAGACAGACACTGGGGGAGTTGAGGCTGTGTATCAGGGGATCAGAAGTGGAGGGGCCAGGGACTAGCTTTCCTTCCTCATCATGCTGCCAAGGATTAGGGCTGGCCCCTCCTGGGAAGGCTGTCCAGACCTTGCACCCTGGCAGGAGCTCTGCAGCTGGACTGAAGGGTCTGATGAGTCAGATGTGGCCCATGGGAGATAGTTTGCCTCCCTCTGCTTTAAGCCTTAAGGATGAATTGTGTACTATATTTTGGGGTAACCTGGCTGCAAGGGCTCACTTAACTGTCCAGAGAGGTACTCAGAAGGGGAGGTTATTTATGGAACAGAGCAGACCCTGCTCCCTGGGGATAAGACCTGGGTGGAGGGATTGGGTGAGATGGGTTCTGAGCCTCAAGAGCTGTTGTGGAGTCTGCAAGTTCAGGGCATGAACAGGTTTGGAACTCACTTTCCCCTCCAACACCACTCCAGAACTTAGCAATGGGTGATGAGGGCTCCCCATGCCAGTTCTGTGCAGGGTTTTTGTAGCTTGACCCAGAAATCTTGGGCTTTTCCAGAACGAAAGCCCAACTAGAGGCAGTGGGGGAAGGAAGGAGGCTGCTGCTGAGCTGAGCACTTCAACTCGGGGATGATTCTCTGCACAGGACAAGTCATAGAGTCATAGAATCCTAGGGCTGGAAGGGACCTTTGTAGATGACCTAATCCAGCCCCCTGCCTAAAGCAGGATCAGCCCTAACTAAATCATCCCACCCAGGACTTTGTCAAGCCAGGCCTTGAAGATCTCTAGGAATGGGGATTCCACCACCTGTCTAGGTAAAGCATTGCAGTGCTTCACCATCCTTCTGGTGAAATCATTTTCCTAATATCCAACCTACACTTCTCCCTCTGTAACTTCAGACCATTGCTATTTGTTCTCCCATCTATCACTATTGAGAACAGACTCTCTCCATCCTCTTTAGAGCCCCCCTTCAGGAAGTTGAAGACTGCTATTAAATCACCCCTCATTCTTCTCTCCTGCAAACTAAATAACCCCAAAGCCCTCAGCCTCTCCTCATAGGTCATGTGCTCCAACCCCTTAATCATTTTCATTGCCCTCTGCTGAACCTGCTCCAATGCATCCACATCCTTTCTATACTGGGGGGCCCGGAACTGGATGCAACAAGCCAGATATGGCCTCACCAGTGCTGAATAGAGAGGAATAATAACTTGCCAAGATCTGCTAGAAATGCTTCTCCTAATGCACCCCAATATGCTGTTACCCTTCTTGGATACAAGGGCACACTGTTGACTCATATCCAGCCTCTCATACACTGTAACCCCCATTTCCTTTTCAGCTGTTCTGCTACTTAGCCATTCATTCCCCAGCCTATAACTATGCTCAGGATTCTTCCATCCCAAGTGCAGGACTTTGAACTTGTCCTTGTTGAACCTCATCAGATTTCTTTTTGGCCCAATCTTCCAATTTGTCTAGGTCACTCTGGACCCTACCCCCACCCTTCAATGTATCTACCTCTCCCCCTAGCTTAGTGTCATCTGCAAATTTTCTGAGGGTGCAATCCATCCCCTCATCAGGTCATTAATACCGGCTCTAGAACTGAACCTTGGGGCACTCCATTTGAAATTGACTGCCAGCCAGACATAGAACCACCGATCACTATCCTTTGGGCCCAGTTGTCTAGCCAGCTTTCTATCCATCTTACAGTCCATGTATCCAATCCATACTTCCTCAACTTATGGGCAAGAATGTTGTGGGAGACTGTATCAAAAGATTTGCTAAAGTCAAGGTATATCACATCCGATGACTTCCCCATGTCCATAGAGCCAGTTACCTCAACACAGAAGCTATTTCAGATTGGTCAGGTATGACTTGCCCTTGGCAAGTCACTTTCCCCTCTTCCAAGTGCTTCAGAATGGATTCCTTGAGGATCACTTCCATGATTTTTCTGAGGACTAAGGTAAAGTTGACCCATCTACAGTTCCTTGGATATAGTTCCAAGTCTCTGCAATGACTTCTGCCATTTCCCTCAGTACCTTTCGATGCATTAAATCTGGACCCATGGAGTTGTGTGTGTCTAGCTTTTCTAAGTAGCTCATAACCTGTTCTTTCCTCACCGAGAGAAATAGTTAATAATACAGCAGGTAAAGGTGATCCAGTTATTTGGATTTTTCAGAAATGTTCAGGAGATATCAAAAGAGAACTTTAAGGAAATTAATATCCATTGAGAAAGGGACAGATTCTTTTCCTGGAAAATTGGTTAAGTGATGTGAAACAAAGTTTTGCAGAGAGTGGTTTCTCCTCAGTGGGATGGGAACTTAACAGAGGATGTGAACACAAGGATTAACAGTGTTACTTTACAGAGCCACAGAGTCTAAGGACCTAAGGAACTACAACATCATGTAGTCTGACCTCCTGTGTATCGCAGGTCACCAGCACTACCCAGAACCTACACAATAAACCTAAAAACCAAAATTAAGGAAAAGTTTTACAGCCCAGAGGACATTAGACTATTATGTTCCACAAACAGAGTTCAGGAGAGATCAAGGTTGATAAGTGCTTGAGTCTCCCAGTGCAGCAGGGACATGATTAAATGAAATATACCCAGATAATCCTGTCAAGTGGCCTGCACCTAATACACTGGAGGGGAAGGTGAAAAAGACACAAGGTAACTGCAAATCTGACCTGGGGGAAAAGACCTTGCCAAACGCACATATGGGAATCAATTAGACCCTGAGGATGTGACAAACCATCTGAGAGACAGAATACTTGGTTCTGCCCTTTCCTATCCACTCCACTGCACCATTTCTAGCCATAGCCACTCATGATGATTCAGAAGAAGGAGATTAAACAAAACAAAAATCCAACTTTGAAGACATTTGGGGCAGGGGGTGGGGGGAATCCCTTCCTGACCCTGGTAGGTGGCTAGCTGAAACCCCAAAGCATGATGGTCTACAAATGCAAGACAAATCAGAAGTGAGCTCAGGGCTGCTGTCTCCCACCATCAAATGCAACTTCACACTATTGTACTCATGAATTTTCCTGGTTCTCTCTTAAAACTGCTTTTCGGATGTTGTTTCAGAACCACACACCTCTGATTGTTTGAAACATTCTAACTTCCATCCTGAATTGGTTCTTGTGCCAACATTGCCCCTTAGCTTAAATAGCTCTTTCCTCTCCCTGGTATTTACCTCCTTGATTTATTTGTAGAGAGCAATCATATTCCCACTCAGTCTTCTTTATGTTAGAATAAACAAACCATGTGCTTTCAGTTTCCTCTTATAAAATAGGCCCTCCATTCCCCTGGTCATCCTAGTAGCTTTTCTCTGCACCTCTTCCAATTTGAATTCATCTTTCTGGAACATGAGTGAACAGAATTGTATGAAGAATGCTGAATGAGGTCTTACCTGTGCCTTGTGCATCTCTCTCTCAGTTTGAAATCCCTCACCTGGCATCTAGTATGATGACTTTTGCCTTTTTCATAGCTGTACCACTTTGGTGCCTCATAGATATCCTGTGATTGATTCACACACTTAGATCTTTCTCTTCTTCTGTTGCTTCCAAATGAGGAGGTTCCCTCTGTTTGTAAAATAAGTTATTATTATTAAATTCTAAGTACACGCACTTGCATTCTGTACTGCTGAATTTCATTCCATTTCTATCACTTTAATCTTCATTGTTCTCCAGATCTTCCCATATAATATTCCTCCTCTGTATTGATCATGCCTCCCACTTTTAATATACTTACCAATATTAGGATATGAAGGAGGAAGCTGATAATGATTTGATGAAATTGACTTACAATACTAAGTTGATTTAGCTACTTATAGGCTCTGACACTGCCATTTGCTTTGCATGGATGGTCTCCTATACCTATGTCGAACCCTATTGTAGTCAATGGGGCTCCTCTATAGAAGGTCCGCTTATGCAGAACAGCTTGCAGGTCTGTGACCATAAATTATAGGAAACTCCATGTGGATTTAAAGAAGCTGGAGGAGTTTGGCAGAGAACGTAAGTTGAGAAAATGGGAGGAAAACACAACTATAGTCTAAATTTCTTCCATACAGTGCTAGAATCCTGAGTTGGAGGTACATTTGATGATTAAGATTGAGGAGACATTTGTTGAAAATGTCTGCCTAGTGAACAGCAGCAGAGTTAAACAAAAAAGTCTCCTCCCCAACCCCCACAACAACAGACTGCATACTTGCATCTACTGAACAGCAAAATAGACAGAAAATATTATCATGATGGCAACGTCTACACTGACACAAATCTTTGAAATGGCCATGCAAATGGCCATTTTGAAGATTACGAATGAGGTGCTGAAATACATATTCAGTGCCTTATTAGCATGCCTCTGGCCACGGCTCTTAGAAATTGCCGCGCTTCACTGCTGCTCAGCTCATACAGATGAACTCTTTTTTGAAAGGACCCCGGGAACTTTGAAATCCCCTTATTCCTATCTGCTGCTATGTCTGCTGATAGGAATAAGGGGATTTCGAAGCTCCGGGGGGCGGGGGGGGGTGTTTCGAAAAAGAGCCCTGTCTGGACGAACAGCACGGCAGAGAAACATGGCAATTTTGAAGAGCTGCGGCTGGTGGTGTGCTAATGAGCTGCTGAATATGCATTTCAGTGCCTCATTAGTAATCTTCAAAATGGCCATTTGCATGGCCATTTTGAAGATTTGTGCTAGTGTAGACATGGCCCATGTCATGTCAAACAATGCCATGTCATGCGTGCTAAACGTGCAACCAGTTTTAGACACCTCACTTTAAGAGGGAGAGGGCAGGGATTGAAAAGAGCTGAAATGGTAAGAAACATGGCAGGTCTGGCATCACACTGCAAAAAAAAAAAAATGGTGATGGCCTGAGTCAAAGCTCATTGGTGTTAATGGAAACACTCTCATAGATTTACATCAGGCTAAATACCCAGGGTACATTCTGTTCAATCATATAACATAAGGACAAACAGGCACTTTATGATGCAAAAGTGCACCACAGCAAAAGCACATGTAACTGTAACTACTCTCAGAAGCATGGATGTAAATCTGGAGTACCTTTTTTTTTTTTTTAACTGAATAGTTTTCCACCTTTGCAGCTGTATTCTGTTTGCCTGAAGGGATCAGGAAGGAAATATTTCCAATCCCACTACACAATCACAGCTGATCAGTAGTGGATTATCTCATTTTCTACTTTCACAGGGATCTCAGTGGCTGTCTCTGGAGGCTGTCTCTGGTAGAATCTAAGACTAGATGGGCCAGTGGTCTGCTCCACCAGCGCAACTCCTCCATTAGGTGTTCCTACACTGATTATGGTAACAGTTGAGAAAAAAATATTTATTAGATGATCTCATGTGTTCCACATCTATTTTCCCCTCAGTTTTCAGCTTGCTCAGTAGCTGATGTCAGACACCAAAAATATCATTATTGTGATCCAAGGTAATTCCCCAGTGCCTGGATTTTATTTTAAAACACCTTATATGTGGCATCAAATGTTTGTGATTCGTCTAACCAGGTAGCAAACTCCATGAATACATGGGTATAATGAAATGCACCAGTGTACTGACAAGCCACAACAACAAATAAAACCCTCCCAACCTTTTGCTAATCTGTCAGGTAGTGTGTATATATATATATCAAGGATCCAGAATACAAAGCTCATTTAACAGCAATCACATTCTGAGTGGAATTCACTTGAATGTAATACCTTCTCCCTCACAGGTTCTGAATGTGGTATCTTAAAGGAGATCATACAAATTACTCATTCTTGGAACAAAGGCTTTTTTTGAAAGCTGTCAGCTTGCTGACAGTTATGATGAGCATTTACTTCAGACTTGTAAAACATATTAATCAAACTTGCTCATATAGCTGCAGTCCAAAGAGGGTAACTGTTTCTTTTGGAGAAATGTTTTACATAAGCAAAGAGCTATGCCTGCTTGTATGCCTTGAATGCAAACCCTTATATATGCTGTTCATTCACTCATAATGAATAAATACTATTCCACACAAGGCTTAAGTAAGATTGAAGCAGTGTTTGGGAATCTGTTTATTACAGGACTATTTGCAAAAGACCTATGCACCATTAATTGAACCATGAAAAACATTTGAAAATATGGGTTGCATTTGCAAACTTCAATGTATGACATGGAGAGCTGGCAGGCTGCCTGGTTTCTACTTAAAGGATTGTCATTCTGGGGAAAATAAATTTCTCTAACTAGACAAAAGTCAATGTTTTCATGTTTTACTGCAATCAAACTGATATGGCTGACAATTTAATGTCTCAACACTTAAAATATCTGTGGATAATCAGTTACCTCAATCAATCACAACCACAAGATTCTTCTGTTTTCAAAGTCTGTATACATATGACTAAAATATTTAACAATTTAGTGAGAAACCTCCTCAGCACTAATATTTCATGATATATCTGCAGCCACGAAGATTTTTCGTGTGAGAGCCTGCATTTGGAAATTGTTTAAAATCTCCAACCCTGCATGTTATCAGATTTTGAAACCTTTGTTTTAATGTCCTGTTTTATTTAATTTTATGTATATTTTATAGTCTGCTTGCCTGTCAAGAAGATGTGGAAATGTGCAGGCATTCCAGCTGAAGATATCATTATGAGTGAGAAAATGCTCAAGGCTTTTTCAAAGTGGGTGCTGAAACATACGTTTTCCTTTTTTGACTCCAGGGATGCTAATAGCTGCCCCAGCAGACAGGTACTGAGAGGTCAAAGGCTAGGAGTGCTGTGGACCCTCACGATTTGACTGCGAGCACAGTAGATGGGTTGTTTCTCAAAATGAATAATAAAAATAGTAATAATTATGGAAAGAAGAGGAAACTGACAAGAAAATGAAAAGAAATCTGCAAGGAGAGAATTCTGGGTAGCACAACATTTGGCAGAACTGATTTTAATATCTGACAGGTTGAGTTCACTAATCTTTGCTATTGATATTGATGGGAAACTTCATACATTCAGAGATTTGAATCTATTGAGACATGCAGCACTGTTCATACAACATGGAAACAAGTTAGCTAGAGACTATCATTCTTCTGCCTCCATGATAAAAATTGATATGGACTCTTTTAAACTCTTAAAGGACAATTATTCTGAACACTCAATAAGGAAAACTATATCATCAGCACATTACTTTATGTAAAAAAAATAAAAATAAACCCAACACTTTTTTTCCTCTTTTGTTTCTTTGATTACTTGGGGCCCTGTAATCAAACTAAGCTTAGTTTCAGGACCCTTGGGACGGTATCTCTTAGTTCCCTGTCAAGTTGCGTTGCAAAACAATCAATCTTGCTCTTGCACTCACTTGGTGGAAGTGCCACAACATGAAGATCGCAATGCTTTGCACTCGCTGCGAAGCCTCAGTGAAAAAAGTTTTTATAAAAAGCCGACTATTTAGGGTTATGAATATGCAATGACTCTCATTAGTATTGAAGCACAGGAACAGGGGCTGACATCCCCCGCCACTTTGAGCTGCTGCAGAATTGTTTAATAAATTGTCTTGCTCTTTCACTCACGCAGTCTTTTCTGTTGTGGCTCCCAGTTCCAAGTAAAGTTGCCCATTTTGAGGATACTATTGACTGCAGAAATTAATTGCCAAAAATTGCATTTAATTTTGTCCAGCTATTTTGAGACTGTTTAAACTGCCAGAACAAGAGACCATTAAACTACATGAGGTAAAATCATCATCATGAGTGAAACAGCCTATGAGTTTTTATAACATATGCCTGTACATACACATTCTTTACATAATTCATACATTAAAATATCAACATATATGAGATACAATCAATTAAATCCAATAGTAGAAATTTGATCTGCTATTCTTCTGAAGAGAGTAGGGAAGAGAGAATGGTCCCAAAATAAATAGGGATACAACACAAAACTGATCAACCCTTCCTTCCTTCCTTCCTCCCTCTCTTGGCCAAATATTTTGTAGCTCACAAAATTTACAATCCCTTATGAGTAACTTTACTGATAAGGATGTTACCAGGAACTCATTCAGGTATCTGGTTTTATCAGTAGAAGACGAGAAAGATTTCAGAAACAACCGAAGTTAAAATGACATTCACACCCCACCTCCATCCAACTGGTTAAATTAATTATATTTCCCCCACTGAAATTTCTGTTGACATAAAAGGAATGTTTGTGGTTTGCTGCAGATTGTGAAGGATGGAGTGAAATGAAACATATAATATATTCTAGGAGTCCTCTCAGGGAGATGCTAGCCCTGCACACTTCTGAGTACATTTAATCTGTAACGTAAATGGTCCCACTGCAAGGAGGAGGATCTGTTTTCTTTTTACTACAGTTTCTGGCAACATTAGTATTATAAGGGCTTGGCTTAGCTCTTGACCCATCTCATCATCTGGAAAAAATAAACATAGGGAACACATATATACATGCTAGGAGTATCAAAAATGAGTGCAGCTTAAAATAAATACAGTTCTGACAAAAGTGGCTCAAGTATCATACATCAAACACTTATTACCTCTCTTGGCCTTAGTGATTGCACATGACTAAGAACAAGTCAATGATAAAATCTGAAGAAAGATGAAACCAATCTAGGACTTTTTAAAGAACATCAATCATTCTGCGCAACCTGATATTATTAGTTCAAGTAAGCCTTGTTCTCCCATTTTATTGACATTAGAAACCTTCTATCCCTAGGCCAATACTATCATAGGAAATAATTTTAATGGGCAAAGTTTTAGTGGGCACCAATCAACTTTCCTCACGTAACAAGCTAGTGAATTATTCAGTGTTCTCCCTAAATTTGCATTCTTGCCATGTTTTGCTGTTGGACATGGTATTTAAAGTATGTGGCTTTTTTCAATATACTGAAAAGACAACTATGCACAGGAGTGATAGCATTCTCAATGTCTTTGAATTTCCATTTGTTCCTTTGGATTCATGCAGTATATGACTTACTACAGAAGAATATTCATCTAAACCCTTTCCTCCCAAAAGCTCAGTACTAAACTTTAAACTCTTTTAGCATTTAAAATATCAAACCATAAGGACAGCAAAAGCGAAACGATTGTTTTCAAACATAAGATATTCAAACTTATTGAGGAAATACTACCTAGCAAGTCTCAGTGCTGTTGCTTTGAATACAGGGATCACATTGTATATGAAAATATTTCAGTTTTAATTGCAAATCTGTGGCGAGATGATTTGGGGTCTGTAATTAGCACATAAATTCCAGACTTTGTGACTGCTGAGAAAACACAAATTATTTATGGAACGATTATCTAAATATAATTCAGCACCTCATGTTTTCAGCAAATACTGTAAAAATCTGATTTAATAAGGTGTAAAAAATTGCCCTTCTGCATTATCAGGAATCATTTCTGCTCACTACTGCTCCCCTCTTCACCTGCAACAAATTCCAGAGCATCACTTTGGTACACCACTGGGTACACCTTTGCAAGGTTTCCTTATGAACATCTATCCTAGAAACTGAATTTGTTTAAAAGGAAGGCTCTGACTCTGCAGATACCTCGAAACTGTGTGTTTATGTGAGCACCCCCCTTTAACTCCCCCCATCTGGCACTGCCCTATATCTAAACCACATAGGAGGGGAATAGAAGCAAGCCACCTGAACGGATTTTAACCTACTGCAGGCAGCTTCCTAGTTATCTAGGCATGGTTATAGAAGGGATGATGTGGTCTTTTTTCTCCCACACACTCCCACTTACCCTAAGCTGCAGGCTCAGCCATTCTAAGCCTCTGGAGCACAAGTCCTGTGACTGGCACCAAACATGCCACTCACAAATATTTCCCTCTGTATAGGAATTCTTCCCATAGGCCCAGTCTGACATTTGCTAAATTCTGGGACTTTGCGCTCTGAACAGGGATTGCTCCTATATACAATGGAAAGTCTTGGCCTCATAGCTATTCTAGAGCTGAAGAAACTTGGATAAACAAATAAACAGAGAGAGAGTTAGGAAAGCAATGGGGGCGGGGAGGGGCGTTCCTGACAGAGGGAAAAGAGCATGCCCCTTGTTTTGGGATTGCTAGTGAAGGGGTGCTGCCCTCGTTAAAACTGCTCACCTGTGTAAAGGTAAGCACATGTGCAGAATTGTTGCCTTCTGTCCATATTTTAAAAGAACAATCTCCCATACAAAACCTGTTAGGACCACAACAACGAAGAGCGCGTTTTAACACAATAATAATCTGCACTGAACCGTGACCTAGTTAAAACTTCCATTGGACCCTTTCATTAAGGCATACATTTGAACTAAAACTTTTCCCTTTTGCTCCCTGCCGACCAGCTGCAAAACTCCTAACACAGCTCTTTGTATCAGGCATGGTTAACAGGAACATTTTATCACAAAAATAATCATACTAAAATCCAACCTCTCCCAATGCTTTGTCCAAATTGGCAGGCTCTTCTTTGTACAGCTCATGACACAGGACAAAGCTAGTTGAGTGTTGCCCCTTGTTGGATCAGTGTGAAAGAGGCAGGTGAACTAGACGCCAATCTAATGGGCGAAATGTGCGGGTCACTGTCACTTTTTCATGTTAGACTACAAGGGTTTGTCTGCCACAGTTCAAATCTTTGGCAAACAGCTGGCTATAGCTCTGGGAATGATACTCTTTCTTTTGTCTCTCTGATCTTCAGTGATAGAGCAAGGCAGAATATATGCAAGTACATACCTCACAGCCCTGCAGTCAGTTTTGAATTTAGATTTGAATTGTGATATCAATGTCATGGTGCACATGCTTTGAGAAAGTAGTTAAGAAGAATAATTGAGAGATTCAGTGTGAAGCCACTGAAAGCTGTAATTTAAAGTTCCAGACGCCTCAGTACTACTATCCCCATTAAAATTTAAAGTGACAGAAGCCCAATTTTGAATGGTTATTTTCTTAAATAAAATCGTATTTCTATCCTATGTGAAAGATTCATTTCTGACTACCCATCACTGTCGCAAAACCACTCCTTGCAGCCTGTGGTGTCACAAGAGATGATTAGACTTATCCCTGTGACAATGAAAGAAATCAACAGGGAAGCAAAGCTGGGAGTCTCTTTGGAAACAGCAGAGGAGACTGATTTGCATGATAATCAGCCATGGATCCTCTCCTATGCCAGCACAACCTTAACAGCAGCTAGTCAAGGATGAGGCAGGCCCTTCTGCACAAGTTCTAGAAAACTAGCAACGCATACCAAAGACTGTGGCTAACTGAAATAACCAGTTGTAAAGACAAAGTACAATGAAAAGCCTAAAGATCTTTCTGGTGTCCGTTCCCTCAGACCCTTTAAAAGACTACTTGCTGCTTTACGATAGCATTTTTTAAGAGCAAAAATTGCTTTGGCTATTTTTGCAGAGTTGCCTTAGGGATCCCTGCCTGATATTATGAAGGGTTCAGCTGAGCTGTTTGGCTGACGCCAAGTTCAGTGAGCTGTAGGTGAGACTGTTCTGGAATTGTCCAAACCGTATATAAGAGTACTTTAAAATGTCAGCCAGACAGGCGAGTAGAGGACTCCTTACCAATGTGAAACAATGCTGTCAACTCCCACAATTTTGCCACAGATCTTACAATATTTGATGTTTTTTTCTTAGAGCTTGTAATGATGTCATTCAGTGAGACTCTCAGCTTTTATTTGAAAAAGTTGATAGCTCTCAGACAACAGCTTGAAAATGTGACTTCTAAGTGTTCAAGGACTTGGGAGCAAAAAGAATCCAAGCAATGGTATTGGGAAAAAAAACCCTCATGATTTTTAAGACATTTTCATAAATTCAGTGTCTGGTTGGGATTGGCAGAGGCATTGAGCTGGAGCGGGTGTCTGAAGTCTGCCTGCCTGGCATTTGTGAAACATGATTGGGTGTCAGTAGGAATCTTGTGGCCCTATTCTTGGCCTGCCCTTGTAACTGTCCTTTGCTCCTACCTATTTGGTGACCTCTTCCACAGCAAACTAGGAAGGTACAAGTGTTTTTGTGCTGTTGCTTAACATATGCACCAATGATAGGTGTAAGTCGGGGACAGGTAAACGTTTTGGCTTGAGGGCCACACCTGGGTAACAGAAACTATATGGAGCGCCCTGACTGTGGATTTACCAAAATGGGGTAGAAGGCCTTTCTGCAGTGTGGTATGGGGAAGGGGGCTGTATAAGGGAGGTTTCAAGGCTCTGTCTTCAGGGTAGGGCCATAGGAGGCTCAGAGGTCTGTCCCCAGTGACTAGCTGAAGAGTGAGGAGTCTGGCATTGATCCTACTGTGCTGCCCAGCAGTTGGGCTCACTGGCATGAATGCTGAGTAGACAAGGCTGGGAGAGGTTGTGCCTCCCCCAGAGTAGCCAAGCATGACCCCACCTTACCCCCCCGGTACCCCTACCCCCATCTAACCACCTTTTTTCCCTCACCCAGACTGCGCCACTTGGAGCATCAGAGCTGGTGATGCTGCAGCTGCGTCTCCCAACTGGAGCTGCTATGTCATTGCTCAGGGCTTTGGGGCAGTGTGCATGCTGCTAGGTGCTGGGAGGAAGAGAGCAGAAATGGAAAGGCTGGGGGCTAGCCTCCCTAAGAGGTAGATCACCCTGCTTGCCACACTGCCTGGCAGCTGGGTTGACTCCTCCTGCCAAAGCTATCCTGACCCCACTCCCTGGTGGGATCTCGGGGGCCAGACTGATGGAACTGGGAAAAAAATAGAAACCTAGTTAGTGGAGCAATCACAATGTGGAGTGTGGAGCCAAGCCACACTGCCGTACTACTCAAGAGTGTGTCTTACGTCTGACTTAGCTTTGAGGTACACTAGGGTTGTCCCTAGCTCATATACCTGTATGGCCAGGGTAGGTATTGACCAGCTTACATATGGTTAAAAAAGGACCAAATTCTGCTCTCATGCATGCTGGTGTATATCTGGAGTAACTCCTTTAGCTTCTGGTGAATTACTCTGGATCTACATCAGCGAGAGCAGAATTCAGGCCATGGGATATAGAGAGACAGTCTATATCGGGAGACAGCAACCTCCAGAGTGGTTGCCAAGAGGGGCACATGAGCTGATTTTCATTGGCACACGAGGTGGGAGCTCAGCCCTGCAGCTCCACCCCTCATGCAGGCAGGAGTCTGCTTAAAGCCATGCTGCCTGTAGATTAACAAAAGATCAGCTAACGCTACCAACCACCACCTAAACGGTAAAGGTCTGCATCTTCATTTATTAATTAATGAAACTGTGGTAAGTAGGATTATTAATGCCTTACAGGCTACGTCTACACGTGCCCCAAACTTCGAAATGGCCACGCAAATGGCCATTTTGAAGTTTACTAATGAAGCGCTGAAATGCATATTCAGCGCTTCATTAGCATGCGGGCGGCAGCGGCACCTCGAAATTGACGCGGCTTGCCACCGCGCGTCTCGTCCAGACGGGGCTCCTTTTCGAAAGGACCCCACCTACTTCGAAGTCCCCTTATTCCCATGAGCTGATGGGAATAAGGGGACTTAGAAGTAGGCAGGGTCCTTTCGAAAAGGAGCCCCATCTGGACGAGACGTGCGGTGGCAAGCCGCGTCAATTTCGAGGTGCCGCTGCCGCCCGCATGCTAATGAAGCGCTGAATATGCATTTCAGCGCTTCATTAGTAAACTTCGAAATGGCCATTTGCGTGGCCATTTCGAAGTTTGGGGCACGTGTAGACATGGCCACAAAGTAGCACTGGCATTCAGACCATATGTAGGAGGTCAAAGGATCAAATTTCAGCACTCCTCCTTGGAAAGGTTGCTGACCCCAGTCTATACATTCAATGAACTGGATCGGCAGTGGACATGTACACAGGTCTAATGAATAAAATACACAGTCATTTACATCATTGGTATTGACTCTTTTTTATGTAAGTACCAATGGAAATGCACCACAGGTCCAGGCAAAGAATGGTGAATCTGCTATTTGCATGTGAGACTGCTGATATGCAACTGACCTGAACAGTCACCTCGGTAAAGTCCAGGATGAACGGATGGAATATAAAGCCACACGCTAGACAATAAGAGGTTAAAGGGTTGCTCTGAGCTTAGTTTGCTGCACCAGACCACACTTGCAAGGCATGCACAAACTAAAGTCAGAGCTTAAAAGGGAAGGAGAAGAGTTCACTTGCTGGTGGACAAGTGAACAGACTTCCAGCTCTGGAGGAAAGGGAAGACTGAAGGCAGGAGTTTTCCAAATGACCACAAAGGTCCCTCCCTGAAGGAAGGGGGAGGCAGGTTTTGAAATAATGGGTATGTTCGCTAGATGCGGAGTAGCTATTTTGGGATACGTTGGTATCCCGAAATAGCTCTGCAGTATAGATAGAGCCTTTGTGAGCATTAATTTGCCTTTCTTTTTTGTTCACAGACTACCTGAAAGGGGAAAGAGTTTGGAAGGATATGTCCCAGGAAGAGGAAGGGCATCACAGGGGCAGAGCTACTGTCAGCAGGAGGTACCCAACCAGGCAAAAGTTCTTAAGCTAGTCCTGACCACAGGAAAGTAGCTGTGATTAGTCAATCAGCTCACAAAATCCTGTTAAATCTATTACTTCTCATTACAAGAAATATCAGCCTATTAAGTCTGAAAATCAGCTACATACATGATCATGGCATATTTTTCTTGCCTTCAGGATGCTACTAACCAGGAGAATGGGAGTATCCTTCAATACTTTTGCTCACCTTCAGCTAAAATAGTTGTATTTATAATCTCCTGTATCAGAAAATAGAAATGATTGAAAGAGAGAGCAGAGAAATCCCTCAAACTAAACTAGACAGAGTTCATTGAGACATGTGGAAGAGGTAGAAAGATATTCTCTTTGAAAGCACCTCTACAGAAGCAGTGATAGTAAGAGCAGAGAACAGAAATACCTCCATGAAGAGTGACAGAATGCACTCCATATTTAATAAGAAGGAATCTCTGCATTATAAACAAAGCTTCAGAACAGAACAGACTATAGTGATAGCACAGTGCTGTACTGGATCATTTTACTGCCTGCTATTGAGATCAGAAAACCATCTGTGAACCTTTAATTATGAACAGTCAACTTGTTATTGGCAATAGATTTCTGGAGTCCTGTAATTATCTACAATTTAATTGGACAGTATTGGAATCCATAATGGATTCAGTGATCTGAATAGACCACATTTTTCTAAACGTATTATGCATTTGTATTACGGTAGCACTCAGGAGCCCAGGGAATAGGCCAGAACCCCATTGTGCTGAGTGCTGTATGAACACAGAAAAAAAGATGATTCCTGCCCCCCAAAAGCTTACAGTGTGAGTAGCTGGGTGTAAGTTACTACAAAGTTAAATCTAAATATTAGCAATACATGTGGGCTATTTAGGTACACTCCATCTCTTGTCCTTTCTCTACTGATTTTTGGGTGGCATGTCACTGTGGCTGCAGTTGGTTATGTAGTCAAAATGACTCCCTCACCTCAAACAGGAAAAAAAAAATTATGAGAGGCAGAAATACTGTCAGGTTGCCCTGGGGAAGTCTCCTGTAACACACCTTCCTGAAAACAGCTGCCCCTTGAAGAAAGTGAGGTCTCCCCACTCTGTAAATTTAAGCTACATGCAGGGAACGATGTAGGTGGATGAATGTAGATCACTTCTCTTTAGACAGTAGGGACCATTTTCCTGTGGACTTGATCCACCTGCAACTATTAAGTAACAATTATGGGGAGGATGTACCAAGACCCAGCACGACTCCAAACTGTATTAACTCTTGGCTGGTCTTCTACATGGCCTTTAGGCCACAGTGCCAGAGGAAGTAGCTTGCCCTCTTCTTCAAAGCTCCATTCAGTGCTGACCCCATGAAAAACTGGCAAGGGTGACAGCGCAGATGAAGGAACAGCACCTTTAGGGCAGGGGCACTCATTCCCTATATGAAGGGACAACCGGCGATCCACATCTAGATTAAAAAGGCATTTTTTATGTTATGTACTATGGGCACCTCTTATCTGGTTTTAAATTTTAATATACATGTTCCTTTTAAAGTACCAGAAGCAATATGAGTTTAATGTGAGCTCAGAGGGCCATGCAAAGCTAACATAATTGACTCACTACCGTCACTTGTCAGAGATTTTTCTCTTCCACTCTCCTTAAGGCTGTCAGTGCTTTTAATAGAAACAACATGTGTAAAAATATATGTATTTGATACAGAGCTTAAAATCTAGTAGTCAATATTGAAATTGGATTTGAAATAAAATGTAAGTAATTGCCAGTAAGAAAACTGAAGTAAAGGAGCTGTAGAAAGGTATAAAATGCCCACCGGTCAGAAGTGAAGAAAAATAGTTCACGAAGCCAAAGGACTTAATTTTGAACTATTATTGTACACAGGGACTGAAGCCACTTCTGGTTCCCCTGCCCCATATCTTTTTATAAAATCTACAGCAGGGGACAGCAACCTTTCTGAGGCATAGTGTCAAATTTTAACTGTATTAGAGGTCAAAATGTCAGCGTGCCGGTGATGTTTTTTAAAGTTTGTAATAGTCCTACTTACAACAGCTTCATTAATAAATAAATAAAGATGCAGAGCTTTACTGTTTAGGTGGTGGATGTTAGCATGGGGGAGGAGAGGCAGGGCTGACCCCTGATCTATGGTTTTGTCTGTCACAGACATTTTGTATTGTCCACTAATCAGCATCACAAGAGCTAACTAGAACTCAGTGAAATTATATAAATTTAACCATACACATGCACACACACACCCTTTACTAACCTTACTTTCATCTTCCCTCTCTCCTGTTGTGCTAGATTATCCTATCTGCAGTAAACAATGAAGAGTGCTGTAATGTCCTGAGCAGTCACTATTGCCTGTCCTCCCCTTAATGACAGGTTTAGTAATTTGTCAAAACCCATCACCTGAACTGATCAGATTGAATTACTTCAACAACTGATGGTGGTACTCAAGTGAAATAAAAGAAGGCCGGTACTTGTACTTTCCAAGAAGAGAAGCCTGTGTCTCACTAAACCTCTCATCTAGGTTGTTTTTCAGAAGCAGAAACAACTTCCTAAAATGAGAAACATGATCTTTATTATGATATTCAACCTCATTTCTTACAAACAAGGAAGATTCAGAATCCGTTTGCCATCCAGAAAAGGCTGCCACTCTTCCAAAACAGAAGCATGCCTGGTTTATTAATAAAGAAGAAAGTGGGAGAGGAACAGTGGATTTGCCCTTTCCAAGAACAGCCAACAATGCGGTGTGTTCTAAGAAGTCCCAGACCAGCTCAATGCTTCTGTAAAATGATCAGTAATGAAAGAGTTAATATTTAAAACAAACGCAAGTTTCAGAGTGAACACATGAAGACAAACAAGGACAGGTGACACTTGGGATACATCTACACTAGAGAATTTTATAAACAAAACTGGGGTTTTGTCAACAAAACTCAGAGCATCTCCATACAAAATGCTTTTAGTTGGGAAAACAAAACAAAACAAAACGAGACAAAACAAAAAAGTGTAGATGCTCCAGGGGCACTTTGTTTGACCGAGTAGGTCAAAAGATCGATCTGCTTTTATATGTAGACATGATCCGTGGACAGAAGTATTGTCAGAACATCTGTTCCAACAGTAACTTCTGTAGACAGATGCTTCTAGTGTAGACGTAGCCCCAGCTTTTGTTTCTGTATGTCTAGACTCAGTTAAACTGTCTTGCAATAGGTTGCTGTTGGAAATTTGTTTTCACAGCCATTTCCCTGATTCTGCAAATACCTAGGGAAGAGAATCCTGGGGCAAGTTAATTGACTACACTAATGTTACTCCTGATTTATACTCGTGTAAATTAGCATGATCATCCTAAAGTGTTGTTTAAAGACTGTAATCTGGGCTTTTGGGTTCTCTCACCAGCTCTGCCAATGACTCACCTCGTTCTTTGTATCCATCTCATTGTAATTATCTGCACTTCAGTTTATCCACCGAAAATGAATAAAACTTTTTCTTACCTCAAAATGGAGTTAGGATGCTTAATTTGTGTTTGCAAATTATTTTGAGATCCTCATGTGAAAGGGACCAGAGAAATGCACAGTATTATTGGAGAAGAGCAGAGACTAACACAAAAAAACCCTTATAATACCATTTTTTGCCTTTAAGGAACCTTAATCAAAACCATAAAAGGTTATTTCTACAGAGCTAAAGGAGGATGAGGGACTCAGAACAACTGTAGTAGAAACACAGGAAAATGTTGTCTAGTCAAGACAGTAGTCCAAGAAAAGATGGAATCAGCACCCACAGTAACTCCAAAACCACCTACTCAACTGGTTGTCAGACAGTTTGAAGGTAGATACTGGTGGCAGCATAAGTATTTTTCCATAGTTTGGCTTCTGAGAATTTTGTTCATGGTTATTAAAAAATAAAAGAAAGAAAGGTTTCAAAACTGCATTTGCATTCTCCAACCAAACTATTTGTGATTTCTGTTTGGTGTGGGATTTTCCCCTACTCCTTTACCAGACAGAAAAAGCAGACTAATTGTTTTCCCCATAATGTACATAAAATTATATGCATATATTTGAAAATATTCTTCATGTTTGGTTCAGTTACAATTTTAGTATCATGTAAGTTTTTTTCTAGGACTGGGAACTTGCCTAACTGATCCCACTATGCCTAATCCTTTCAGTAGGGCAATTTGAGTGGTGAGATTGAGCAAAGGAGGCATTCACCTGGAAAGTAATCTGTCACCTGCTCAACCGCTTGCCTCAGTGTTGTTCCTATTCCACAACAGAATGAAGAACTTGGATCCATGAGTTTGTCAATTAGCTACTTTCACAAGTTAAAAAAAAAAGTCACTCAGATGCTAAAGAAGGTTCTTATCTTATAGATTAACACACACATTAGAGCATAAGCTTTCGTGGGCAAAGACCCATTTTGTTAGATGCATCTGATGAAGCGGGTCTTTGCCCACGAAAGCTTATGCTCCAAAAAATCTGTTAGTCTATAAGGTGCCAGAGGACTCCTCATTGTTTTTGCAGATACAGACTAACATGGCTATCCCTCAGCTACTGGCTCTTATCTATAATTCTAGACATTTTTCTTTCATGCTGCCTCCATTGTCTGTGACTGAGTCAGAGAAAGGGACAGTTTACCCAGGGGTTGGAAACAGGAGCACTTCAAATTTATAATGGCTGCGTCTATACTACAGCAATGCTTTGAAATAAGTTCTTTCGGAAGAGATCTTCCTAGAAAACTTTTTTTTCAAAAGATTGTGTCCACACACAAAAAAGCAGATTGAAAGATCGATCCACTCTTTTGATAGAGCACACCAACACAGGCTCTGCTCTTTTGAAAGAAGGGGCCAGGGATCAAACAATCCAGTGCCACAAGGACTGCTTTTTCTAACAAAGGGCTCCCAGAGCATCTACACACATTTTTCCTCCCAAAGAATCTTTTGAAAAGATGCACTTTTCCTCATCTGGTAGAGTGAGAGGGCTGCCAGAAAAAGTGCTGCATTCTTTCAATTTCAGATCAAGAGTGTACTTTGTGTATAGATGCTCTGGGGGTTCTTTTGGAAAAGGCCCATTTTTTTGGAAAGAACTTGCTAGTGTAGATGGAGACACATGTAAGGAAACATCCTCTTGCTTACATAAGGAGTATTTCTGAAACCTATCATGACACTAAACATCATGAATGGGAAAAAGATCTTTCAAGAGTCTTCTTCATTTTCTCCTTCATTCAGGAGTGTACTTGAGTGTATGCTTAAGTCACTCCCTAGTCAGGAAAGTAGGCATTTAAATTCAGTGGAAATCAACAGGACATAACCACATGCTTATTGGCTTTCCTGAACCAGCAACTTTGTGTTTTGGATTCCACAGGAACAAAGCTGTAAATCACGGAAAAAATGGGGCATTTGAAAAACTGTGTTTTGGAGCTAAGTATGATTCCAATATTACTGGGTATTGTAAATCTCCTAAAATTGCCAAGAACCAACCAGGAACTCAATGGGAATACTTATAGCAGATACCTCAGCAGAATTAAGCTCTGTTGAAAAAAGGAAAAGGGAGTAAGCCTTGACATAAATGAACCTGTCCACTATAACAAAATGGTTACAGAATAATGTTTAGATGCACATGTGGGCACTCCTCAGTTGCATGCAGCATTATAACCTGATGCAAAGTAAACATGTAACAGTTCAAAGGAAAACCGATCCCTTCCTCCTAGCTAGCAAAACAGCTCAGAGCTTGAATCAGGTCAATATTTCTCGCCATCCAGCCATTTTGACATGACAGGTATGGTATTTTCATACCTGCAGAATTGCCAAGGAAATCCTCCCTAGCAAAAGCGTGAAAGTTTTGAGAGGGGGTAGAGGGCATAGCAAGTAGCTTATAGGCAAACACTGATGTGAATAAGTCTCCAACAGTAAAGCAATTACTATTAAAGATCACACTTACATTTGACAACTGGACTGATAGTTATGTCCCCTCCAAGGCTGATATAACCAACCCAAATTTGATCCCCAAATGTTTTCCTGGAGGGTGCTGGGGTGAAATCCTGCTTTAACTTTTGTTGTTGATTTGGAGAAATAATTGCCACCCTGGAAAGGTAATTACATATGCCATTGTTTATACACATAATAGGCCTGGAAAGCATGTTCTGCTGCAGGAAAAAATAATCCTGCTTTCACAGTGGGGCGGTACATTATGTATAGTGACAGAATGCCACAAATAGCATTCAAAGTCTCACATGTTAATGGTTGATTTTTTCCCCCCATGGTGTATGTTTAAGTTTTGAGATGGGGGAGGGGATAAAGAGCAAGGAAGGAGATGGTGCAAAGAAGACAATTGTGTACAGTAGTAACCAAAGTAAATTTACCAGTGTTTACTCTTCTGATTTCTGTTAAATGAACATGAGCTACTAGCAGCGTTTTTAAAATCAGTGCTGTAAAGGGACCTACTTTTTTGCTGTGCTGTATGTTTATTAATTACTCCATAAGTTTAATCATGTGAAGAACTATAGCAGATTGTATTAGCACATGAAACGACTCTAAGGCCTTGATTTGAATTACTCTGAAAGGGGACCAAATGATCAGACAAAATATTGGATAGCACTTAGCATCCCACTGTGCTTTCAGTGCAATATTTAAAATGAATTTAGGTCACAAAAGTACAGCTAAAAATCTCTGCTCTCGCCCACTCCCACTTCAGTACTCTGATAAGTGACAAAAGAATGCATTGGAATATTGTACATGGGACTGATTTTTTCTCAGTTGCAATTGTTTTTCCAAAATATTGCAAGTATCAGGACTGAACAAAGAAATACATATGTATTCCAACACTGAACTGAGCATTGTTAGATGTTGAAGCAATTCATAGCAGGCTATTCGCTGCTGCAGTGTCCAGCAAATTGCATGACCTGCTTGTTAGGCTTGACAACAGTGTTTTACCTAACAAAGGCCTCAACAGCTCAGAGCAGCAGTGGAATGTCAAAATGAGCACATTTCACACACAGATGTGTGACCGTAATAGCCTCTAAGAAGATGCATGTGGCAGAGAGAAGGGGTTGGGGGTTGGGAAGGCTAACAGCAGTAGGGCCATGGCCCTACTGCCCACATTTAATCAGCCCTTCTGTAAACAATTCACCATTTTCATTGTTGTCTAAAAACTAATAAAGAGAAACAAGCATTTTTCATTCATCTTGAAGTAATTTTCTGTCAGATTTGAGCCCCTTGTGGCCTACAGCTTGTGCATTGCTAGCTGTGTGATACAACAACTATTTCAATTTATTTTACAAACTCTGGCCATTCACATGTCAGTTAGTGTTCACCAAACCGGCATCTGAAATTGTGCAGTTAACGAGTTTTACAACATTTCTATCAAGAGAAACTGTTTAGCATAACTGACTCTTAAGGAGTTATTATACCTCTAAAAATCCATTTTAAGGGGCATTATTTAAATAAAATAGAAAAACGGTTCACTGCCTTTTAAAGGGGCTACAAAAAAAGTCCATCAGATCCAGTGCAGTAATCCTCAGCTTAAAGCACTCTTGAGAGCACTTCTGGGAATTATCAGCATAATGAAATGTTTTGTGAAATGTCCAGATAGATTCCTCTACTCAACAATTTTACTGCGCCATATTTATTTTCCTCCTACTTTTTAAAGAAGTGAATTACTTTTTGAGGGGATGATTCTATGTTGTACAGATTAAATGAACACAGTATTACCAAGGTTGTAGAATAAGTAAGGGTTCAGATTGCAGTGCAATCTGTATACATCTGCAGGGGAAAAAATGTCAGCCTTTTATGCTCTACTCAGTTCTAAAAGGGTTAAACTACAATGAGGCTTATGCAGATTTGCATTTTCCTTGTACTGCATTTTTCCCATACTCTTAAACAACTTTGTTACACAATGGCACCTGTGAAATGCTTTATTGAAAACAGCTTTGACTCTCTTCTTAAGTTAATTAAACAAACAAAGGCTATAAAATTGGAATGGTTTAAAAAGAGATATTCCTAAACCTTTAACTTAGAGAAAAACAGATTCTGCATAATAAACTATGATAGCCAATGACCCAAAACTGGTTAATGGCAAGAGTTCATACTGGTCATATAGCATTGCATACCAGTAAATTAATCTTTGCATATGAAATTACTTAATGGGATAAAAGCCACACTTACAAAATAAGTGACTCCTTAGTTTTGCCACAAATGAATATCAGTAAAAATTAGGATGGAGTCTAAAGAGATAGAGACACACCTATACAATGTACAGAATATCATTATTATAGATTTTCTCATCTACTATGTAGCTCAAGTGCCACATTTTCTTGTAACATGGTCATTGGAAATAAATAAGCCAGTTGAAAATTTAGCCCCAGATTCTCAGAGGGATAACTTTTTCACATTTTTTAAAAATTCTTTGAGACATGTAGTTACTTGACAGCCTGGTATCAGCATCTACTAAGAGGAAGTTGAGCTACATTTAGTGGACATGAACGTTTGACACTACTGATACGTTTAGCACCTTCTCAGAATTATGTTATTATCCGTGGTCCTTTTACTATATCTATTACCAGCGCCAGCCATGCTATTATCCAGAGTTCCTCAATCAGAAAATAAGGATAAATTGTTTGGGCTGAGAAAGAGACATGATGGCTTCCAGAGTGACCCATTCAAAAGGTTAACTGACATATCAGTACCAACTTTGGATGCA
Source organism: Carettochelys insculpta (assembly GCF_033958435.1). Lineage (NCBI taxonomy): Eukaryota > Metazoa > Chordata > Testudines > Carettochelyidae > Carettochelys > Carettochelys insculpta. Next base: position 74,365,791 of record NC_134141.1, read on the forward strand.
GTCCCACAAGATGGTGGGACTGAACCCTAAGCATTGCAGGATCCAGCACCTTCTTTGTTTTAAGCATTCAAATAGCCTCATTGAAATTAATGGCTAGCTCACATGATTAAAGTTAAGTGTATATTCAAGTATGTTTACCAGATTGGTGCCAGAATGCCCAGCACCATATAGGATTAAGCCCTCAAAGAGACAGAAAACACATGCAAAGTAAGCCGGGAAAGGCTTAGGAAGGAAAGCATATTGCTGAAATTTACCCTAGAATCAACAGAAAAAATCCAATGCATTTAAGTAATGTATAGGTGGTGAGTCTACCAGAGGTATGATGTGATGGTACTGGATTTCCGGAGTATTGGACACCCAAGGATATTGAAAGTGGAAGCTTAAAAGAATGCAGTATATATAGAAAAAGTGTATTAGTGTACAGAGAAGAAACCACAGCAGGTACAATACTGGAATGAATGCACCAGGAATGAGCAGAACTTTATACTTATGATGCTAGCCAAGGGACATACCATTTTACTAATTTGTTGGGGGTCCCCAGTGAGATGCCATAGCAGGAAAGAACAGTGCTTGATAAGAGCAAAGGCTCCTGCACAGTCAGTCCAAAATGTTTTCCTCAGAGGCCCCCCCTCGTCTTCTAGCCTTCAGTCCACTTCAGTCTGCTCGTATGTCAGTTCCTTTATTATTGTCCTGAGGTAACAGGAGATGGGAAGAGCAGAGCTATAAAAACTGCAACCAGAGGCAGGAACTTTCTGGTGTAGTCCTCAGAAGAAACTTTATGGGTGGCTGGCAGAAGAGCAAGGAGGAGCTAGAGTGAGGAGCTCTTGGGATGGGCCATCTTTTGGCACATGTGCAAGGCTGGAATCAGGGTAAGTAGTAGGACACTGATTGTTGAAAGAATGAGGAAGGAAAGAGGACAGCTCTGAGCTATGAGGAAGGGAGCTAACTATTTGATTCTGCTCCTTCATCCTAGGTACTTATATACATCTTTAATATTCTAAGAGTTGACTGTTAAGTGGTAGCATTTCAGTTTTCTCCCAATTTCTCTCCAGGCATTCAAGCAAAAAGAAAGGAAAGTTTTTTCCTCAGGCAGGGACAGATGCATCTCACCTGCTACATGTTGGGGCAACCACAATGAAAAATCTTTTCCTTTTAAAGGACGCTCTTAAGCAATATAGAGACTCCTGGACAGAATCCATTACCAGGAAAGAAGATGAAAATTATCTGCCACATGTAAATCTTGCCTACTAGCCGAGTTGTTATGCTATTTAAAACTGGGTACTTGGCTTTTAGTTGTTTGCATTGATTTGACTTATTGTGCAGCATTTGAGATTTTTTTGTTTTTTTGGTATACTTTAAAATTCAGGTGTGTGTTAGATATTTTCTAAAACTAAACCATTATCAGAGAATCATGCTGCAGGATTTGGTGGCTTCATTCCAGCCTCCCACCAAAACCTGCATCTCATGATATGCAGGGGAAGGAGCAGGTGGTATGGAATACACTAAAGGGAGCTCTGTGTGCCCTGATAATTCTCCTGGATTGGATACCCTCATCTGCACCTTTCAGGCTGCTTTCAGTCTGTTTTGCCCTGCTGGGACTGTATAGCAAGAATGAAGTCATTGGAAACCTTTTCTTAAAATGTTAAAAAAAATACAATCCTAAAAGGAAAATTAAGACAAAAGGGAATTAAAAATACCTTAACAAGCAGAGACTAAAAAAAGTATTAATGCACCACACATAGGTAAAAGGGCAGGTATGAAATTATCCACCACACTGATGGCGTAGGTGGATAATTCTGTACTTGAAGCTACCAGTATCTCATTTTAAAACTAGATGAAATTATACTGAAAAAGAAGAGAACACAGAAAACTCAGGTTGCATTGTAGCAGAAGTGTGTTTTTTACACTATGAAAGATCACACAGAGATTCTTTTTTGACTTTATCTCCCAGTTTATATTTTTTCTTGTGGTAGAATAAATGCAGATCCCCTCGCTTTCACCACACCAACATGGCAGAATGACCCTATACAAACACAGATCTTTTTTGATACCTCTAATAATAATGCAGTAATTCAGAAAACATCAGCTGTGATGTTTGACTTTTGATATACAAGAACAATTAAGACAAGTGTGGGGAAAAGACGCTCTATAATTTTATGTGTAGACCATCTTTGCTTGCCTTTTTATAACAGGATAACAAATATTTGTCATGAATTCAGTCACAGATTTGTAGAAATACAGAAAGCTTTTCTTTGCCTATGAAGAATAACTATTTAATAAAGCCAAAGTCTCTGATTATTGTAACCACCTGATCATTGGAAGTGCAACACTCCTCCCTTATTGCCCAATTTCGCTGCAAATAAAGTCATATAATCTTTCTGGGGGTTCATTTTTAACTTAAACAATGGACAGGGTGAATCCCAAAATGACTTCTTTTGCATAGTCAGGGGGCAAATACTCCATATCAGAATTATTTTTCCTCTATCATCTATCCCAATAATTTCTAAATCTTGATGTAGTACCAGAATATATGTGCTAATGTTTCAGCTTGATTGTGATCTCTCCAGAGTAATGTAGAACACTGTATCTCACAAGTGTTAGATACATCCAGGTGATTGATTTTGATTGGGTTTCAGCATGTGGCACTGAGAGTGAGCACTTTTTCCACCTTGTAATGTATACATTGATTCACCAAGATCTAGGTCAGCTCCCAATCCTAGCTCTTCATTTACTCATACACAACTTTAATCTTGATTTTGTTGTGGTCCCTCTGCTTTCCCCTTCCCTTTCAGCAGCTCTGATGGCTGCTCTTATTCAGCAGGGTACTTTCAATTCTTCTATCACCAGCAGACTGACAAATAAAGCTGCTCAGCAATTGCAAACATACACAATCACCCCATCTACCACAAATACAACTCATTTTTTTTTAAAAAGGAAGGTATAGAAAATTATGCAAAAAAAACAACAACTGACAGTTATGACGACAACCATCACCACTCAAAAAAAAATCCATGGTTCAAAAACGTCACAGTATTCCTTGCTGAAAAAATGCTATAACTGCATACTATATGACATATCAGAGAGCGAGACAGAATAGCTAGCTGAGAATGCCGGAAAGCGTATGCTCTCTACTTACATTGTGACTCTAGGAGCTACTCCCCAGTTGAGTATACTGGAAATCTGGAAGATAAAGATTGTAACAGTTAATACAGAAGCACACACCCATACCTGTTCCCAGGAAAGGATGTGAAATTACTTGGCTGATAACCATGCTGCAGGGTGTTACTGGTATCAGCTGGCCCCACAGAACTACCACACAAATGGTTATGGAGATTTACTGCCTGGTAGACCCTCCAGCAGATTTCCGGTAGGCCAGAGCAACACATGCCCATCTTGTTCATGCAAGGGAACACAAGAGAGGGGAATAGCTAGTCAGATAGAAAAGCAGATCTGAATGAAGAAGCAATATCCATTGAAGTCCTTGAGGTGCTGGCCAATGCACAGGCCATAGTGTCAGGGTGGAAACAAACAAAACCAAGATTTACAAAACATATTATTTGATAGCATTCTATCAGCAAAATGGTCTGGGCCCTGACATGGCAGCTTTCTGCCAGCAAGTCACTTCAAGGGTTCAGCTATGTGTACCTGGGGTAAACTGAGGCCTTATCTTTCCTCATACAAATACATATGACAGCAGAATTGGAAAGCCCTGGTGTTGCAGGATGTAAGAGCAGTCTGTTTGCTTGGGCAAAACAATGTTAGGTATTTTATTAATAATTGACACAATGAATTTCCCCATTCGTTCTCATGATATCGACCAACTATATAGTCTGTATATACTATGTACAGTGAAGACCATTTTGTGATTCTTGATGGGACAGATTTTGATCACCACAGTATTATGGAGGGAATAGCTTTCCACTTAGCCAGACAAATTCCTTGAGTTCTGTGCACCATCCTTCTGCTTAGTTTGCTGGTTCTCGTATATATAAAATTTCCCCAAGATCTTTCAATACACAGCTAAATAAGGGACCAATTTTAACACAGACCTTAACTCAGGAATGATGACTACTTTCCTTTGAACCATGGATGAAGGCAACTCCCACCCCTCCAAAAAACAGAACAATTGAAACCTTCCTAGAGAGGAATTTCAGACATTTGGATGCATGCATTGTGGCATCTGTACCACAGTTACTATGTAAGCTTTCCAACACAGCTAATAGCATATATAATGTTTAGACTTGACTGATAGTTAATGGAACATGGGGAACATTTTGTATCTCCAAGATCACCATAATAGTCGGATTCCTGTGAGAGTCAACAGTTTATTCTATGTAAGAGTCTGTCCCTCCTGTGGAACTGCATACATACCTAGTGATGTTGCTTCCCTCTGTGACATTATGCTGTGTGTAATCTGGTCTGTTGAAGAGCTGTGTCCCTTGTTCTCCAGCCTGGCGTGCTTTTGTATTGCTCTGCTGTTAGAGCAACTGCTCCTGGTTTGCGTGCACACAGTCTCCTGCATGTTTGTTACACCCAGCTACCTTCTTTAAGTTCTATGGCCAGCCATGAATTGCTCTTCAGAGCAACACTAGCAAATTTCCAGACTCAGACTATCCCCAGAAATGGCAGCCTGTGTTGCTCAACCCTGACCTGGACAATATAAGCTCATATAAAGTCTGTCATTTTATTAACAGAAAATGATATGCACAAATCCTGTGATCCCAAATGGTGTTTCCCAAACATCTCAATCCAGACATATTAGTTTAGATTAAACAGTAAAACAAGTTTATTAACTACAAACAGTACTCAGGCATAAAGTCAGAATTTGTTATAGTGAAATAAAAAGGTAAAATCTATCTCAGCAAGCTATGTAAAAGCTCTTGCTCACAACCACTTCAGTAATCTTCCTGGGTCAACGCCTTTTCGATAGAGATTCCTCCCTTACTCCAAATTGTTTCTTTGTTCTTAATGCACTGTGGCTGCCATGGATAGAGAAGGAGATATTTGGGGAATCTTTTCCCTATTTTCATATTTTTCCTCTTTGTCAGTCCTCTCTAGGTGGAGTCTGGGAGAATGGGAACCACCAGTTGCTTCTTTGTCAAGATGTGAATTTCCTCACTCACAATCATTCTGATTCTGAAGTATGGCTACTTAATCGGGTGATAGTCCATTTAGTTTCATTGACACCTGCCTAAGCCATCAGTTTACCTTTTGTCTTTTGGGACTTGGTTTATGGTTGCTTTCCCAGATTTGTCTGATGTTGTTAAGCATATTACAGCAGAATCTTATTATTTTACTTGTAATTGCCACGTTTTATCAGTATAACAATAACAACAAATTATAAGTTTTCAAATGGTGTCTTAAAAGTTGCAGTCTCTACAAAATTTACCATAGTCTTATGAAAGGAATAAACATGGGGTACAGATTATCACATCCTCAGTGTAATGAAGGGCAGGGATAGAGATTTACAAGACACACACACACACACCTCATAGAACTGGCAGGGACCTCAGGAGGTCATCACTTCCTGTTCTCTGCACTGGGGTTTCTTTAGCTTTAATCCAATTTTCCTGCTAAACTCCAATACTCCACTACAGCATATGTGACTGCTGCAGGTTGTCCTTGTTTCTAAAGCTTGTTATGCTGCAAGATACCAGTGACTAAACCAATCAAAAATCTCTTTAAGATTGGATATGACCACACCCTTCAATTAACTTAACTGTTAGAATGAGTTAACTTGAAGCATCCCTACCTAAGATAAAAGGGGGCCATGAACCTGCAGGTTTTAGGCCTGGTGTTGATTACAAAGGCCTGGGGGCTGTAAGCTAAGAAATGGCTCTTTGTATTCAGGCATTCAGAGAAGCAGAATGTAGCACATTCCTTGTATGTAAGTAAGATGGCATCAAAGAAAATACTAGATAATGAATTTCTACTTTTGACTGAAATAACCTCATGGCCCTGAACTTTGACAGCCACTTGGGTCAAAAACAGGCAACAGGCCTTTCCTTTGATTTTAGTGGCTTTGGACCAGGTCACTAATTCACTACCATCTGAAAAAAATGTTACGTGTTAATTTACTGGTGTCCTGATGATCGAGGGCCCTATAGAAGACCAAGACAGGAGTTGAGAGGGAAAGGGAAATTTCTTCAGAGAAATGATGAACTAGCCAGATTTAGTAGGACTTCAAGTGATTTTATATTAGGTTTGCCATTGCCAGCAGTGAAAAAAAATTATTCACACAATTCAACTGTTGCTTATGAGATGCACCTAGAAGTATGGGACTTAACCCTTGAATTTATCAAGTGGTCAAAAGTGAGCTTTAAGATAGAGAATTATTAGGTTAAATCTATTATGTAGAAGTCTGGAAAGAAGCTGTTCATGACAGAAAGGAAAGAAATCATGATGTACGTTCAAAAAAATAAAAATCCGTATTTTGCATTCCACTCACGACACTATAGTTGAGAATTCAGAGAAAAAGTTGCCCAATGAGACTTTCAGACTTAGGGCAGGTCTACACAGTAAAATTATTTTGAAATAACTGCTGCCTACACAACACCTATATTTTGAAATTACTTCAAAATAGCAGTTGGCTTATTTTGACATTGGCAAACCTCATTCTATGAGAAATAGTGCATATTTTGAAATAAGTGCTATTAAGACAGGGAATATTCTATTTTGAAATAACCTATAGTGCGTCCAATGAGTCTATTTCAAAATAGGCTCTATGTGAGTAGATACTGTATTTTGAAATAGCTAAGTGCAATTTCAAAATGTATTTTTGTGTGTAGCAGTGTTATTTTGAAATAAGCTATTCCACAATATTTCTTCGGCTGCGGCTACACTAACACGTTCTTGTGGAAGATTTTTTGAAAGAAGGGGGCTCTTTGGAAAGATCCAGCAGAACGTCTACACACAAAAAGCCTTCATTCAAAAATAAACTGAAAGAATGAGGTACTCCTTTTGAAATCACTCTTCCTTTCCCTTTCCAGGAAGAGCGCCCCCCCCCCGACCCTTTCTCAATCTTCTTTCAAAAGAAAATGTGTGTAGATGCTTCTCAGGGCCCTTCTTCTGAAAGAGCAGTCCTCTTGGAGCCTGATTTTTTGATCCCTGGTCTGTTCTTTCAAAAGAGTGGGGACTATGTGCAGATGCTCTCTTTTGAAAGAGCAGATCACTCTTTTGAGCTGCTTTTTTTGTGTGTGGATGCGTTCTTTCAAAAGTTGTTTCAGAAGAGATCTTCTGGAAGGACTTCTTTTGAAAGATCTCTGTACTGTAGGGTTGTTTCTACACATGCCACTTTCAGAGAAAGTGGCATGCTAATAAACATCCTGAAATATGCTAATGAGGCAAGTATGTAAATTCCTGGTGCCTCATTAGCATAAGGTCACATGATTTAGAGTCTGGAAGACAATCTTCCAGACTCCAAAATGGCTTGTAGAAGCATGGCCCCCAGGAAGTTTTCTGGAAGAAAGTTCTCCTTCTGGAGGCCCTTTCTTCCCAAAAATTTGATTATCAACCCTTTTTCACTTTGAAGGTGAAAGCTACATTAGCCTGCCGGAGTCCATGCTTCTACACACCATTTTGGAGTCCGGAAGAGCATCTTCCGGACTCTAAATCATGTGACCTTATGCTAATGAGGCACCAGAAATTTACATCAATGCCTCATTAGCATATTTTGGGCTGATTATTTAGCATGCCACTTTTGGAGAAAGTGGCATGTTTAGAAACAGACAAGATGTAGGCTTCCAGAAATGTTTATTTGGAAATAAGGCTGCTGTGCAGACATACCTATAGCATCAAAGCTTTGACACAGCATAGTCTTCCAACATATTATTATTTTCCAATAGTATATATTTTCCATTAACATATCTGTTCACACCAGGGCTGTATCTACATTAGCACAAAACTTCGAAATGGCCATGCAAACAGCCATTTTGAAGATCACTAATGAGGCACTGAAATGCATATTCAGCACCTCATTAGCATGCCACTGGCTGCGGGTCTTCGAAATTGTCGCTTTTCACTGCTGTGCGGCTTGTGCAGACAAGGGTCCTTTTTCAAAGGGACTCCGCCAACTTCAAAATCCCCTTATTCCTATCTGCTGATAGCCATTTCGAAGATTACTAATGAGGCGCTGAAATGCACATTCAGCGCTTAATTAGCATGCCGCTGGCCTCGACTCTCCAAAATTGCTGCTTTTTGCTGCCGCACAGCTCATCCTTTTCGAAAGAGCTGCGGCATGCTAATGAGGTGCTGAATATGCATTTCAGTGCCTCATTAGTACTCTTCAAAATGGCTGTTTGCATGGCCATTTCGAAGTTTTGTTCTATTGTAGATGTAGCCCAAGTAAGCTGTGCCACCAATTTCACAGCACATGGTTTTCTGACATGGTGAAGGTAAAAACTGCTCAAAGAAAGACTCTCACATTGATGTAAGGTATTCTAATTGCAATCACACCCCAGATAGGAATTTTCTAAACCCTCCCAACTCCTCCCTCTAATATTAAGGCCTTGTCTATATGCAAAAGTTGAAGAGGTTTAACTAAATTATTTTAAGGTCTATTTAGTTAAAACCTGGAAACCCCTAAATCAACTTAATCTTGCCTTTGATTGATATTTACTCCATAAATTACCCAGTTCAGCTACATTGATCTAAACAGGTATAAACCAATTTAAAATCTGCACATTAGGAGTTGCACTGATTAAGCTAAAAAGATGTTGGTAAATTTATGTTTAGACAAGTCCTAATGTAGCTTTCACCTTCAAAATGAAAAAGGGTTGATAATCAACTAGTTACCAGTCAGAAAATTAGACAATCACTGTCGTATGGTGTCAAACATTCTGAGGTAGCTCAATTTTATTTACCTTAGGACAATTCCATTTGATTATTAAAGAGATGGACAGGTGGCTTTTCTTAAATCCCTATTCAATAACTTCTGTGTAAACTCTGAAAATGTAACTGATAATATGTCAATGATTACTATACAACGAGGTTAAACATTACAGTTAATTTCCTCACTGAAATCCAATCCGGGGATTAGCAACAATGGGGAATCTGTTTTATTTGCATTTAATTTGTACCTTCACACTATTATCTCCTACGTTTTAGTTTCAGGAAATGTGGTCTCAGGCTATTATAACCACATTGCATGCTGCAGTTGAACAGTTATTTGAGCTCTACAGTTGGAAGTGACTTTACTGAAAAAATAAAGATAGCATACTTTAATTATACCAGTGATGTGTCTAAATAAAAAAACCCATAGTATACATTTATTATGGACCACAGATTAATAGTTTTATAAGAAAAAAATCTATAATTTTCTACTTATAAATCACGTCTATATCTTTCAACCAAAAATGCCTACAGCACAAAAATAAATAAGCAGAGCATCAAACTAGCAATCACATGAGCAGTAAACAACATCTTAATTGGTTTGGATTACTGTAGCTAGATTTTGGAGTGGGGGAACTAACTTTCATATATTGATCTATATGGCATATTTATCTTTCTCTATTTCTTTTCCTCAATATTGAGTCCATGTATGGTTTTTATATTGCAAATCCCTTCTGGGGAAACAGCAGAGTTAGGAAAGCACTGTTATTTCTGGAAAAGCCATCCATTTAAAAGCTTTCACTGAGGCAAGGATAACTTCACAGTTTTTACACTTTGTCTTCTGAAAAAAAGAGAGAGGGAGAAGAAATGGTGCTATTATGAAGTTGCCACCCAATGCATGCTTCAACAGTTCTTTACTCTTCACTGCTTTGGCAGCAGTGAGAAAACAAGAAAGGATTCAGTGTACACTGGGAAATGTCTTTTAAATGTTCCTGTGTACATTTCATTTCCTAGTGAGGATGGCAGACAGAAAATGATAGGGTAGGTTGAATATGTCATGAGTAAACTCCAGCTTTGGTTCTTTTTTGAGACATTTGTGCAGAAGTATGCTTATTCTTTTTAAAGTATTTCAAGATAAACTGTATTTCACTTTGTACATTACACTTTGCTGTGCAGTTGAGAACTGGCAAACTTAATCATTCTCAGCCAAGAATGGTTGGCAGAGAATTCAACTCTTTTCTAATGCGTAGGTGTCTGACGATGGGGTCAGCATTTGAATTAAAAATAAATCTATCAATGACTGCCCTGTTCTTCATGAAGTTGTTGCTGGAAATGTTACCCTGCTGACATTGTTTGTTTGCTTTGCTTAGGATGTTAAAGACTGTCACTAAAAATGCTTTAGCTGTTGATGGTGGATGAAAATGTTTCCAAGACATAACACTGGATCTCTTTAACTCTGCTTTTGCATAGTGATTTTATAAATACACTCCAAATACAAAGCCCTTGTATCTGTTATCATTCTGGTGCAACCTTAAATGCCTTGAAATGAGCTAATGAAAAATTTTTGGTCTATCTTTTAGAGAATGCATTTGCATTTGACATAATTAGCAGTAGGCAGATCTAGCTACATCCAGGGGGAATCTCAAGACAACTGCTTTGCTGACTATTAGTGCTTAATTTCTGAATGTCAAAGCCTGCACATCTTAATTTCTAGAGAATAAGCTCAATTGAACTTGCTCCCCAGTTATGCAAAAACTGCTCAGATAAAACCAAGTGGACACCAATGTAATGAATGTGGTTATTAAATTGTTTCAATTGAAAGAACCCTATTCTTACACCATCATAATGGGAACAATTTATCCCCACTGATCGGCCTGTCTCTTTTTTCTGAGCTCTCTTTGATCTTGAAGCATATTGCAGTTGTGTGTCCTATTGAAAAGCAAAACTGGGGCAATTTTAATGCTTTTGTACCTTACCAGTGCTCTATTTTTGCACTGTTTAAAAATAGCTGTTAATTATAAGTTCAGTTTAAATGTCTCAAGTGACCCAGAAATGGAGGTTGGAATGAGACAGATTGCGTGTCTCATATAAAACAGAGGTACTTCCACAAAGCAGTCTGAATTCAGCCCTCAACATGTCTCCCCCTCTAAGGTTATTTCAATCAGGTATTGAGCTGGTCTAGCAAGGGGTTTATAAAATCTCTCACATTTTGAACAGTGAAGAGAAAACTAGACCTGTATCTATAGTTATTTCAAATATTTTAAAAAAACCTCTCTTCACTGGTGGTAGACGGGATGAGGGCATTTTCTTCTGACTTGCAAGACCCAGTAGACCATATACCTCTTTTCATCTCCATCTCTCTTGCCTCTTGATGTAATAAGAATCTGCTTTTAAAGAACTTTCAGGGGTAATAAGCTTCCAGGAGCTCCTCTTATGTCAGTTAGATTAAGCATTGCAGAAGTACACACCAGTCCAGGTAGATATGAAATTTCGAACTATTCTGTGTTTTGATCAATTTGAAGAAGACTTTATATTTTTTCTTTTGGCAACATGCTCCTAATCTGGCTGTAGCAAGGTGCACCAATAGAAGTCTGAATAAGCAGCATGCAAATTAAAGAACATTAGTAATTTACTTGAGAGCCTGAACAAATCAGTTATCTATACGTCTGTTTGTTAGTATGCTTGATAGCCATTTACAGACATTCCAATTCAGCAGCAAGAATGTATTTTCAACTTTTGGATTAGAATAGCATGTATAGTGCAATGAGTTTGATGCTCTCTCTCCAGGCCCACAAAATCAGTGATGCACATTTCAAAGTCACTCATGATGTTGAGGAGTTTAATAGTGAAGGAAGCCAAGGGTCAACTGAGCTTGGATTGTACATTCCTATCTCATTCCTCAAGAGAGGATAAACACACCTAGCTAAGAGGCAAAACCACTGAACTTGAGCTTACACTGCACTAAGCATACTCTACCTATTCTGCCGCTGAACAGGAAACTTGAGTCAAAACATCATTTAAACTTGCTCCTCTGTATGATTGACTAACTTGCTGTAACTTTTCCTCCAATGTAAACAAAAAAAATATATGTAATTAGATCCAATCTAGAGGACCACCAAAATCAGACATTTTAAGTTGAAACTCAAGACAAAGTATTGGAGCAAGAGGGAACACAGGGAACGCTCAGAACATTCATATTCAACAAAACAGAGCAGCAGAAATGTAGCACTTTAAAGACTAACAAAATGATTAATTCAGAGATGAGCTTTTGTGGGACAGACCCACTTCTTCAGATCTGTCTGTCCCACGAAAGCTCATCACCAAATAAATCATTTTGTTAGTCTTTAAAGTGCTACATTTCCGCTGCTTTGTTGGAGTACAGACTAACACGGCTCTGTTACCATTCATACTCAAATTCAAGATATTAACACATGGTTTGAACAGGGACAGCAATTACCTGACACATTATAAAGACTCTTTTACATAGCTTGATGTTTTATCTAATTCTTAACTCCCCCCACCTCCCTGCCCCTTTGCTCTTCTGATTGGGCAGCCTTGACAACAATATTTGGACTTCTGTGCTTTATATATTTAGTCTGTTCTGGTAAGGCTATGATCTGAAAAAGTGGGTCTGTCCCATGAAAGCTCATCACCTAATATGTTATTTTGTCAGTCTTTAAAGTGCTACATGACTACTTTTTTGTTTTGGCAGTATTGGAGCAAAGAAGCAACACACTAAGTTTATATTGGGGCCTTAGGGTGGGTAAGTAGGGAACTGCTTTGCATATCACACATGAAGAAAAGAAGAATTTTCTAAGTTGAAAGTTGGGTTTTGCTATGAATGACACTGAGCTTGCTTGGAGCTTCAGGTTTCAGGCACACTGCAAGCTCACTAGCTCATTTTCGAAACTTCACTAGTTTAGAACACCAGTCTCAAAGTACCATTTGGTTGTGTGTGCACCATTGACAGGGAACCTTCTAACTGCTGAAAAAGTATTTTCTCTAAATATCCGCATTACTGATCCTAGTTGCTATATTGATGGAAAATACAAACTTGAAAGTGGCTGAAATGATAATGCATTTATGTTTGAGCCAGGAAAATGAACACTTTTAAACAAGTTGGTAGTGCATTGTCAATTTTCTGGAATTATTTTGTGGGGTTTCTATGGTCTCTATTATGCAGGAGGTCAAATTAGACAACCACAATGGTCTTCTTTAGCCATCAGATCTATCAATTTGTATCTTGGGGTATGTTTACAGAGCAAAGTAGAAGATGTTAATATTTCAATAGTCAAAATTATCCCCATTAAATTCAAGCACAAGGCCAATTGTATCACTGGTACAAATATATCACTGACTCTAAGGGAATTTTGCTAGGGATGCATTTTCATGTTTAAAGTTCAACTCTTCCATTTTAGTTGTAGGAATACAACATTACTTGTGTTACCAAATAAAATTCAAACCCTCTGTGTGAGATGAGGAAACCTTCTTCCCCTTGGAAAGAAGCATTTTCCCATCATACAAACAGTGCTAAGCTCAGAAAAGGTTCTCTCATTCTGCCTATCACTCCAAGCAAACAAAGGAGTCAGTCCCACTAAAGTAAAAGCACAACATTGTGAAACCACAGCACATTGTAAAACCAGAGGAGCATAATAGGTAGAAGCTAATAATTAAAGATGTGAAAGATAGTGCTCTTTGAATTCTTCCATAAAGAATGTACAAATCAACTGATGTAAAAAAGAGATTAGGTAATAAACTTCAGCAGATACAAAGTTAACAAGAAGCTGATGGGGAGCATGTCTCACTGCTAGGATGGCACCCCCCACTGCCCTGGCCATTCTGCTCCCTTCTGTCGTGGTTCATAGCCTCTCTGTTAGTCCCCGAGCTGCTGCTGCCGCTTTGTGAGACGGCCCTCCAGCCAGATCATGGTACGTTTTCCCCTTTTGGGGCACCAAAGTCTTTCTTCTGAAATCTTGAACAGTCTTCCCATTCACTGTGGAACAGCACCACTTTTTCGGCAGCTGGTAGGGGAGCACAGGCCCGCCACCTACTCTGGGTTCTGAGCCAGGAACCTTCCAACTGGCAGCCAAGGTCTGATCCCTCCAGGACGTTATGCCTTTCAGTGAGCCCTTCCTTTACCACCCAGCATTTCCTCATTTTGAGGCTGACAACCCTCCTAACTCCATCCTCCCAGGGAGTAACTGTTTTGGTAGCCCCCAAACACTCCTTTCTTCTCCCAGACCTTGGACTTCCCCAGCATCTCCCTTTATTACCAATTTCCTGTCCTTATACACCCATCCAGTCCCACTTATTCCTTCTCAGCTGGGCTCCCTTTGTCAGTCAGGGGTTATTTAGTTACCTGGATCCTCTCAGGTGTGGCCTTTCAGGTTAGTCAGCCTCCTTCTCAATTTACATTAACCATTTCAGGACAAGTGTGTGGCGAGCACCCTATTTCAGAAACACTAACTAAGTGCCTTTCCATCCATAAGTCTACCTTCATGATAAGTTCTACCTGCTTCATGTCTTAAACTGAGTGCTGCTGGTTATGCTCAAACATGATGCCTCTGAGTTTCACTCATGCATGGGAATAATTCCTATGAACATTAGCATTCACTGGGGACACTAGACCTCTGAGTTGATAGTGCTAATTAAAATATACCTGTGTTTTCAGATTATCAAACAATGTTTTTGTAAGTTCCCATTAGCAGTGAAAAAAAAATCAGAGTCAAGGAATTCCTTATGTTATTTTTTTCTCTTTCCAACATAAAACAGAACAGCTGCATGCTGCAGTTCAACCCCCGCCCCCACATGCATTTAAATGCTTTATATCTTTGTTTTTTGAATTTGTGATGATAAGTGAACCTCAAAAATTTGGAACCTGAGTTCAGACATCTATCCAATAACATGAATGTTTAGCTGAACTACAGGACTTCTCCATTCTCTTTCATCTATCTCTATTTTCTGTTCTTCTCCGTTCTGCGCTACGTCTGTAAACCCTGATCTCCCTTCTCCAGGAGGATTGCGACTTTCATACTACTTGTTTCAGTGAGCTGCAGGCAGTCCACCCATCTACTACCCATCTTTTCTTTGTGCCCTTCTGGATTTTCCATCCTGAAAGCCAACTAGGTGTCTGACTCTGTAGTTGATGATAAGGAAAATTATTTTACTATAATCCAGACACTACCTTACCTTCCACCCCAGGCCTGCAGGGTATATATGTATTTTGTTAATTTCAGGATTTAAACAGTATATTCAGTGCCAAAAAAACCCCACAAAAAACAAAAAACAAACCCAAAACAGCAGCACTAAAATATTTGTCACATGATCTTTGTCTTAGAAAACATTCTGCAGTTTTAACAGAAATTACTGAGCAGCAGTCTCAGTATTCCACGCAAAGTACTGCAGCTCTGTGTACATTTGCAAAGCATGTAGCAGCAAACGTCAATAACATAACCCTCCACACACTTTACTTGTAATCTGAAAAAAGCCAACCAAAACATTCCTGAGATGGGAAAAGCAGAGCTTCCTAGTAGATGGGCCACAAACCTAGGAGTCAGATGATCTGTTTTTTTCCCATCTTTTTCACTGACTCCTTTGTGACCTTCAGCAAGTCACTTAATCTGTGACTGAATCTTTAAATGAGGATAATAAACTTTAGCCACTCTTGGAAAGTGTTTTGAGATGTCTGGCTGAAAGGTGCCGCACAAGTGAAGGGTGGTGTTCTTGTTACTAAAAATACAATCATTTGCAGGGCTGGGCCAGAGTGCTTTTAGTCTATTCACCACTTGTGAGGGCGAGTCAGCATTATGTATGCATACATCTTCATTGCAACACTCATTGAAGTTTCCTGTTATTTCATGGTCTTCTCCCTGTTGTCATTCAGCTCCCACACTCATGATTTAGTACAGTCCTTGAAAGCCATTGCTCAATTCTGACACCACACACCTCTCCTCTCCTGTAAGTGCACCATCTGCAAGCGTGCAGAAATTTCACAAACCCAGATATTTCCACACAGACATTACTATACATTCTGTCATTCTGTGAGGGAACATGCCTTATGGGAGATGGGATTGAGAGTCAGAAGCAAATTATCAGAAAAGGAAACTAAATGTTTTCCGCAAAAATGTTTCATTGTATCTGGGTTGTCCTACTCCCCAGTGTTTTAAAATTCCCCAGAAAAGTTTTAAATAATTTTCCAAAAATGTTTAATGCAACAGCGAGTTTCAGATATAATGTGCCTAACAAAGAGGTTAAAAATACTCTGTTTTATCACATAAAAGAAAGGTGAGAAAATGCTTTTAAAATACCCTGTATGTGCAAAAAAGTATTGAAGTGAACATTTATGAACTGTTTCTGTGGAAGGAGGGAGGGAAAGTAGGGACCATGTTAAAGGAAGACTTATGAGGCTGCTGTGCAATATGTGATCCCAGGTATGTTTGATGAATGAATTATTCAGAGATCATTAATATTGATGGTTTATATCATGGTGGCATGGAAAGGCCCCACATGAGGTTATCACCCTACTATTTTGTGCTTCATTAAAAAAACAAAAACAAAAACAAAAAATCGTCTACCACATAGAAGGCATGATGATTTCCATGAAGATCTCACACTCTAAGACAAAAATCCAATGAGCGAGCATGACAAACAATAGGAGCAAAGATGGAGAGAGAGGACAAGCATGACAGTAAGTACTCAAGTGAATAATTTGATGGCTGTGAAGTATTTGAAAGTTAAAATACATCTGTAAATAAAGATCAGTAAGTTACACTGCTCCTACACGTAGCAATGATTAGATGATTTCTTGAAGGCAGTTTGCCAGACATGGATCTTGGCTTTATGGACTAGTTTCCAGAGGGCATTCTGGAGTGAGGGGTGACAAAAGAAAACTTGAGGATGTTTGTGAGAGAAATGGGCACATGTGTAGTTGAGGATGGCAAAACTAGTGACTGGAAAGGGTACAGGGCAGTACAAAAAGACGGAAGAGTGGGTATAAAGTAAAGTGAGTATTTCTTTGCAGAATGAATGATGAAAGAAAAATCAAGACCCTGGTATTCGGCATAATGGATGGTTTGAATAGGAGAGGAAGACCCCACAGAGAATGGATAGATGATATAGCAGACTGGTGTGGAGCTAGTCTACAGAAACGAAGCCCCTCCGCACCGGACAGGGAAAGATGGAAGGAAATAGTGAGAGAGGCATCAGACACCAAGAGGCTCTGAGCCCACAGTTATTGATGATGATGATGATGATAAATATTTCTTCACATAATGCACAGTCGACCAAGATAACTCGTTGGTCAAGATAACAGGGCTCAAAAAAGAACTGGATAAATTCATGGGGTATTGGTCCATGAAAATCTATTAATAAGGTCAGGCAGGGATGCAAAATCATGCTCTACGTGTCCCTGGCCTTTGGTTTGCCAGAAGCTGGGAGTTTGTGACAGGAGATGAATCACTTAATGATTGTCCATTCTGTTCATTCCCTGTGAAACAGCTGGCATGGGCCACTGTCAGAACACAGGATACTGGGCTAGATGGATCATTGGTCTGACCCAGTATGGATGCTCTTATATATGGGGGGCGGGGAATGGTTGCTCCTGGGGAGAACAAAAAGCTTGATCTTGATGTAGTAGAAATAGTTTAAATTGTTTTATGTTCCTGAATACGGGACAGTATTTTCTGCTCCACCTCCTGCCTCATTTGGCAAAATTTAAAGAACTCCACTCAGGGAGGAATAATCCATTGCACAAATAGAAAATGGGAGATGACTGTACAAGGGAGCAAGTTTGGGGGCTACAGAGGATCACAAACTAGTATGAGTCAATAATGTAATATTATTGCACAAAAAAAGCAACCAGTTTTTGGATGTCCTAGCGTGGGTGCTGTAAACAAGGCACAGAGTAATTCTTCCACTCTACTTGGCACTGATAAGGCCACATCTGCAATACTGTGCTCAGTTCTAGGTACCACACTTGTCCAGATGTGGACAAACTGGAGAAAGTCCAGAGGAGAGAAACAAAAATGATTAAAAGTCTAGCAAACATGAAGGAAAAAGTAAGCAAATCAATTTTTCTTGAGGAAAAAATTGAGGGGGGACATGATACCAATCTTTAAGTACATAAAAGGTTGTTATAAAGAGGAGAGTGATAAATTGTTGTCCTTAATCACGCAGCACAGGACAAGAAGCAATGGGTTTATATTGCAGCAATGGAGATTTAAATTAGAGATTAGGAAAAACTTCCTTCAGGTAGAATTACATAGGAAGACTGTGGAATTCACACCGCTATGGATGCATCTACACTAGCAAGTACATTCAAAATCCAGATCGAAAGAGCGAGTTCTTTCGAAAGAACCTACGGAGTGTCTACACACACGGAGCTCTTTTGAAATTAACTTCAACGTCTGCCCTCCCTTCTGGGGATGGGAAAAGCACCCTCCTTCGAAAGATTATTTCGAAAAAGCGCAAGTGTAGATGCTCTGTGGCCCGCTCTTTTGAAAGAGCGGGTCCTCCATGGCTGCGATCAGCTGGCAGGCGACAGTGCCACTCCCAGCCCAAGCGGAGCTCTATGGTTCCAGTGTCTGGCCCCGTTTCAGTACGCAGGCTCCCAGAAACCCTCAGGCAGGAAGCTGAGAGTGTGCAGGCAGCAGGGACCCCATGCTGCTGCATAGCCTGCTCCCTGGCACTATGCTCCAGACAGCCCAGAGCCCTCCTCGGCACCATGGCCAGCTCCCCTGACCCCTGCCCACCCCAGGGGCCCCCTAAAGATACCAGCCAGTCCCCCCAAGCACCAGGCCCCCTCCTGGAGTGACTCTGAGGTGCGGGACCTCCTTGCCCTCTGGGCAGATGAAGAGGTCCTGCACCAGATGAGGGTCTGGAGCAAGAATGTGGTGGCATTCCAGCACCTCACCACAGGCCTCAAGGGCTGGGGTCACCCCACCTGGACCCCAGACCAGATGAGGTCCAAGGTGAAGGAGCTGCACCAGGGATACTTCAGGGCCTGGGACACAGCCTGGCAGTCAGGGGCAGGGCCCACCAGCTGCCCCCACTATAAAGACCTGGACTGCCTCCTTGGGCTGAAGGAGGCGGGACCCCTGGCCATGCTGCTGGACACAATGGTCCTGGAGTTGGAGCAGGAACCCAAGATGGGGACAGAGGGGGAGGACTGTCCCGGACCCGTGCCCAGCACCAGGTGCCCATGGAGGCTGGGCACCACCAGCGATTACAAGGGATCAAGTGAGGCAGCCCTCATCATCGACATCCCATCCGGGCCCCATCCATCCGTACCTCTCCTGACTTCCTGGAGGGACCCGCAGGTAAGTGGCCCACACACCAGCCAACCCGGGACTAAGGAGCGGGCATCCGGTCTCACCCAGGGATGCTGCAGCCCCCGCAAATGCCCTCAACCCTGGGGCCTGTGGACTCCAGACAGCTGCGTTCCCTGGGCCTGGATGGGGGACTGACACGTGGCACTCAGAACCACATGGGTGGGACCGCACCACAGACTGGTGGCTGTGGAGGGACCGGGGGGGGGCAGCATGGGGCATCCTGTGCCCTTGCCATCTACACAGGGAACCTCGGGACATGGACATCACAGGGCATCTGGTGGAGGGGCACAAGGTTTAGTGCTTGGGACTTGTGGCCCCCCCCACTCTCCCCTTTTGTATCCACAGCTCCTGTAGCCAGTGGCTGGACCAGCCCCACCACCGAGGGTGAGGAGGAGCTACCCAGACCTCGCGCTGTCCCTGCGTGGGCCTGCCATCAGGCCATCCACTGGTGCCACCTGGGTGGGGAGGAAGGCACAGGGGAGGCTGCCTGCACCACAGCACTGTGGGACCTTTCCAGCGTGCTGCAGGAGTGGCTGGAGATGGAGCGGCAGGCCTGGGACCAGGTGGCAGCTAACTTTGACACCTTGACCCAAGCCATGGCCTGCCGCCCAGCCCCGACTGCCGCCCCATCACCACCCACTCCCACAGCTGCCCCTCCCGCCACCACCCAACCATCCCCTGTCCACCAGTTACCCACACGCTCCCCCACCTCTCTCCCTGCGACCTCCCCTGTTCCCTGCTCGGCCTCCCTCCTTCCAACCTTCCCCCACTCCCCGGTCTGCCTTCCAACCCCACCATCCACAGTGAACCACCCCCCAAATGCCCGACCTCACTGCCCTTGTTCCGACCCACTTGCCCGCGGCCAACCTCATCCAGCTGGCCCACATGCTCCTGGCGAGGGCCAGCCGGGGGAGGCTCCCACCACCCACTCCCTCTGTGCTAACCCTGCACAGCCCACAGAAGCCGCACCCCAGGTGCACTCCTACCTTCCCGTGGCACTGGCCCTGGTCCGGCCCTGACAGGGCCTCCGGACAAGGGGAGGGGGGACGGGCAGGGTGTAGGTGATGGGGATCACTCCTGTTGAATCCCCAGGAACACTAAGTGGCCCCTTTCCTGGGGGCCCACCCAGGGCCTCTCCACCCCTGTAAATAGTTACCCCCTGCCCCCCCATCACCCATTTGGCTGGTCCCGCTAGTAGCTGCTTGTGGGGAAGCTCCACAGGAGGCGGGTGACCTGGCGGGACCAGCTGGGAACATCATGCCCTGAGGATGGCCTCCGGAAGGGCGGTTAGCAGAGTGGCCACCCGGAGCCACTGGAGCATAGCGGCCAGGACCGCGGCCAGTGCATTGGCCTTGGCCTTAATGCTGGGGTGCTGCTGCTAGGGGTCCATGGGGGCCTAGGATGCCTGCTCCTCACTCACTCTCTCTCTCTTCTCTCTTCTCTGCCTGGGGGCAGGCCTGGGGAGGCTCTTTAAGGGGACATGGGAGGCAGGTGGTGGTCCTGGAAGGGCTCGTCCCCCATGTGACCTTGCCCGTGGCGCTTCCTGCCCCTGCTCTTTCGAAAGAGCGCTTTGATGTGTGTGGACGCTCCCTTTAGAAATTGCTCTGGGAGCCTTTCGAGATAACAGATTGAAACTTCAGTCCTTGCTGGCATGTGTGGACACTCCGTTTAGAAAGAGAATCTTTTGACATTCCCTTTCGAAAGACGTTCTTTCAAAATGGAGCTGTAGTGCACATGCACCCTATCGGTTTAAGAATAGATTAGACAAACACCTGTAAGGAATCGTCTACATCAGTGACACTCAGACTGAAACTTGAGAGCTGCAAATAGCTCTTTAAAGTGTCATCTGTGGCTCTTTACAGCACATGATATTAAAAACTGATTTAATTATTAACCAATCAGCATGCTTTTGCTACATTAATAACCAAGCGTAGACTACTTGGTCAGGCACTTTGCTGGTTATGTTTGTGTGAGAGTATATATTCATTGTTTCATATACATGCATATGAAACAGTGAAATTTGGGTAAAGTTGATCACTAATTTCTCTCCTGACCCACTGAGGTCTGAGTATCGTTTGCCTTGATAATACTTAGTCCTGACTTAGTCCAGTCCCCTGCATTAAAGATCCATCAACATCCCTTCCAGTCCTAAATTTGCACAATTTCTATGAATACTTGTAGAAATTTCTCTGAGTTGGGTAAGATACGGGATGGAACGAATATGGAAGGAAAGTCCAAGGCCTCCCAGATAAAACACAATCGATGCAGATATAAGAATTGTCATGTCTGCTTAAGCAAGGTTCAATGGAGAACACAGTTAATGTGCAAGGTACGTCAGTGCCTTCCCACTGGTGTTTGTGTGCTCATGCCAGGTAGTTGCACATATAAATAGGTAGGGTTTGAAGAGCTAACAAAAATAGGTAGTTTAGGTGTTCAAGTATAACTTTCCCAAGGAATTGTGAAATATATTGTGGTAAATATACACATAAAAATGAATGCATGTGTATATTTGGGTCATTGATTTTAGCCTCTACTTCAGAGGCTAGACTTTCATCCACCCCCAAAGGCCCATCCCCTTCCTGCACCCTCCACCCCGACTCCCTACCTCCCAGACACCTTATCCCAAACCCTTCTGCACCCTTCCTCCTACCTATACCCATGCCCCTAACCCTCTCCTGCACCCTTCTGCCTGACCTGTTTCTCTTCTTGCGCCTCCAGAAGCAAGTTCGCTCCCTCATAATTTGAAGCTGAAGATCAGGACCATAAAAATCCTCAGATATGAAGGTGCTTTCCACACCCTCTTCCCTGTCTATATGGATGGGACAGGACCTTGGCTTTTACTGTGATAATAGTATGCTATTATTAGGTGCATGGACAAATTTATATGGCTATCAAGAATTACGTATAAATTATGATATTCATGCTAAAGAGATAATTTAAAAATAATGCTTTGATAATCAAACCAAAGTTTGTATTTTCGCTTACATTTTATACATGCACTAAAGAGGAAAAAAAATAAAACTTCCCTGAAATACAAAAGTAAATTAAATGTGTCGTCTTCCAGAACTGTTCATTTCCAAGGAATTAGCCTTTAGTTTTATCTAACAGAACACTCCTCTTCACTGGTGGTTTTTTTATTTTGACTAAAATTGTCAAACTTATTTCCAGGTGACCTGTAACTTTGTTAGAGATATGAAGATAATTGGATAATACACTTATTCGGTAAATTGAAAAATGTGTTTTAGCTGGGTAGATATAACTGATTCAGCATTTTCCTTCCTCAGTCTAATAGCCTTTTCACTTGTAATAAAAAAAAGGAAGCCTGAGGTTTCATATTATACCACAACAGACTTCTTGAAGTTGATTTGAAAACATGAACCACAAAGCCAGTCGCCAGGGGACAAGCACCACCGAACCCCCGTCACTTCTGTCCCAGGCTGCCAGGAATTTTGAACAAGATATGTACATGATTTAAAAACCTCTCACCCCCCATATCCCTGGATTGCAGGCAAAGAGGCCTACACTGGTGAAACACATCTGGAAGCCTGCCCATTGGAAACACAGAAGTGGAATGGGCATAATTTAATGCCAGAGA
This sequence comes from Carettochelys insculpta, assembly GCF_033958435.1. Classification (NCBI taxonomy): domain Eukaryota; kingdom Metazoa; phylum Chordata; order Testudines; family Carettochelyidae; genus Carettochelys; species Carettochelys insculpta. Next base: position 74,388,543 of record NC_134141.1, read on the forward strand.
TTTTTGGGAATGGATCCAAAAACATCTTCTGAGAGGGGAAATGAGAGAGGAAATAGCTTGTTATTCAAAAGAGAGACAGAAAGAGGGAGAGAAGTGAGTTGTGAAGGTGAGGATATGGCTGCCTAGGAGAAGAATGTTCATGCACAGTGTTCAGAGAGGAAAGGAGCTGTTGGAATAGGAAATATCAATAAGCCAGCAAAGATAAGAAGGAAGCAAGGCCTGTTTGGAAGGTAAACAGTTCATGATGGAAAGTGCAACCTAGCCAAGAATAATAATGTAGAGATAATTAAAGGAAAAGGCTAGCATAAATGTGAGAAAAGCCACAAATGCTACAAAGCTGATTTAAACATCCCTAACCTAATGATTCAGCATATTCCCATTTACAACAAACAGGAAGAGGAAAGACATTTTACAGTTAAGTATATATCCCAGATAACACCTATTAAAAGGCAGGCTATCCATCAAATTTAATGTTGACTCAGGCAGTAGAGGATACATTAAGTAAGAGCAAAATTATAATAAAAATTGTTTTGCCCTCAATATTTTTTCATTTCAAGAATATTGTCAAAAAACTAGTGCCTCTAGTGAATTAAATTAGCACAGATTACTTTTAAATATGGTATTTGGCTTCACTACCTGTGTAATTTGTTAGACTAAATTAAGCCCTGCATATGAACATCTCTTGCACACAGGGCACAAGATCTGCATTGGTTTAATAATTTGGACAATGTCATCCAAGTCTTTTACATGTTGAGCAAAGTTACATCTTAAAATGACGCCATATAAGATTACAAATTGTTGTGTTTTCTCTCACTTTTCTTCTCTTCCTCCATAACATTTATAGTTAACTGGATTAAAGATGACAGATAACTAGACTGTAACTATTCAGTTGCATGTAGCTTTGGGAGATTTATCTCTGTGGCCGCTCCTTGGTCCAATCATATAAAATCATGACTGGTGTGGAAAAAGTGAATAAGGAGAAGTTAATTTGTTCCCATAACATAAGAACTAGGAATCACCAAATAAAATTAATGAGTAGCAGGCTTAAAACTAATAAAAGGAAATCTTCTTTACACAGTGCACGGAAGGTCTGTGGAAGTCCCTGACAGAAGGCAGGACTTTAACAGGGTTCAAAAAGAACTAGATAAATTCATGGAGGTCCATCAATAGCTATTAGCCAGGATGGGTGGGAGTGGTGTCCCTATCCTATGATGGTCAGAGGCTAGAAGTGAATGACACTAAGTTTGATAAATCACTTTAGGGGTGGTTTGTGAAGAGCTTCGACATGCTGTGTTCTCACTGCGCCATGTAGACTCCTGTGCAATAGTTGTCTTTTCTGCAGAACATTTTGCCATGGAGTATTTTGTTCCCCTTAGCTGTTATCCAAATGTGCAGAATAGAGGGTGCAGATACTAACAAAGCTAGAGACTCCCGTGATAACTAATTAATAACAGTCCATGGAGTCCACGATCTCCTTCTGCATCAAATAAAATGTAGCTTTTGGAGATTTACCTCTGTGACCACTCCGTGGTCCAATCATATAAAATCAGGACTCGTGTGGGTGCCTAAAACATGCTAACATATCCATTACATTGACACTAAGTAGGTATCTTGCAGTGCGTGGTAGCATGGTCCATGCAGGACAGCTTGAATGCAGCACATTAGTGAGCTTTGTAAGTCCCACCCTTCTGTTGAGCTTTGCCAGGCCTTGGAGATGAGCTCCCTAATTATTATTTAGTATATCAATCTGGACAGAATAAAAATTATGGCATTTTAGAAAGTTCTAATTCATAAGCAATTAACATCAAGCTCTAATTTATATTTTTGTTTGGTTTGGTCTGCCTTCCACGATTTGCATTTGAAAGTAACACTCCAGTGACGGTTATATCTGCAGGGATTGACAAGGCAATTAAAGATGTGAACATTAGTGTTGTTTAGACTTGCCCATAGGGATTCCTAATTTTGTCAAAGGGAACACAAAGTTCAGAGCCCATTCTTAACAAAAAGGTATTACTTTAGCTGCATCATTTGCATGATAAGGCATCCCATAGAACTTCACATCCTAAAATTTATCAAAGTTATTTTTTCCCCATGAGTCTCTAGTCTCAAATGAGTTTCATATTTGAAAAAACATTAAAACGGGATTCACACCTGATGACAAAAAGTGTCAGAATAGTAATAAATTAGAAAGAATTGTCAATTAAATACAAAGCCTTTCACCAAATCAAACATGGCTTAGGTTGGTAGGGATCAAAAGTCATTACTGTATGTATCATGATCAGTGAAACTAGAGTCAGATAGCCCATGTTCTCTGGAGGGACTCTTTCCGAGGAGATGCATGGGAAACAGAATTGACAGGGTTGGAAGGAACTCAGCCACTTGGACAGAGCAATCCACAGGTTTTAATAAAGTTTACCATGTTCAACTCAAGCTACGGGTTTCAAGCTATGTGCTACAAGCTAATCAAACACAGTAGAAGCACAGACTGGATGTATAGATGTGGGCTTTTTGAAATAAACCCCACACCTGTATTATGTATTGAGCTCAAAATTCTGCAGCTCAGGGGTACCAAAACACATGTGAAGACTGATACAGCCTGGGTTGGTGGCACAGTGAAGCGGTCAGGCAAACTGAGTATCTGTGTAAACACAAAGCCACAGAAATGGACATTGAAAAGATGTCAAGATCTGTACTCATTTTGCCAGAACTTTCCAAAGCCAGAATTTAGGGGAAGGAAACGATACAGAAGCTGAATCAAACCATGCCGGAAACCAGCAAGGCACACTGACAAGGTGGTGTGAGAAGTTTTGATTGCTTCATGTAACAGGGCAGGACTCTCCAACGTGGCACCTCCTGTGGATTACTCAAGGAATTCTCTCTTCAGCTTCTTCTGGCCAGTTTCTCACCCACCCTGTCTATTCTCCACCCACAGCACTCTCACATCACAGGATCCTTTCCCTCAGGTCACTGCCCTGCTGCAGTGCCCCACACTCTGTGATTATCCTCTCCCAGGGAACGCCAAGCCCCTATCCACTCCTTGCCTCAGTGACCCACTTCTAGTCATCATCTAGCCCAGGGGGCAGCAAGGTGCCAAGAGTCACAGATGAGGCAGAAGCTCACCCCTGCCCCTTCTCTCCCATGCAGCAGGGAGCTTGCTCAAAGCCACCTGTGGATTAACAAAAGAGCACTTAATGCTACTAACCACCATCTAAACAGCCAAGCCTTCATCTTAATTTATTTAAAAATGAAGCTGTTGTAATTAGGACTATTAGTGACTTTAAAAAGTATCACCAGCACTTGCACCATAGAAGTCAGAAGACCAAACTTTAGCATGCCACCTCAGAAGGTTTGCTTACCCCTCCCTATATCCCACTTGCCTTAGTGACCCTCTTCCAGTGATCACCTAACCCCTTATCTCAGGGACAGACTGCAATCTGAGATGGCCACATACCACTGGCAAGGGGTTGGATCTGTTGCCTTCTGCTGCCCTGGGTGCCTCCCTCCATCCTTAACACATGAAGCCTTGCAGCCTGGGAGCTTGCCTGGCCAGAGCTCCCCCAGCCCTGCTCTGTGTTAGGAAGACCCTAGATTTCATGGAAGTTAAGGCCCTCCCACTCCACAGTAAGAATCCACCCCCTTTTTTCCCCCACCACCACCTCAAGATGCCCTCTCTTTATACAGCCGCAAATGGGCTCTACTTAGCTGCTGTCCTAATTGGCAGCTAATTGCCCCAGCTACTGGATCTTTCAGCCTCAGCCCAATCCCAGGGTTGAGTTTAACTCTTTGTCCTCCTGGAGTGGGGTAACCACTCTGCTACACTTCCCTTTCTGTATTTCATCTGTAGAGAAAATATATGCCAGGACTTATTCTGCAGCAACCCTTCACACACCTTGCATTCACTGAAAAAATATATTGTTTTCATTAAACAATTTGAAATATGCAAACATGAAAGGGAGCAGTATTAGTAAGTCACACCAGATATGTCTCTTCTCTTCTTTCCTAGCAGGAAAATACTGTTACTTTAGTAGCTACCATAAAAAATGGTACCTGAGTTCAGAGCTGCCTCTCTGTCTTTGCACTGTGCCTGGAATCTTTCTGTATCTAGTATGTCTCCCAGTGGAAATAAATATTGCCATGCAGGATTCTTTTAGGATACCCTGACAGAATTAAATAGAATCTTTTCTCTTTCCTGGAGCAGAATCATTTTGCCGCCAACTTGTAGTTCACTAAAATACCAGCAGAATGAACATTCTTTTAGTATTTTAACAGGAAATACCCATGAAGGCAATTTCTCTTAGTATTTCAGTGAGCTGCAGGGTAACAATAACCTGCAAAATTATTTGTGGGGCTGAATAGATACTTTATTACATAACTTTTGAAATAGAAAATATACTGTTTGTAAGAGAGGCCTTCTTTTCAGCAAGCTTTTCTCTTTGGGAGATATAGATAAAAATATATTCTCATGCACACCACTATTTTCAGCCATTTCGTATATTTTTTGAAATGTACAAACTGGGTAATGTGACAGAAAAGATTTGCAGGTTCTTTTTCCTCAAGTCTGAAAAATAATTTTAATTGATAATGTTTCTGTTATAAAAATATAACAATGTTATTTTTATTTGATGCAGAAGGAGACTGTGGACACCAAGAACTGTTATTAATTATTTAACAAGGGAATCTCTATCCTTGAGTAAGTATCTGCACCCTCTATTCTGCGCATTTGGATAACAGCTAAAGGCAACAAAATATTCCGTGACAAAATGTTCTGCAGAAAAGACAACTATTGTACATATAATCAACTTCTAAATAGGAAGGGGAGGTGTTATCAACATTTCACTTCCTTACGGAGAGCAGCAAGCTCCGAAACTCCAACTGCAAACAACATAGTACCAGTGCTGGTGGCTGTAGTGTACGCAAGCATCTTTGTTTGCATGAATACATGCAGCTTGATTTTGGTATTTAAAGCATCTTGAAATTCATACTTCCGGACTGGATTAGACACTGTTGCATGGTAGATTTGGCTGAACCAGCAGAACCCTAGGAAAACTGAATCTACAAAAGATAAATGTATTTCTTGTTTTACAGTTAAAACATTAACAAGCGAGGTATGAAAGGCACAGCAGGCACCACAGTATTCACAAGTAAGTCAAAGATTTGAGACATATTCTACTCATCTTAGTTCTACTAACTTCAGTGGGATTAGTCATGCAATTTTCCTGGTTTTAGTAGGTGTATCTCAGTTTTAGACAGAGATGCACCCAGCAGGTAGGTGTTCATATTGGGATTAGTTTAGACTCCAATCAGGGCTATGTATGGATTTCACAGAGTCTTAATCTTGTAGGTTTTCCTTGTGGAGATTTTATGGCAGGAACAACAAAATGGTAAAAATCTCATTAGATCTGGTTACCTGGAACGGCAGAAACTTTGCAAAGAGTTGGGGCTAGAAATGAGCAAATTATTCAGCTGTATCTGCATATGATTGGAGAAGCTGTTGGAACCAAGGAGCAGCAGTTTAGAGCTATTGTTGCTGCTGGTGTCTGCATTACTTCCCCACACTTGCTAGGGGAATCATCTTCCTCCTCTTGACTGGCCCCCTTTGTCACTGCAGCACAAAGGAGACTGAGCTTGGTATTTGGCACAGAGTTGTATTAGCCAGAACCTGCAACTTCTGTGCCAGTTCCTGGAGCAGCCACACACCAAGCATTATGAAGGCAGAAGGAACAGAAGCTGGAGGGAAAACAGGGCTGAGCTAAAGGGACAAGACTGTTTGTGTAGACGTGTGCTGAAATGAGATTTAGAGGTAGCCCTAGGTATATACTCAGCATATCGTGTACATGTATATTTTGGATATAGCATGGTAGGGATTTATTGTGTGCATAACAATGGGGAGGAGCATAGTGGGAAAGAGATTTTCAGTTACTGGCTCTGCCCTCTTTGTAGAAGACTTGGTGCTCCCTAAGGCCTCATCTATACTTACCTGTGCCATGGATCCACTTCAGCTAGCAAATAGTGTAGCTGAAGTTGACATACCTACCACGTGCCTTGTATGCAATATGGCTGATGGGGCTGTTCTCCCATCGACACTGGCTACTCTTCTCATCTTGGTGAAGTACAGGCATTGACAAGAGTGAGCTCAGAAATTGATTTATCATGTTTACAGTAGACACAATAAATTGATGTCTGGTGCATCGATTGCTACCATGTCAATCTCCCATGTTGTGGAGACAAGGCCTAACTCTCTTGCACATAGTTTCTTGCAAAATTAGGTGTTGCCTTGAGCTTTCTGCCATCTTGGACTAAAATTACTTGCTGTGAGATTACAGCTGAAACCGAGCAGAGTTCTGGTTTGTGATGTCATTCAAAGCAGAGTCTCAGCTTTGGATTTGGGGGATGTGGGTCTGACCTATGTCTCCTGAGCTAGAAAGAGGCTAAGGTAGGTTTCATTTTTGATCAATTGCCAGTTGTAGGTCAATAATTGTTCAATTCCAAGTTGAATTTTATTTTTCTTCCCGATTTCATCATGGGCTCTCGTAAATGAAACTATAAAAGAATTTATGACTGTCCAACTACACAAGTCAACTCCACTACCGAAGTCAGAATTACACAGAAACTGCTAGATTTTGAAAACAAAACAAAGATGTCAACCCTCCTTCATACTCTGTTACTGAAAATATGTTGAAACTTTTTTTTTTTCAAATAAATTGGAGACTAGTGGCCACTCAGTTTGCATATCTGCAGCAGAAGACTATACTAATGGCTATGATAATTACTGTGTTATCAAAAAGATGGAATATGTCAGGTTATGTAGCATGTATGGAGAGGAGAATGTGCTTTGGAAAGGGATATTAAATAATGATTTCAAGAAGTTTTTAACCCCAGTGAGATTTTGCAGCATTTCAACATAAGTTGCTCAAGACTTCTTTTATTAAGGAGCTTTCCAATACTAATCTGCTTAGTCAATATCTTATGGTTCTGCATATGTATGTTAGGTTTGTAATTTCAGCTTTAAGTATGTAGAAAATTTATTCTGATTTTCATATCATAGTGTACTTCTCTTGGATTTTCAGTGAAGTTATTGCAGTTGGTGACTACTTCTGGGACAAACTGTGATAAGAGTCACTGCTGCTGAGCCTTTTCTATGGCAAGTGCCTGTAAGCCTTAGCAGCACAGAACAGCTGCTCAGATGGTCCAAGTCAGCTGACTCAACCTGAAATGTTATAATAATAATGACTTCAGATCTGAGCTGACAGTACTGGATTCACAAATCCTTCCTAAAACACACAGAATTGATGCTGTACTTCAATTAGCAGCTACAATGATTCTGGACTTCCAAAACAGTTACACACACCCCACTTATTTAAACAGCATCTTCATAAGAGCCACTTGTCAGCACTGCAAATTTCCTTTAAATTTTCAGGTTGGCCATTTGTCACATTTACAACATTAGGAGGCTGCTTGTAATGGATTTTTTTGTTTGTTTTATAAAGAGTTTCATTCAAATACTTTGAAGAACCTTGACAGCACTTAAGTGAACACAGTTCAATATGCAAAGTGAAAGCACATCAAACCATCAGAATATGCCAATAGCCTTCTAGTTGGAAGAGTTGAAACTCTGAGATGATAGTTTACTCCGTTAGTTATTATAATAATAATAAAACATTCTACAGACCTGATCTGAATTCTAAAAACTGAAATGCCCAATGTGCCTTTGGGTTTGAAGAGCTAACAGAAGAGCAATGCAGAAATTGCGTCGACAATGACATTATCTAGACTCTGATTGTTGCAAACACAGAAGGGATAAATTTATGGGCTAATTTCTTTTTTAAACAGCAACAAAGGGTACTATTTATTACAAGTCTAAAGCATTTGAATTAACTTTTTCCTTGGATTTCCTGTGCACTTTGGTAATTGGTGCTGCCTCTGCTCCTTCAGTCTATGTGGATAGTTTCAGCTCTTTATTTATCAATAAAAAGTATTTTCACCAAATGATCTTCCACTTGGAGCACTGCAGAATTGTTTGATGTGATCAGCATATGGTAGAGGAGCCTGTGCAGTCCCAGCTGTGCTTCAGTCTTAGGAATCTGGATACCTATGGGCATATTTCTTGAGGCTTGTGCAAAAAGAGCAATGATCAGGACACTATGCAATGAAGAACGAAGACAAAGGAGCTGTAGTAGGTGTATTATAGGGAAAGGGTTGCAAGCTTTTTCTCCAGTGCTACTTCTAAGACCTGCATTTCTATGAGAAGCTGGACTCTGTCCTCAGTGGTGACCCTACCTCCACCACCAAGAGCCCTGTGAAAACTTTGGAGGCATGTGGAAAGAGGATGTAACGTGAAGGATGAAATTATTGATGAAGAAGTGGAGTGAGACGAGGATGTGATGAGGTTGCATGGTAGGGTAGATAGCCAGGAAATGTTTTCCATTCCGAAGGTGAAGAGCCAGTTTCCAGGTAGTGGGAAGGAGGAGACGAGACGTAGGTGAGTGGCTGTGGCTTGGGTACTACAGAAGTGGGTTTAGGGTGTAGAAAAGTGGGAAACTGGCTATGTTTCTGTGAAGTGGACATTTCCCTGGGTATCTAATTAGTATGGCAGGACAGGGTGTTGATGCATCCCGAGATTTCATGGTGATCTTCCAGAGAGATCTCCAGGAAAGTTTCCTAAGGCTACTTGGTAATCTTCTGCCACAGATTGCATGGCAGTGCAGATTTATTCCTTCCCCCTTTGCAAGACTGTGGCATTCCATTCTGCAATCACACGGGCAGGGAGCAAAGCAGCGCATAGCTGAGCTGTATATTGAGCTGGGTAGAAGCAGCAAGCCTGTAGTAGTAGAACAGGTTTCTCTGTTTAAGAGATATCTCCTAGAATGATCCTCACCTGTGGAAAAGTGTGGGATAGTTTTAGAAAGAGTTTCCTGAAAAGCTGTACTGGAAACCCAGCAAAGACTGTGTTATTTTTTCCTGTGCGCAAACCTCCACCCCCAACACTCATCATGCCTTGGGGCTTGCAGAGATGTATGCCTGGCAAGGGTCAGTGAGGAAGTGATTGGCATGTTCCAAAGGGTGTACATAACTGAAATATTTCAGTTCTGTGCTTGAATTTAACAATCCCATTTCTGTGCATTGTTCTCTTGTGCTTCATCAGGTGTGTCCTTGAGAAGCACCTCACATACCCCTACTGACCATCGCCCACAGGTAAGAATGAGGTCAAGATGCAGCAAAGAAGACATGTTCTGGGATGTACTGCAGTGCTCTTCTACAGACAAACAGGAACAAAAGGAATGCTCAGAAGCCAAAAGACAGAACAGAAAGGAGAATCAAGGACTGGCTAGGCTGAGTGGATGATAAATGTAGTAGAGGAGCAAACAGAGGTGCCCAAATCTTTAATAGTGCTGCACAGTGAGCAGAGCTGGGTTTGACCTCCACTGCAGCACATGCAAAATTGTTCACCATGCAACCCCTCCATTCTGCCCACATATTTCTTTCCACTTTCCAAGATGCCTCAGTTTCCCCTTCACTCCATTCCCTTGTTCAATTTACACAATAACTGGACCTATACACAGTTATGAGAGTTTGCCCTTTCCAAGTTCCTCCTTTACAAATAAAAACCACTGACTTCCTGAGGAAACTATAATACATTGGTGACCTTCCTGAAAACACCATCCTGGCCACCATAGATGTAGAGGCCCTTTACACCCATATCCCACATGAAAACAGAGTTCAAGTTGTTAGGAACAGTATTTATGACGATGCCAAGGCACAACTTGTACTGGAGCTTTGTGACTTTGTCTTCACCCCCAACTGTTTGAGATTTGAGGAAAATTTATACCTTCAAATCAGTGGCACCACTATGTGCACCCACATGGCCCCACAGTATGCCAACATTTTTATGACTGACCTGGAACAACAGCTCTCAGCTCTCATCCCCCAGCACCCCTCCTCTACTTGTGCTACACTGATGACATCTTCATCATCTAGACCAATGGGAAGGTGGCTCTTGAAGAATTCCACCATGATTTCAACAGTTTCCACACAATTATCAGCTTCAGCCTGGAACAGACCATACAAGACATCCACTTCCTGGATACTACAGTGAAAATAATTGATGACCACATGACCACACCCTATACTGGAAACCCAGGGACCGCTACACTTACCTCTATGCCTCCAGCTTCCATCTAGGGCACACCACAAGATCCATTGTTTACAGCCAAGCACTAAGCTACAACTGCATTTGCTCCAATCCTTCAGACAGAGACAAACACCTACAAGACCTTTACCAAGCATTCCTAAAACTACAATACCCATCTGAGAAAGTGAAGAAACAGATTAACAGAGCCAGACATGTACCCAGAAGCCACCTGCTGCAAGGCAGGCTCAACAAAGGAAATAATAGAACACCATGGGCCATCACCTAAAGCCCCCAGCTAAAACCTCTCCAGTGCATCATCGGTGATCTATAAACCATTCTGGACAATGATTCCTCATTCTCAGGAGACCTTGGGAGGCAGGCCAGTGCTCACCTACAGACAGCCTGCCAACCTGAAATGAATTCTTGCCAGCAACAACTATACACCACACAACTGTAACTCTAACTCAGAAAACAATCCCTGCAACAAACCTCGGTGCCAACTATGCCCACATACCTACCCTAGTGACTCTATCACAGGACATAACCACACCATCACAGTCTCATTCACCTGCACACATACTAACGTAATATATGCCATCATGTGCCAGCAATGTCCCTTTGCCATATACCTGTAGGAGAACACATCAATCTCCCTGGACACTCAGTAGCAGATTTAAAAGTAGCCATCCTGCAACACAACATCTTCAAAACAGACTCCAAAGAGAAACTGCACAGCTACAACTCAATTGCAAATCAAGGATTGAACAGGGACTGGAAGTGGCAGGCCAAATACAAAAGCAGTTTTTCCTCTCTTGGTGTTCACACCTCCACATCAGCGGCTGGAAGAGGGCCACATCCTCCCTGAGTGAACTGACTTTGTCATCTCTGGCCTTCTTTTTGATTGGTACTCCTTCATTTTTATGAGCTGGTATGTTTAGAGTTGACTCTGGAATCTCCACTACATGCACCTGACAAAGTGGGTCTTTGCCATGAAAGCTTATGCTCCAAAAAATCTGTTTCTCTATAGGGTGCCACAGGACTTCTCGTTGTTTTGCTCTGTCAGTGTGCTTTTCCCTGTTCAATAAAGGCATAGTTTTATAATGGAAGCATCATCTTTATTTTATGTTTTACAAATTCACAGCAATCACTATGACTCCATTTACCGGGAATTTTAATAACTTTATTACTGTGATGTATGGGCCCCAAAGGTTTACATGGGATGCATTAGGGAAGCAACATTGACATAGACATATTTTACTGCTGCTAATTATCAAAATGCTTCCTCAAAGCCTCCCTGATTTCAACTGCAGCCCTCTGGACTCCTCTGACAGCCCTAGTATCTGGCTGCTCAAACTCAGCAGCCAAGCATCCTACCTCAGTGCTTTGTCTCTGCGCAAACAGTTCACCCTTAGATTCACAGAGTTTATGCAAAATGCAGTACACAGCTATGACCAGGGGACTATTATCCTTGTTTAAGTCTAGCCTGCCATAAAGGTACCTCCAGGGCACCTTTAATCCTCCCAAGGCACATTCAACTGTCATCTGGCATCTACCTAGCCTGTTGTTGAAATACTCCTTACTAGAGTCTAGATGTCTCACATAAGGTACTATGAGCATGGGCTGTAAGGGACAAGCACAGCTCTCCCAGGAACACTATGGACATTTTCAGATCCCCCACTGTAATTTTGTGGTCTGGAAAAATGTCCGTGCTTGTAGATTCCTGTCCAGGCCTGTACTCCTGAAGATGTCTTGCCATGCACCTTTCTAGAACCTCCCCACGTTGATGTCAGTGGGGATCCACAAGCACCTGCAACACTATGGAGAAGTGCCCTTTGCTACGGACGTACTCTCTTGCAAGGTGGTCTGGTGTGAAAACTGGAATGTGTGTAATCTATTGCCCTCTACATTTAGGGAAATCCGTCTCTGCAAAGCTGTTCACTATCTCGTGCCTGTTTCCTGGAGTCGTGGTCCTTTGTAGCAGGGTGAAACTTATTGCCCTGCATACTTGGATTAATGTTGCCCCAATGGTCCATTCAATAGAATCATAGAATTTTAGGGCTGGAAGGGACCTCAGGAGGTCATCTAGTCCAGCCCGCTGTCTAAAGCAGGATCAACCCCAACTAAATCATCCCAGCCGTGATTATGTCAAGCTGGGACTTAAAAACCTCTAGGGATGGGTATTCCACCACCTGTCCTGGTAATGCATTCCAGTCCTTCATCACCCTCCTAGTTCTTCCTAATATCCAACCTACACCGCTCCCTCCATAACTTCAGACCATTGCTCCTTGTTCCGCCATCTGTCACCATTGAATAGAGTCTCTCTCGCTAACCTCTTTACAGCCTCCTTTCAGGAAGCTGAAGGCTGATATCAAATCACCCCTCAGTCTTCTCTGCTGCAAAGTAAATAAGCAAACTAAATAAGCCCATATCTCTCAGCATCTCCTTATAGGTCATGTGTTCCAGACACCTAATCATTATCATTGCCCTCTGCTGAACCCTCCCCAATGTGTCCACTTTCTTTCTATATGGGGGTGGCATGGCGCAAGAAGTGAATGCAATACTTCACATGTGGCCTCACCAGTACCAAATACAGGGGAATAGTAACTTCTCTGGATCTGGTGGAAGTGCTTCTCCTAATGCATCCCAATATACCATTAGCTTTTCTGGCTACAAGGGCACTCTGTTGACTCATGTCCAGCCTCTCATCCACCATAATCCCCATGTCCTTTTCTGCTGCACTGTTACTTAGCCAGTTGGTCCCCAGCCTCTAACAGTGCTTGGGATTCTTCTGTCCGAAGTGCAAGATTCTGCACTTCTCCTTGTTGAACCTCATCAAATTTCTTTAGGCCCACTTATCTAATTTGTCCAGGTCACTTTGGACCCTACCCCTACCATCCAATGTGTTACCTGACCTCCTACATTAGTGTCATCTGCAAATTTGCTGAGGGTGCAATCCATCCCCTCATCCAGGTCATTAATAAAGATGTTGAACAACACCAGCCCCAGAACTGATCCTTGGGGCACTCTGCTTGAAACTGACTGCCAACCAGACATTGAGCCATTGACCATTACCCATTGGGCCCATCCATCAAGCCAGTTTTCTATCCATCTTACAGTCCATGAATCCAATCCATGCTTCCTTAACTTATGGGCAAGAATATTGTAAGAGATGTGTTACAAGCTTTGCTAAAGTCAAGGTATATCACATCCATTGACTTCCCCATGTCCACAGAACCAGTTACCACATCACGGAAGCTAATCAGATTGGTCAGGCACAATTTGCCCCTGGTGAATCCATGTTGCCTACTCTTGCTCACTTTCCCTTCTTGCAAGTGCTCCAAAATGGATTCCTTGAGGATCCCCTCCAAGATTTTTCCCAATTTCCCCTTTGCAAATTGATTTTCAAAGGACTGGTAAAAGTCTAGAGTTGCCTTCTTCCAGAGAGCAATTACTGCACCTTTCTGTTTTGAGTGGGCAGCTCTCATGCTTGTGTCTTTGTCCTGTAGGTCTTGGACCAGCTCAGCACACCGCTCCAGGACGGGGGCATCCAAAAGTTCTGTAGCCACTGCTCTTCATCCCACTTCTGCACAATGGTATCCCGCCAATCGATGCTGGTTTCCCTATTCATTTTTGGAGTAAGGGAATTTCAAAGCGTGGCACTTATTTCAAAACACACATCTATACAGCCAGTCTGTTTCCAAAGCAGCACTTTTGAAGTGCGACCGGCCACCATTATGCTAATGAGGCACTAAATATGCATGTCAGCACCTCATTAACCTGTTCTGAAGTGCCTCATTAAATGTCCCTTCTGATAGGGAGTGGCATGTGTAGACACGGCCAGGGAATAGAACCTATTAAAAAATAAGCCATAATGCATCTAATGGCTCTGTTACAAAATAAGCTCTAGGGCTGCATCTATATCACAGTGATCTTTCGAAAGATGATCTTCCGGAAGATCTCTTTTGGAATATCTCCTTTTGAAAGAGCGTGTCCACACAAAAAAGCAGATTGAAAGATCTATCTGCTCTTCTGACACAGAGCATCCACACAGCACCCCTCTCCCCCGCCCCTCCCCCCGTTCTTTCGAAAGAATGGGGTAGGGATCAAAACATCCATCGCCATGAGGACTGCTTTTTCTCAAAAAGGGCCCGTGGAGCATCTACACATTTCTGTTTTTAAAAAAGCTTTCAAAAGGAGGCACATTTCCTGATCTGGGAGTGAAAGAGGGCTTCCAGATTTCAGTTGGAAAGAGTGCATTTTGACTGTAGACGCTCCATGTGTTCTTTTGAGAAAGGGCTAGATTTTCCAAAAGAACTTGGCAGGGCAGATGCGGCCTATGTTTGCTGACACTGTATTTTGAAATAGCTCAGTGCTATTTCAAAATGCATTTTTGTGTGTAGCTGTGTTATTTTAAAATAAGGCTGCTGTGTAGACATACCCTATATGACACAGAGTAGAGGATTAATTCCTAGAATAAAAAAGGTGAGGACTGGAATTTATTCTCACTTAATTAAACGGTTGCGTCATTTGAAATGGAGTTTTATAGTATAAGTCAACACAAATGAAATTTAATGGGGATAATGTGGATAAGTGTAAGGTAATGCACATTGGAAAAAATAACCCCAACTATACTTACAATATGATGGGGGCTAATTTAGCTATAACTAATCAGGAAAGAGATCTTGGAGTTATCATGGATAGTTCCTTGAGAACATCCACGCAGTGTGCAGAGGCAGTCAAAAAGGCAAATAGGATGCTAGGTTTTGTTAAAAAAGGGATTGAAAATAAGACAAGGAGTATCTTACTGCCCCAATACAACTCTATGATAGGGGCTTGGAACAGGTCCTGTATGAAGATAGGCTAAAAAGATTGGGACTTTTCAGTTTAGAAAAGAGGTGGCTGAGGGGGAACATGATAGAGGTATATAAAATTATGACAGGTGAATAAGGAGAAGTTATTTACTTGTGCCCATAATACAAAAACTAGGGGACATCGAATGAAATTAATGGGTAGCAGGTTTAAAACTAATAAAAGAAAGTTCTTCTTCACTCAGCGCATAGTTAACCTGTGGAACTCCTTGCCAGAGGAGACTGTGAAGGCTAGGATTGTAACAGAATTTAAGAAAGAGCTAGATAAATTCATGGAGGTTAGGTGTATAAAAGGCTATTAGCTAAGGGTAGGAATGGTGTCCCTGGCCTCTGATTGTCAGAGGCTGGAGACGGATGGCAGGAGACAAATCGCCTGATCGTTGTCTTCAGTCCCCCCTCTCTGGGGCACCTGGCACTGGCCACTGTTGGCAGACAGGATACTGGGCTGGATGGACCTTTGGTCTGACCCAGTACGGCTGTTCTTATGTTCTTATGTACATTCCCAGAGAAACAGGAACTTTTGTATGAAATTTAGGAAAAGGAACTGGCTTAAGCAGGAGCAGTATATATGGAGACTAAATTTTTTGAGAATTAATGTATAAAATGAAAGGTCATCAATCAGAAGTC